>NC_073629.1:52948800-53298300 GCF_029407905.1 Bubalus kerabau
TAAGCCCTCTTAATCTTAGAGCAGTGTTTCTCAAAGTCCTCTTGTCAGACCACACAAATCAAAATTGCCATGTGTGTGTGTGTGTGTGTGTGTGTGCTTAGTCACTCAGTTATGTCCAACTCCTAGGGGAACACATTAAAAATGCACATTCCTGGGCCCCCATGCTAGACTTACTGAATCATGGTCTCTGGGGCTGAGGTGAGGAATCCTCACTTTTCACAAGACGTGAAAACTGAATAAGAGTTTGACAGGGAGATGGACTTCCCTGGTGGTTCAGTGGTTAAGAATCTGCCTTCCAGTGTAAGGAACACAGGTTCGATCCCTAGTTAGGGAACTAAGATCCCACATGCCGTGGGGCAACTAAGCTCATGCACTGCAACTTCTGAGCCCACATGCTGTAATGGAAAGATCTCACCTGCTGCAACATAGATCCCAAAGATCCTGTGTGTTGCATCTAAGATCAGACACAGCCAAAAATAAACATTACAAAAGCAAAACTGAGTTTAACAGGTATAAAAGAAAAGACTAATAGCTGAAAAAAGAAGAGAAGTGAAAGGCAAAGGAGAAAAGGAAAGCTATACCTCTTTGAATGCAGAGTTCCAAAGAGTAGCAAGGAGAGATAAGAAAGCCTTCCTCAGTGATCAATGCAGAGAATTAGAGAAAAACAACAAAATGGGAAAGACTAGAGATCGCTTCAAGAAAATTTTAGATACCAAGGGAACAATTCATGCAAAGATGGGCACAATAAAGGACAGAAATGGTAGGGACCTAACAGCAGCAGAAGGTATTAAAAAAATGTGGCAAGAATACAAAGAAGAAGACGAACAAAGCTAGTGGAGGTGATGGAATTCCAGTTGAGCTATTTCAAATCCTACAAGATGATGCTGTTAGAGTGCTGCAGTCAGTATGCCAGCAAATTTGGAAAACTCAGCAGTGGCCACAGGACTGGAAAAAGGTCAGTTTTCATTCCAATCCAAAGAAAGGCAATGCTAAAGAATGCTCAAACTACCACACAATTGCACTCATCTCACACACTTGCAAAATAATGCTCAAAATTCTCCAAGAGAGGCTTCAATAGTACGTGAACCGTGAACTTCCAGAGGTTCAAGCTGAATTTAGAAAATGCAGGGGAACCAGAGATCAAATTGCCAACGTCCAGTGGATCAACAAGAAAGCAAGAGAGTTCCAGAAAAACATCTATTTCTGCTGTATTGACTATGCCAAAACCTTTGACTGTCGGGAACAAACAAACTGGAAAATTCTGGGAGAGATGGGAAAACCAGACCACCTGACCTGCCTCCTGAGAAATCTGTATGCAGGTCAAGAATCAACAGTTAGAACTGGACATGGAACAACAGATTGGTTCCAAATCAGGAAAGGAGTATGTCAGGGCTGAATATTGTCACCCTGCTTATTTAACTTATATGCAGAGTACATCATGAGAAACGCTGGGCTGTGTGAAGCACAAACTGGAATCAAGATTTCTGGGAGAAATATCAATAACCTCAGATATGCAGATGACACCACCCTTATGGCAGAAAGTGAAGAACTAAAGAGCCTCTTGATGAAGGTGAAAGAAGAGAGTGAAAAAGTTGGCTTAAAGCTCAACATTCAGAAAACTAAGATAATGGCATCCAGTCCCATCACTTCATGGCAAATAGATCAGGAAACAATGGAAACAGTGTCAGACTTTATTTTCTTGGGCTCCAAAATCACTGCACATGGTGACTGCAGCCATGAAATTAAAAGATGCTTCTTGGAAGAAAAGCTATGACCAACCTAGATAGCACATTAAAAAGCAGACACATTACTTTGCCAACAAATGTCTATCTAGTCAAGGCTATGGTTTTTCCAGTGGTCATGTATGGATGTGAGAGTTGGACCGTAAAGAAAGCTGAGTGCCAAAGAATTGATGATTTGAACTGTGGTGTTAGAGAAGGCTTTTGAGAGTCCCTTGGACTGCAAGGAGATCCAACCAGTCCATCCTAAAGGAAATCAGTCCAAATATTCATTGGAAGGACTGATGCTGAAGCTGAAACTGCAGTACTTTGGCCACCTGATGCAAAGAACTGACTCATTGGAAAAGACCCTGATGCTGGGAAAAATTGAAGGCTGGAGGAGAAGGGGATGACAGAGGATGAGATGGTTGGATGGCATCACTGACTCAATGAACATGAGTTTGAATAAACTCCTGGAGTTGGTGATGGACAGGGAGGCCTGGCATGCTACAGTCCATGGGGTCACAAGGAGTCAGACATGTCTGAGCAACTGAACTGTATGCATTCCAGGTAGAAGAGTGTATGTAAAGGGATAAGGTTTGAAAAGGCATCTGGTGCTCAAGGGTCAGTAAAGTGGGTCAATGTTGGCACAGAATTAAGGCTGAGATTGCTGAGATCTGTGAGGGACCATATTTAGATACCTGTGCTGTGTCCAGTAGGTCAGAGTTCACAAACCCAAACTGCTTCCGGATCTGATGGACCAAGGGTAACTGCAGAGTGCCCCCTCTAAAGGGAATAACCACTGCTCAGAGTTAACCAGATGTTGCAGTGCAGGAACTGTTAAGTCTAGTGTTGTCAGATTTTGTGATTTTTCAAAAAAGCTAAGAATCTAAAATTTATGTGACATCTGACATTTAAATTTTGACAACTAATTTTTTAAAGTATCTGCAGCACCCTTTATCCAAAAAATAATAATGCTTAGAGACCCATTGTAGCCTAGCCGGCTCTGGGTTCTGATCTCCATAGTAGGCAGTGAAGAACCATCTAAGATATTTAAGCTATATTTGTATGCAGGTCAGGAAGCAACAGTTAGAACTAGACATGGAACAACAGACTGGTTCCAAATAGGAAAAGGAGTACGTCAAGGCTGTATATTGTCACCCTGCTTATTTAACTTATATGCAGAGTACATCATGAGAAATGCTGGACTGGAAGAAGCACAAGCTGGAATCAAGATTGCCTGGAGAAATATCAATAACCTCAGATATGCAGATGACACCACCCTTATGGCAGAAAATGAAGAGGAACTAAAAAGCCTCTTGATGAAGGTGAAAGAAGAGAGTGAAAAAGTTGGCTTAAAGCTCAACATTCAGAAAACGAAGATCATGGCATCTGGTCCCATCACTTCATGGGAAATAGATGGAGAAACAGTGGAAACAGTGTCAGACTTTATATTTTTGGGCTCGAAAATCACTGCAGATGGTGACTGCAGCCATGAAATTAAAAGATGCTTGCTCCTTGGAAGAAAAGTTATGACCAACCTGGACAGCATATTGAAAAGCAGAGACATTACTTTGCCAACAAGGGTCTGTCTAGTCAAGGCTATGGTTTTTCCTGTGGTCGTGTATGGATGTGAGAGTTGGACTGTGAAGAAGGCTGAGCGCCGAAGAATTGATGCTTTTGAACTGTGGTGTTGGAAAAGACTCTTGAGAGTCCCCTGGACTGCAAGGAGATCCAACCAGTCCATTCTGAAGGAGATCAGCCCTGGGATTTCTTTGGAAGGACTGATGCTAAAGCTGAAACTCCAGTACTTTGGCCACCTCATGCGAAGTGTTGACTCATTGGAAAAGACTCTGATGCTGGGAGGGATTGGGGGCAGGAGGAGAAGGGGACGACAGAGGATGAGATGGCTGGATGGCATTACTGACTCAATGGATGTGAGTCTGAGTGAACTCCGGGAGTTGGTGATGGACAGGGAGGCCTGGCATGCTGCGATTCATGGGGTTGCAAAGAGTAGGACATGACTGAGCGACTGAACTGAACTGAACTGAAGGCTATTTAAGCTTATAACTATTAAGGTTATATAATTCAATCAGAAAAATACCATTCCAGCAGTGATATGTAGAATGAATTGTAGAGGGTAGGACCACCAGGAGCATAGTGTCCAATGAGAAAGGCAGACTATGATAAGTCCTCAACTGGGGCAGAAGTGATAGAAACTGAGAGATAGAATTGGATTTTTGAGTCATTTCAAGAGTAGATTTAGAAATTGATAGAATATTACAGTAAAGGAACAGGGAAGAATAAATGACAAGTGGGTAGACATAAATATTATTTAAGGATATAGAGCATATGAGACATTTGAAAAAAATTATATTAGAAGTGTTCAACGTAAAGTATCTTTGTAGAAATGTAAAATACATTTGTATGTTGTACCTGATTAGAACTTAAGGGAGAGAAGTTAGAGCCAGAACCAAAACTTTCCCACAGAGAAGAAATATTGGTAACTTTTTATTCAGGGTTCAGTTTTCTACTAAAGAGTTATTTCTCCTACTTTAAAAAAATTTTTAAGTTTGTAAGTGTCATATGATATTTTGCTATTATTTAGTCATTTTACTGAACATTAGTATCAACATCACAGAATCATAGATTTCATAGAATTCCAGAGTTGAAAGGAACCATCCAACATTACCGGCAAGTAATCATGCTGTTTCCACCAAGACAATTCCAGTGACCAGGAGCTTATTCATTCTATAGTGCTCGTTTCATGTTTGGATTTCTCAGGTCATTCACTAGCTTTTAAAATTTGTCTTTTTATCATTTCCATTCATTGGTTCTAACTCTAAGTCATACAGAGTAAACAGATTAGAAGCATCACAGTGGAACAAAGCCATGGGTATAAAGAAAGTAGGCAAATCAAAGTAGGAAAGTAACAAGGCATATGAACAGTGTTGTGCACCACAACTTTAGAAAAGTACAAATAATTTTGGAAGAGTTTAAAAGTGACCAACAGAAAATAGGTGGGTTTAAAATGGAGTTCTATCAAGAAACCTCTGAGAAACTGGTGCCAAAAGTTGCTGCTGGGAAGGCCTGTGAGCGCTGAGGGTCTATGATGAAAAGGCGACACATGCTCTTCCTTTCATACTGTTTTTACTGTTTTAATTCCTTGCCATTCCTTGCTATAAGAGATAAAAAGATTCTGTCCTAGCAATATGTGTGATTCGTCCCTACACCATCTACTATTTGTGGCTCCTTGCATGACTGTCACATTTTAGCCTGTGTCAGCTTAAATTGTCACCTCCTCAGAGTGGCATCCATGACCATCTTTTTAAAGGGGGTTTGTGCTCCACACTGTTATCTACTATATTATTATTCAGTTCATTTCCTTCATATCACTTCAGGGTCTGTAATTATGTTTACTGTTTGTTTATTGTCTGCACCTCTATAGATGATCACCTCCTAAAGATTTGTTTACTGCTTATACTTAGCTCCTAGTGCAATATCTGGCTTATGGTAGTGAATCATGAATGTTTTTTAATGAATGAATTTAATATAAAAGATTAAAGATGAACACTAATATACAGTTACACATGAGAAGATAACTAGAGATGTCTGTCTACAGTGAGACCAAAATAGGGAAAGGATACTAAAAGTTAAGCAAGTGGTATTTAGAGAAGATTTATGGACTGCTTGATTACAGATGATTAAGACTCAATTCTAATGAAAACTGAAGAATGATTGTTTCTGTAGGCCTTTAAAAGTAGTATTCGTATTTAATTTGTAATATACAAATTGCTTTTTTGTCAAAAAGAAAGAAGAGACACCAATTTCACCATGAGTCTAAAAAATAGAGCATCAATTTTATGGGTGATGAATATGATAAGCTAATCATATTTTCCAAAGAATTGCTATTGATCTAAATTAGAATGGTTTGTTTCTTTTATATGCCATAATTGACCAAGTAATTCATTTTGATTTTTAGTTTTGTTTCATCACATGAAAAGCCAGATATTTATTTATCAAATTCTGCTGTGTCCAAGTTTGGTGCATCCTCCATGACACAATTACCTCAACAATCTGGAAATGCAAGTATTATAAGAAGAAACACTTCTCTCTTTTTTCTGTTAAATACTGCCTGAATAGTTAAACCTTCAATGGTTGCTGACTTTTTTAACCTCAAAATATAGGTCCATTTACAAGAAAGAAAACAACAAAGTCTGTCACCAGAGATTGAAAAGCTATACTTTACTCGCTCTGAAAAAATATCAAACTCTTCAAATTTTAATGAGAAAGTGGATTGCTTTATTAGAAATGAATGTAAAAAGGAGATTGATTTCAGGTAAGAACTCTTTAAAAATATTTTAAGACTATACAAGTGAAAGCTTTCTACAAAGAATTTCAGCATTCCTTTTCCCTTGGTTCATTTTAAGGATCAGAACCTAAATGTTTTATTTACTTAAAGATGTAAAAATTTTAGACTTCTGGTAAGCTAAGCTCCCTAAGATAATTCAAAATATCAAATATCTCAATTTTTGAGAACCTATGTATTTGATGCCAGTAATTAAAACACTGTATTACATTGATAAACTTTTTTACTAATTTGAATACAATATGTTGATAATATGAAATATGAAGTCACTTGAGAAATGAGATCAGCTAATTTTTCTAATGTTCTAGTTGTATTTCAGCCACCAGGTTCTGTTATAATTCTACAGGTTCAAAGAAGAAGTCAGGTTAAGTCTAATCAGTGCCCCTACTGCTGATCGATTTTATGGTTACCTTTAGCAGTTTCCGTCTCCCTCTTGAATAGTCAAGGTTTTGAGACCTGTTGACAGTGATTAAATGGCACTACTTTCCAATATGTCTAAAGAAATATCTATCTAATATACTTGTCTCTACCTTTCATAGTTCATGAATTCTAATTTCCTCCAGACTTCCTATAAGATTATGCATATTGAAGTTCATTTGATAAATTACCTCTCAGCAATCTTCAAGTTTATCCATTTTATATATTTAGTACATTATTTATTATAAATCTGTGTTATAAAAATAGTTAACTTTTACATTTGCTTTTCCCCCCAGTAGGTATCATCCTGATGATGAAGCTGACGAAATAAAGTCTTTTCTGGGCATATTTGATGGTATTTTCTAAAACAGACAAAAATGCTTTTTATATTAATAAGACAAATTATAAGGACACCTTACAAAGCATGATTTTTATTTTTAAAAAGCAGTTCATACTTGTTCAGATTTTCTATTCTTGGATTTGACCAACTTTGTTGACTTTTTTTGCAACAAAATATTTGGACTGATTTTTTCCCCCATAATATTGTAACTTCATGAAAAGCACTTTTACAGAGGCTTTGTTTCATAAGCTGATAATTAAGCTTCATTTAGAAATAACTATTTGGTTATTAATTGGATTTAGACCAGAACCAATTTAATATTTTCTTAAGAAGAAATTCTGTGAAGGCAAAATGTTTGTAGGTCAGTAAATCTATTTATTGTATCAATTTTTCACCATTAATTTACTAAAAGATTTTTTTTTTACTAAAGATTTTTAAGAATCCAGTGGCTGTCTGAACCATTCTTATATCATTTCAAGCAACAATAAAGGAAACATTAATCAGTGTAGACTGTCTTCCTTTAACTTGTTTTTTAATGTGGTGATTTCTAACTTTGTTATGTTGATTTTTAATACAGCAAAAGTTATTTGATATTATTTTCCAGTGAGTTATCTCTCAGATTTCTTTATTAATAAGTAGTATCATAGGCACGCTAAGCAGTGTTTATTATCTAATTTATTTATAGATACAGTGTGAAGTTGAAGCTACTTCAGAAGTTTTAGGAATTTTTCTTCAGATATAAAAGCCTTAGAGACAAGAGAAGTAGAGAAGAAGATGAGGTTGTTGGCTGTTATTAGTAAACATTTATGAGGCATCATATGTATTAAACTTAGAACAAGTTTAAGACTTTGTCTCTGTTGAAAAGTAAGAGCAACCAGCCCTTATTTTAGTCGTCTTTACAATTGGTGTTTCTGCATCTGAATCAATCATGCTACAACCTTTAAAGGTTATTAAACACCATTAAAATGAAAAATTGGTTCACTGCAGTCTGCTCATCTAGCATACATAGACTTTGACACTAAAGAAATAGCAGTTTAATTTAAGAAGACCTACTGTGATCTGCTAAGTGAAAAGTACTATGCCTGGTAGTGCAAAGGATACAAATGATGAAGACACTACTTTTGCTGTCATGGAGCTTTACATTCTGGCAGAGAAGTTAAGACCTATAATATAACAATAATAAATACAGAATACATTAGAGAAGTGGACCTCAAGTTTCAGGATGTGTTGGAATATTCTAGAGAGCTTCTTTGAAAACAGATTGCTGAGCACCATACCCAGTTTCTGACTCAATAGATCTGACATGGGGCCTAGAATTTGCACTTCTAACAAATTCCCAAGTGATGCTGATACTGCTATTCCAGGGACTACACTTTGAGAATCATTGCAATAGAGATTTAAAGAACTATAGGAGTTCTGGAATTCCCTGATGGTACAGTGGAAGGGGTCCACCTGCCAACACAGAGAACACGGGTTCAATATCTGGTCCAGGAAGATTCCACATGCCATGAAGCAGCTAAGCCTGTGCACCACAATTACTGAGTCTGCACTCTAGAGACAGATCACCCCAATTGCTGAGCCCATGTGCTGCAACTGAAGCCCGTATACCTAGAGCCTGTGCTCCACACCAAGAGAAGCCACCACAGTGAGATGCCCGCACCACAATGAAGAGTAGCCCCTGCTAGCCGCAACTAGAGAAAGCTTGCGTAAGCAATGAAGACCCAGCTCAACCAAAGTAAATAAAGAATATTTTTAAAAATAAAGAACTATAGGAATCTGTAAGAGAGAGAGTATTATCCTGACTATGGGGTCAAGGAAACCTTTATAGGGGTAAAAATTTGAACTGAGCTTTGAAAGATGAATAAGATTTTGATGTGCAAATACATGAGAGAAGGACATTGTAGGCAGAGGGGACAGTTTGAGCAAAGCTCCGAGGGAAGAATAATGAATAGATAATTATAAACATAGGTAAATGTTGTAGATGTTTGATCTGTACCTTGAGGTCACTTTGTGGAAGACTTTAGATGTTAAAATAAGAAGCTTGAACTTTACTCGCAAACTGATGTTTCCCAAACTTTGCTCATCATAAGAAATGATGGATAATATAGTAAGTACAGAAACTTGGCAGACTTCATCTCAGAGCAACTAATTTAGAATCACCAGTGAACAGAACTAGGAGTTCTATGGTTTTAAGAAGCACTCCAGGTCATTTTCTATCATCAGGCCAATTTTAGAAACACTTGGGTAATTTGCCATTTGAGCAAGTGCTTACCTGAAAAATTATGTGTATGTTAAATATATGTCATTCAAAACCTTGTTATGTATCACTTCAGTTCAGTCTCTCAGTCGTGTCTGACTCTTTGCTACCCCATGAATCGCAGCACGCCAGGCCTCCCTGTCTATCACCAACTCCTGGAGTAGTTCACTCAGACTCACGTCCATTGAGTCAGTGATGCCATCCAGCCATCTCATCCTCTGTCGTCCCCTTCTCCTCCTGCCCCCAATCCCTCCCAGCATCAGTCTTTTCCAATGAGTCAACTCTTCGCATGAGGTGGCAAAAGTACTGGAGTTTCAGCTTTAGCATCATTCTTTCCAAAGAAATCCCAGGGCTGATCTCCTTCAGAATGGACTGGTTGGATCTCCTTGCAGTCCAAGGGACTCGCAAGAGTCTTCTCCAACACCACAGTTCAAAAGCATCAATTCTTCAGTGCTCAGCTTTCTTTTTTTTTTTTTTTTTTTGTATTTCTGGCTTTTTTTTTTTTTTATGTTTTAAACTTTACATAATTGTATTAGTTTTGCCAAATATCAAAATGAATCCACCACAGGTATACATGTGTTCCCCATCCTGAACCCTCCTCCCTCCTCCCTCCCCATTCCATCCCTCTGGGTCGTCCCAGTGCACCAGCCCCAAGCATCCAGTATCGTGCATCGAACCTGGACTGGCAACTCGTTTCATACATGATATTTTACATGTTTCAATGCCATTCTCCCAAATCTTCCCACCCTCTCCCTCTCTCTCAGAGTCCATAAGACCGTTCTATACATCGGTGTCTGTTTTGCTAGCGCTCAGCTTTCTTCACAATCCAACTCTCACATCCATATATGACCACAGGAAAAACCATAGCCTTGACTAGACGGACCTTTGTTGGCAAAGTAATGTCTCTGCTTTTGAATATGCTATCTAGGTTGGTCATAACTTTCCTTCCAAGGAGTAAGTGTCTTTTAATTTCATGGCTGAAGTCACCATCTGCAGTGATTTTGGAGCACCAAAAAATGTTATACTGACCGCTTAAAGGAGTACAGTCACTGGGTATTATTTCCATGAAGTGAATAATAACCCTAAGTTTTCCTATTTATTAGCTATGCTCTAAATACATTGGATTAACTTAGTCCTATAGAATGAACCATACAACAGAGCTTTCACAAAAATCTTTGTTGGGTTAAATTTCCAGAAGTTTTTTTCAACTAAAAATGTCCTTAATTGGCTGTTTGGCAGCTACCTCATAGGTATGGAGTGAGAATTTAGTAAGCCACTACATAGAAAGTTCTTAGTTTAAGTACTGATACGTAGTATGTGTTCAATGAATGGTAACTATTTGTACTGAAAAGAAATATTCTTTAACAGCACTTCAAATAACCCATTGGGAAGGGGTGAGATAATACAATGTTTAATTGTCATGTCTGAGTTGTGTTAAATCACATAAGACTTGAATAATGAACTCTTGATTTCCACAGATTATCATCCATAGAAAAGATTTTAATCTTAGACCTCCCTCCTATATATACTTCCTCATGCTTTCAAATAGGTCCCCTCCATTCCCATTCCCTCCTCGCCAACACTCTTGGTTGGTTTATGGTCAGAGCACACAGATCTATTTTAATATTATGTTAAGTAAAATGTAATTATAAATCTTTGGCATATTCTAATACATTCTAAAGCCAAATACAAATGATCGCTGGGTTACTCACTTTTCTAGATGTTATCACAATTTACTCCTTAGTAGATTATGAAATAGTCTCTTTACCAAGACTCCATTTCTAGAAAATGGGAACAACAGGCACTGTAGGGAATATACTGTTCAAGGACCCCTAACCTAGAGGGAGAGCACTGGATACCAGTGCATCCTAGATAATAACAGGTATGTATAGAAAAGGTACCAGTGAGGAGGAAATCAGGGCAAAGAGGAGTAAACTAAGCTAAGCTTAGAATTAAGATAAGTGAGTAAGCTAAGAATTTAGTGTGAGTTTTGATTAGTTAGTGGAACAAACAAAACAGAAGGGAAAATGCTGCCACTTACTATTTCTTGGTATTTCAACTCCTGGCTGCCAGTAGTTAAAGACCTTGCTACCTAAAGTCTGATCCGAAGACCAGTAACATGGGAGGTACCTGGGAGTTGATTAGAAGGTCTTGGGCCTCCCTCCAGACCTTCTGAGTCAGAATCTGCATTTTAACAAGATCCTCAGGTGATTATATGCACATTAAAGCGTAAGAAGCACTTGTTTTCACTGGAAAGGAAGAGAAGAGGATGATACCAGAATTTTAAGAGGATCCATTCCAGAGGACAATTATAAAAGAGTAATGATTATTACTTGGTTTTCTGCACATATATTTCCTATTTTAAATGTAGCATGGTGGTATAGCTCTTCTTTAATTACCTCTCAGTATAGGTTGTTTTCTTCACCAACTGTCTAAATTATCTTTATAATTCTCATACATCAACTGTGTATTTTGTTATGTAGCTTTGAGAGATACGTAGATGCCCTGTAGAGTTTTGTTTTATTAGCGTAACATAAAAGCAATAATTCAGTCTTCCCTGGTGGCTCAGTAATACAGTCCACCTGCCAATGCAGGAGACACGGTTTGATCCCTGATCCGGGAAGATCCCACATGCCTCACAGCAACTAAGCCTGTGTGCCACAACTGTTGACCCTGTGCTCTAGAGCCCGGGAGCCACAACTAGTAAGCCCACGTGCCACACTACTGAAGTCGCACACCCTAGATCCTGTGCTCCCCAACAAGAGAAGCCACAGCAATGACAAGCCCATGCATCACAACTAGAGGATATCCCTTTTACTGCTACTAGAGAAGAACATGCTCGCAGTGAAGACCCAGCACAGCCCTAAATAAATAAATAAGTAAAATTTTAAAAAATTAGGGCAGATAATTCAAAAGAGCAATCTTTGTCTTTCTTATTTTCACATTTCAATTCAGAAACCTTTCCCTAAACTAACACCTGCCTTAAAAATCCTTACATACTTCAGCAAAACAAAATGAACCTAAACAAATCCAAACAAAATAACCCAAACCCCATATAGCATTCTAAAAGATTTATAAAAGTGTCCATAAACCTACAGTCATGAATTTTATGTTGTAGTTATAAAATGTTTTATTAAAAGAGGAATTAAAATTCAGCTGACATTAACATTTTGCCTGAATTTACCTCCCGTGACAGTAGATAGCTTCAAACCTTTAAAATTATACAAATGACTAAAGTCACCTTTGTTTTTATTATTTCTAAATTGTTAACTTTGGAAACAACTTTTACCAATTAGAACTTTTTTTAAAGCTAAAAGAATTTTGCTACAATTTTTTTCAAGTTTATTTTAGCAAGACAAATTATTCAGGTTACAGATTATCAAAAGATCAACTCAATTTTAAGTCTCATTAAAAAGAAAAAAAAAAAGCCAAAAACCTAAAAACAATGAAAATACAGAAATAAAGGAAATTCATCAACAGGTCTCTAAACTTGAAAATGGAGACAAAATAGAAATTAATTTGCACAACTCACTCATCCACTTTTGCCTCCATTTGTCCTAGGCCTTGCTTGATAACATGATCAAATTTTTATTTTTGTCATGTACATGCTCATTTTCTTGACCATTTGACTTTTGGTTTTCCTTTTCCACTGAGGTTCTGGTCTCATGTTCCTGGTAGGAATCTATTTTCAAGTATAGGAGTATCTCTTCTGAATAGACAATAGACTGGAGTCATGTTCAAGATTTTCAGCCTCATTTCACTAGATGCATTTTTCTTTAATTTTTCCTTGGTTGTGTTTTCAGGACTTATTTCATGTTTATTTTTTCTTTTTAAAAATTTTCTTCAGAAGCACTTTCAGAATCAGAAAACGACTGAGACTCTCTTCAACTATCTGAGTCATGGGATGATAGTGAGGATGGTGATGATGACTTATGCCTTTTCTCCTTAATTTTAGTTTGGGAATTAGCTCTCTGCAACTGAATATTTGCACCTCAGCAAATGGCTTTCTAGCTGCATCTGTTTTCTGATTTTTCTCTCTTACACAACTTCTTGACCATATTTCTACTCACTATATCATTAGTAGTGATAGATTTGTGCAAGAAGTCTCATTTCTTAATATGATCTATGGAAATCATTGCAATTACACCAATCTCAGTATAAAAATTCAGATCTGAGTCTCAGGTGGATGCTCAAATGTTAAACATACTTTCTTTTTTTAAAAAAACTTCCTAAGTAAGGCCCTCTGGTACATAGAACATAGATGGCATATACCCTTAATCTTTACAATAGCCCTATGAGGTAAATTCTCTTGTTATGTATATATTTTATACATGTGTATGTGCTTCCTGCATCGATTCAGTCATGTCCTACTCTTTGTGACCCCACAGACTGTAGCCTGCCAGGCTCCTCCGTCCATGGGATTTTTCTAGGCAAGAATACGGGAGTGGGTTATCCCCTTTGCAGGTCACCTGTCAACATCAGTAGACATCTCTTCTTCCCATTTGGCACTGAGCCTCAGGTAATTATTTTGTTTTTCGGTTTTCACACTTAAGCTTCTGTTCTTTAACCTGCTTTTTGTCCTGCCTCCAGATCCCTGGAGCCTATTTGTTTATCTTTCCTAGGTCAATGACTTCATTTTGAAACCCAATATTTTGAAGAGACAGAGGAGAGCCTGTGTTCAACAAAATCCTTTTTGTAAAGACAATTTGGTTTTGTCTGTTAGTGTTGTGTCATAAAGCTTTCTGTCTGCTGTATGTGAAAACTACCCTAAAAAAGACAGAGAAGAAACCCAATTATTTGTGACATTTTCCAGCATCATAGGACTTAAGCATTATCTGCTTGAAATATGGCTCTCATCTTGCCTCTTTCCCCCATAATAAATAGTTACATGTGATTTTTTTTCTGCATCTATCATCTAGGAATATACTGTTTTGAGGAGAAGTTTGAAAGTTAAACACAAATCTTACTGAGGGTATTTGATATCTATCTTATAAAAATATGATTGTATAAAGTAATTCTTAAAGTTCTATTTTTATCCTTAAATTAAAGAAAGGAAAGGGATTATCAGTTGTTATTAGATTTTTATGTTGAAAATTATGAACTTTCCGTATATAAATTTCAAGTTTTTCCCCATAGGCTTTATTACTTCCTCCAGTTGTCTTTTCATTTTCCTGTGCTGTCCATCAACTATTTCCTATCCTTCTGGGATTCTCCTCAATTTCTGTTTGCATTGCAATGTCATATTTCTTTTATTTTAAATGATTTTAATTTCATTTTTAATATATAGTGAGAACACACTTTATTAAGTTCATTTCACTACTTTCCACTATCAAAATAACTTTGTCTTTTGAAAATTTTGCCTCCTAAAATAAATTACTTTAGAGTCTTCATAGAAATATTCTCTTTGCTCTTTGAATTTTCTACACTTATGGAAAAAAGTTACATATTCCAAATACATTTCTAAAGTAGAGGTGTTTAGAAAAATAAAATTTTCAGTGTAATAAATAATCCTCCAGTTGGATATTCCATTTACAAAATCATATAATTTATGGTTTTATGCTCTTATGTTAGAAGAAATCTTTTCAATAAAAAGTTCTGTTGGATTTTTTCTGATTATGAAAATAGCATATGCTTATTTATAGTACTTATACTATGAAAATAATTCAGGCTCTACTACAAAGCCACAGTCATCAAGACAGTATGGTACTGGCACAAAGACAGAAATGTAGATCAATGGAACAAAATAGAAAGCCCAGAGATAAATCCACACACCTATGGACACCTTATCTTTGACAAAGGAGGCAAGAATATACAATGGAGAAAAGACAATCTCTTTAACAAGTGGTGCTGGGAAAACTGGTCAACCACTTGTGAAAGAATGAAACTAGAACACTTTCTAACACCATATACAAAAATAAACTCAAAATGGATTAAAGATCTAAACGTAAGACCAGAAACTATAAAACTCCTAGAGGAGAACATAGGCAAAACACTCTCCGACATAAACCACAGCAGGATCTTCTATGACCCACCTCCCAGAATACTGGAAATAAAAGCAAAAATAAATGGGACCTAATTAAAATTAAAAGCTTCTGCACAACAAAGGAACTATAAGCAAGGTGAAAAGACAGCCTTCAGAATGGGAGAAAATAATAGCAAATGAAGCAGCTGACAAACAATCTCAAAAATATACAAGCAGCTCAATTCCAAAAAAATAAATGACCCAATCAAAAAATGGGCCAAAGAACTAAACAGACATTTCTCCAAAGAAGACATACAGATGGCTAACAAACACATGAAAAGATGCTCAACATCACTCATTATCAGAGAAATGCAAATCAAAACCACAATGAGGTAGCATTTCATGCCAGTCAGAACGTCTGCAATCCAAAAGTCTACAAGCAATAAATGCTGGAGAGGGTGTGGAGAAAAGGGAACCCTCTTACACTGTTGGTGGGAATGCAAACTAGTACAGCCACTATGGAGAACAGTGTGGAGATTCCTTAAAAAACTGGAAAAAGAACTGCCATATGACCCAGAAATCCCACTGCTGGGCATACACACCAAGGAAACCAGAATTGAAAGAGACACGTGTACCCCAATGTTCATCGCAGCACTGTTTATAATAGCCAGGACATGGAAGCAACCTAGATGTCCATCAGCAGACAAATGGATAAGAAAGCTGTGGTACATATACACAATGGAGTATTACTCAGCCATTAAAAAGAATACATTTGAATCAGTTCTAATGAGGTGGATGAAACTGGAGCCTATTATACAGAGTGAAGTAAGCCAGAAAGAAAAACACCAATACAGTATACTAACGCATATATATGGAATTTACAAAGATGGTAACGATAACCCTGTATGCAAGACAGCAAAAGAGACACAGATATATAGAACAGTCTTTTGCACTCTGTGGGAGAGGGTGAGGGTGGGATGGTATGGGAGAATGGCATTGAAACATGTATAATATATGTGTAACGAATTGCCAGTCCAGGTTCAATGCATGATACAGGATGCTCCGGGCTGGTGCACTGGGATGACCCAGAGGGATGGTATGCAGAGGGAGGTGGAAAGGGGGGTCAGGATGGGGAACAAGTGTACACCCATGGCGGATTCAGGTTGATGTATGGCAAAACCAGTACAATATTGTAAAGTAATTAGCCTCCAATTAAAATAAATAAATTTATATTTTAAAAAAAGAAAATAATTCAGCAATAGACTAGTACACATAGCAACAGAGGCCTAAAAATCAGTACTAGGTGAAAAATGTTAAGAAATAGAACATGAAGCTATCTAAGTAAATTTAAAATATCTGTACAAAAAAACAAGAAAAAATATTTTGTAGAAATATAGGCAAACTAAAAGATTTATATCATGCATTAGAATTATTGTCATTGGTGGGTGTGGTTTGAGTGATCTAAATGGGAAATGTGGATAAAAGAAATTTCAGAAAATACAGAAATGTACAAAGAAGTTAAAATCACCTGCCATCCACCACTGGATGGTAATCACAGTTTGCATATTTTGAAATACAGTCATCCAGATACACACAAGCACACTTTAAAGTGAAATTATAGTCTTTTTTATCTTTATTTTCATTTAGCAATACAATATAAATGTTATACATAATCAGTTTTCATGTATCAACAGAATGAACATGGTATGCAAAACATTTAATGACTACCCTGCTACTGCTGCTGCTAAGTCTCTTCAGTCGTGTCCGACTCTGTGTGACCCCATAGACGGCAGCCCATGAGGCTGCCCCGTCCCTGGGATTCTCCAGGCAAGAACACTGGAGTGGGTTGCCATTTCCTTCTCCAGTGCATGAAAGTGGAAAGTGAAAGTTAAGTCCCTCAGTCGTGTCCGACCCTCAGCGACCCCATGGATTGCAGCCTACCAGGCTCCTCCATCCATGGGATTTTCCAGGCAGGAGTACTGGAGTGGGGTGCCATTGCCTTCTCCGAATGACTATCCTATTCATATATATTTAGATTGTTTTCAGTTCTTTAATAACTGGTATTGCGATGAGCATTCTTATACATTCATCTTTCACTAGAAATGTACCTTTAAATTATTGAAACCAATTATTGTCAAATTGCCCTCCAGAAACTCCATTTTTACATTCCCAATATGAAAATTTCTGATTCTTCTAGGAACCTAAATCTTTAGGCTTTAGGTTCTAAAACTTAATACACTTGTAGAACAAACCTACAGAAACAAAGTTATCTCTATATTCCAGGAGATCGAAATGTCCAGACCTCAGCAATAGAGTAAATTTGCTCAGAGTCCTTTCTGTTCCATGGGAAATCAAAGACTACAAAACATGATGATGTCAGTGCACAACTGACAATTGAGCACTGCTTTATGATCTAAACATCAGAAATTGAGTGAACTATGGGCTTCCCTGCTGGCTCAGCTGGCAAAGAATCCGCCTGCAATGTGGGAGACCAGTGTTCTATCCCTGGGTTGGAAAGATCTCCTGGAGAAAGGAATGTCTACCCACTCTAGTATTCTGCCCTGGAGAATTCCATGAACTTTATAGTCCATGGGGTTGCAAAGAGTCAGACACAACTGAGCGACTTTCACTTTCACTTCATTAAAACAGCAGCAAGGATGCACCTAGAACTATGCCTCATGCCATTTATATGTATTCATTTAAGTAGTACATCAACTTTTTTACACCTGTGTGTGTATCAGACTCCTGAAAAAAATTAAAACCTTTAATTACTAGGGGTGAAACTTGTGTTCTGAGTAATTGTGAGTTATCTATTTTTCAACCTGGTTCCTAAAGTGCCTTTAAACTTTCCTCGAAGATTTGGAGTTCATTAGCAACCTTATGTTGGAGAAGGCAATGGCACCACACTCCAGTACTCTTGCCTGGAAAATCCCATGGACGGAGGAGCCTGGTAGGCTGTGGTCCACGGGGTTGCTAAGAGTCGGACACGACTGAGCAACTTCACTTTTACTTTTCACTTTCATGCATTGGAGAAGGAAATGGCAACCCACTCCAGTGTTCTTGCCTAGAGAATCTCAGGGATAGGGGAGCCTGGTGGGCTTCCATCTATGGGGTTGCACAGAGTTGGACACAACTGAAGTGACTTAGCAGCAGCAGCAACCTTATGTACCAAACAGTCCGGTGAGTTTTCAAACACAGCTCTGAAAGGAGACAGCAGTTCCAATACCCCTCTTTCCACTGGAGCAGACTGATGGGGTGTGAGGAGCCATGCTGCAGAGCCAGACAGACCCTGGGCTCCCTGTAAACCCCTGGGCTGCCTGCAACGACCCCTGTCCTGGGCCTGAGCGCCTCACTAAGATCCTCTGCCTCAGTTTCCTCAACTATGATGTGGAGAAAGGATATCCACTTGACTATCTCCACTATCTAGAGAAAATATTTCAACAAATAGCTGTTAACTCATGGTAACAATTAGGAATAATGAATAACAAATGTGCAACGAGAGACTTCCCTGGTGGCCCAGTGGCTAAGATTCCATACTCCCCATGCAAGGGGCCTGTGGTATGATTCCTGGTGAGACAACTAGATCCTACATGCTGCAACTAAATATCCCGTGTGTTGCAACTAAGACCCAGGGCAGCAAAATAAATAAATAAATGAAACATTTTAAAAAGTGAAATGTCTGGAACCTAGCAAATACTCATTAAGCGGCAGCTATTGTGGAGAAGGCAATGGGACCCCACTCCAACACTCTTGCCTGGAAAATCCCATGGATGGAGGAGCCTGGTAGCCTGCAGTCCATGGGGTAGTGAAGAGTCGGACACAACTGAGCGACTTCACTTTCCACTTTCATGCATTGGAGAAGGAAATGGCAACCCACTCCCGTGTTCTTACCTGGAGAATCCCAGGGATGGGGCAGCCTCATGGGCTGCCATCTATGGGGTCACACAGAGTCGGACACGACTGAAGCAACTTAGCAGCATTGTCAATGTTAACATAAATATGGGAATGTTGTTAAAGGAAAGAAACAGAAAGCAAAAGTTTCAGATAAATGTGTTGGCTGATGGGAGTCCCATTTTAGGTGCTGGGGCCAGTGACAGTTTAAAAATGTGGGAATTCCTATTGACAGGTTAGAAAAAGAGAGGGAGTTGCTCTGAATTAGGCTCAGCATTCAGAGCTATCAATAGCTTCTCTGAATGGAAAATACCCATGTGGCTTTTAACAATGGTTGAATGTGAATAAGCAACTCATGAAGGTAAAGTCCTTAAGCTTTTCCTACCCAGTGTCACTGCTACACCCAAACCACATTGCAGAAAGAACTGCTAAATGCATGTTTCCTTAATGCTACTATATGGCAGGAATTTGATAATCTCTTTTCAAGGCACACCTTTATTAAAAAGGAACTATTCAAAGCCATCTGAGTGGTAATTACTACCTAAAGGCTAATTGACCTAATTAATCTAATATGGGTCAATGGCTTTATAATACCCAAAGAAGAGCATTTTCAAGTGAGAAGAAAAAAAAAACACTCCAAAGGAATTTCTTTAAGTGAAATCCTTAAATTTAGTGAGTCTGATTTATTTCTTGCACACAGATGTTATAGTGCAGCATATTATATTGCTGGAGTGGCTGAGCTGGGATAAAAAGAGATAGCCTAATTCTCCAAGGATACTAAGGAATATTCAGTTCATCACTCAGGGGAAGGCACTATATAAATTACATTAAAACAATACTGCCTCTTTCTGATAATGTAGCACTGAAAGAAGAATTCAACATGACAAGAAGTCAAATTTATTGTCATACTGTTTTGATTCTCTTGGTGATGTGAAAGAGTGCATGCTGATATCTGCTTTTTATCTGATTAACTCTGGCTTTTCTGAATGCCAGCTTGTGCCATTTGAAGTATTGACTTAAAATACGGATAATATCTAGGCCCTATGACTGAGGAAAGAATGCATAATCCATCCCTGAGGTAGACAAAATAAGACCCCCAAAGATGTCCACATTTTAATCCCCAAGTCCATGAGTATGTCACATAACATGCAAAAGGAACTTTGCAGATGTGAAGTTAAGGATTTTGAGATGGGGAGATTATCCTGGATTATCTGGGTGAGCCCAGCCTACTCTCAAGGGTCCTTATAAATGAAAGAGGGAGGCAGGAGAGTCAGAATCAGAGGAGATGTGAGGGTGGAAGCAGAGCTCAGGAGAGAAAGAATTTGAAGATGCCACACTGATGGAGAGTAGTAGTAGTGTTAGTTGTTCAGTCGTGTCTGACTCTGTGACCCCATGGATTATAGCCTGCCAGGCTCCTTTGTCCATGGAATTTCCCAGGCAAGAATACTGGAGTGGGTAGCCGTTCCCTTCCCCAGGAGATCTTCCTGACCCAAGGATTGAACCTGGGTCTCCTGTGTGACAGGTGGATTCTTTACCATCTGAGCCACCTGGGAAGTCCATGATGGAGAAAGGGGTCACACAAGTCAAGAGATTCAGGCAGCCACTAGAATTTGGAAAAGGCAAGGATATGGATTCTCCCCCTAGATCCTCTGGAGGGAATGGAACCCAGGGTTTTATTTATTTTGTGTGTGTGTGTGTGTGTGTGTGTATGTGTTTTAATTTTATTTTTAAACTTTACAAAATTGTATTAGTTTTGCCAAATATCAAAATGTATCTGCCACAGGTATACATGTGTTTCCCATCCTGAACCCAGTTTTAAAATCAAGTAGCTTTGATTTTATCTCCAGGAGGCCTGTGACCCCCCAGAACTGTAAGTGATAAATCTGTGTTATTTTAAGCCACTAAGTCACAGCAGAATCCAATGGGCTTATGGCACAGAACCATATTGATGTCATTTTAATTGAATTGAAATGAATTAAATTCATTGTGCCTGTAATGCAAGACTTGGAGGTCCTGCAACAGAGGCTCACTTTGTTCCTGTTTATATTTAGGCCTTTTGCGAAATGGACTGTTGGTGAGGGTTCCTAAGTATGGGAAGAAATCAGTCCTTTTGTGAGTTAATTTCCCTCTCCCAGGTTTTTAAAACCTAAAAACATTTTCTAAAAAGGTATTTACAACCATGCACAGTGTCTTTTAATCTATTTATCCTCGATTCTGTATGCAAAATTAAGCAAGAGTAATACACTTGGGACTTGGGGCCTTCCTAGGTGGCTCAGTGGTAACCTTCTTTGATGCCTGGGCTCAGCGGTAACCTTCTTTGATCCCCTGGAGGAGGAAATGGCAACCCATTTAGTTTCAGTAGTGGACACAAAGTTCCAGTAGTCTTGCCTGGAGAATTCTGCGGATTCAGACGCTTGACCGGCTCCAGTCCATGGGATCACAAAGAATCATACACAACTGAGAGACTGACCACGCATGCATATAAATTATAAAACTTCTTAAGTATCACTCTTCATGCATGTATGAATTATATGTATAATTTAGCATATAAATAATTTCTGGGGGGCAAATTTCCATTAAAGCTATATCTGTAATATACCTGTCATATATATATATGTATGACAGGTATTTGAGGAGCTCCTAAATCACTCTGAACTGTAGTTGTAAACATACTTGGCAAATTAGTATCTAATCTATGGTTAAAAAAATATGTCATTCCAATATTTTATAATAACCTATAAGGAAAAAGAATCTGAAAAAAATGGATAATATGTATGCAATAACTGAGTGACATTGCTGTACACCCGAAACTAACACATTGTAAATCAACTATACTTCAATAAAAATAAAAGAAAATGTCATCCCAAATGTGAAAATTTTCATGATAATATTAGACAATGGTTCTTGTACATCATTGTATTAAAAGTAAACCAGTATACCACCTTACACCCATTAGGATGGTTATTATTAAAAAAAAAAAAAACAGAAAATAAGACTTGTTGAGAACATGGAGAAACTGGAACCCTTGTGCACTGCTGGTGGAAATGTAAACTGGTGCAGACACTGTAAAAAACGGTATGGGAGTTCCTCAAAAGTTAATCATAGAATTACCATGTGGTCCAGCAATTCCACTTCTAGGTATATACCCAAAAGAATTGAAAGCAGGGTCTTAAAGAAACATATTCATACTTAGAATACTCATAAATAGAATATACTTCTATTTTCCTATTCATATAAACTATGACATTATTCACAATAGCCAGAAAGTAGAAGGAACCCAAGTAGTCATCAACAGATAAATGGATAAGCAATAACAGCTTATATATACAATGAAATATTATTAAGCTAAAAAGGAAGGAAATTCTGACATATGTTGCAACATGAATGAACCTTCAGGATATTGTGCAAAGTGTAATCAGTCAGACACAAAAGGATAAATTCTGTATGATTCCATTTATATTCCTAGAGCAGTCAAATTCATAGAGACAGAAGATAGGATGGTGGTTGCCAGGGGCTGGGAGGAGGGGGGAATCGAAGGTTATTGTTTAGTGGACACAAAGTTTCAGTGATGCAAGATGAAAAGAATTCTGGAAATGGATGCTGATAAAGATTGCAGGGGATTTCCCAGGTGCCGCTAGCGAAAAAGAACCCTCCTGCAAATGCAGACGTAAGAGACATGGGTTTGATTCCTGGGTCAAGAAGATCCCCTGAAAGAGGAAATGGCAACCCACTCCAGTATTCTTGCCTGGAGAACCCCGTGGACAGAGGAGCCTGGTGAGCTACAGTCCATGGTGTTGCAAAGAGTCAGACATGACTGAGCATATAATACTCATTTTGTATATTTTGTGTTTTTTGTATTTTTTACAACTGTATTATGTATTTTTTACAACTTTGATACTGATAATAATATTGTGAAGTGCACAAGACAGATATGATCTCTATTTTTAAAATTAAAGAAACTGAGGCTCAGAGAGATGAGACTAGAGCCCGGGACTCCTGACTAAAGGACCATGTATCACTTCTTGTCAGCTCTTCCCTGGCTACATTTTGCTCCTAGTGACTGGATTTTTATGTGTGTATGTATGGGTGTGTGTCTTTTACATTAGCATTGTGTTTGGATGTTTTCGCAGTTATAAACATCTCTGATAGGTTGATATGGTAGAGATGTTTGTCTCTTTGCCTAGCTGGTGACAATTTAATGATAGTATTGTCAACCGGTGTATTCAATGATTATACACATTTATCAGACAGTGTAATCATCTCTATCATGCCAGTTGCTCACACACCAGAACTGAAACTCCAGGAACACTCTATTACTCTGACAGGGATAATAGGTCATTATTACCAAATCAGCAGCACGGTGCTTTAAAAATAAATGACCTGCTTCCCATCATTATTTATTTTTCATAAGTGCCTCAGGTTTATCTTAGCCATCTAACAGCAGGAGACAATTATCCTATAATATTCTTCTTCTTCTTTTTTTTTTTTTTTAAAGCATGTCCTAAGTGGTCTTAAATGGTAAATGGAACATTTCTGTTGACCCCAGTGTAGAAGCCTGGGAGGTTTTATGGAGCGTTAATAGAAAATGGGTAGAATTCATATTATATGGACACCTAGTGCATATAGTCTTTTCCTTTTCCATCCAATTCTGTTGACAAAGAAGACCAGCTAGGGGGACGGGAGTGGGAGGAGAGAAGGAGAATTTCTATGCACTTACCCCATGAATTAAGCTGAGTTTTTAATGTTCCTTTAACGCTGTTTGATTGAGCCCTCAGAGGGTACAAACTGTCCCCATATGCTGTCCCTTCCCTGTGTGGAGTGTTTTAAAGGGAAACTCATAACTCATAAAAGGAAAAATTCTCCTCCGCTTGGGGAGGAATTCTCCTCTCCTTCTCCTTTCAAACAGAACAGCCTGAGGGGGCCTGAGGGGTCTTCCTGGGTCTGGACTCCTGCTCTTCCCACCTGGCAGGAGGTTCCACTGAGAGAGCAGTCCTCCTTTGTACTAGAGTCTGGATTAAATCACAACCCAGATGCAGACTGGCGATGGCCATGGCTGTGGTGGGAAGAAGGTGCCAAGAAGGACGGAGCATTTGTTTCCCAAGAAGAAAAGGGGCAAGCTGACTGGGTGGGGAGCCCTGTTCCTTTTGGTAACTGAGAACTGTCCTCTTAGAGGTGTCCGCTCGCTTTCAAAACAAAAAGAAGCTTGTAACTGTAAAAGGCTATGATGGGTTTCCTGCTTCCCCACCCTTTTAGAAGCAAAACCTATTTATGAGGCTTTATTAAGTGCAAATAAGTCCCTTGGCTTCAACGGAGAAGCAGCAGCTGCTGAGGATGTGGTCATTTGCATATAAATGACATGATTTCAGCTTAGAGAAGAATATTGAAAAATATACATGTCGACAATGGAATCCTGATAGATTCACACATATTAAGGTCAGATATTGCAATTTTTAAGGCTGCTGCATGCTGATGACTGCATCCTGTCACATATTCAATTCTGTTTGGGTTAGATGAGTTTTATCTTCTATGAGAAGATTTTTATTGTGAATTAATTAGACTACATTTTTTTTTCCTAAACATGGGAACATTTAGGTCAAAAAGCTAAATGCTCTCCAAATGGATAGGCTCTGTGTGACAGCCAAAGTTACCAACTGCAAACTTGGTTTTCTGTATAGCTAACGAAGAGGGTTGAATGCCCAGGAACCTCCCGGGGAGGAGACAGCAGTGATTTCTCTGCTTTCACTCTGTCCTCTGCAGGGTCAAGCCAAAGACTTCCCTGGTGACTCAGGTGGTAAAGAATGTGCCTGCAATGTGGGAGGCTCGAGTTTGAACCCTGGGTCAGGAAGATCTCCTAGGGAAAGGAATGGCAATCCACTCCAGTGTTCTGGCCTGGAGAATCTCACGGACAGAGGAGCCTGGTGGGCTACAGTCCATGGGGTCGCAAAGAGTCAGACATGACTGAGCAATTAGTCACTCACTCAAGGGAAGCTCCAGTTTCCGTATTCTAAAAAGTTTTCCAACAGCCTGGCTAAAAGATTATTGGAGAGGGGGACTTCCCTTGTGGTCCAGTGGCTAAGACTCCATGCTCCCAATTCAGGTGGCCCAGGTTCAATCCCTGGTCAAGGAAGAGTGGCCTTGCTTGCTGCAACTAGAGAAAATCTGTGTGCAGCAATGAAGACCCAGTGCAGCTGAAATAAATAAATAAATCATTCTTTTTCTTGCTAGCTGTTTAATTATTTATTAGTCATCTTTAATTATCTCTTTTGAAAGTGTATATATACCAAGGACTTTCATCATCTAAAGTTAACACACAGAAAGTTTAAAAATGGTGTGTGGCTTGAGGTTCACAGCTGGGAAGAGACAGACCCTGGAATCATCTGCACTGCTTCCAGGCAAGTGTCCCCCATGCCGGCTGGAGGAATTCCTCTGAAATTTGCCCCCAATTTTAGCTGTGCATTAGTTTAATGCTTATTGGCTCCTTCCCCACCTGCAAGATAGAGCTTATTTATCTTGTTGTATATTGTCTTCTGGGAAGGCCAGAGAAATACATACCAGCCCCTTCACCTTGCCAGCTAGTCTGCACCCCTTTCAGGAAGAACATTTTCCTGTAAATGATGATCCCTCAAGTGATAACTTTAGATTTTCTTATAGAAAAATAATATCTTGTGATCCTTTAATAACAGACTTTACTCATATCAATTCAGCATTTGATAACTGCATTATTTATTCATTAAATGAGTCAGTTAACTAATCCTCAACATACTTTTAAACCTTCAGTGTTAACATTTACTGGATGATAAAAGTCCTTGGTATATAAACTTTTAAAAGAGATCATTAAAGATGACTAATAAATAATTAAATAGCTAGCAAAGAAAACAAACTATTTATTTAGGTTGTACTGAGTCAACTGTGGTGTTGGAGAAGACTCTCGAGAGTCCCTTGGACTGCAAGGAGATCCAACAAGTCCATTCTGAAGGAGATCAGCCCTGGGTGTTCTTTGGAAGGAATGATGCTAAAGCTGAAACTCCAGTACTTTGGCCACCTCATGCGAAGAGTTGACTCATTGGAAAAGACTCTGATGCTGGGAGGGATTTGGGGGCAGGAGGAGAAGGGGACAACAGAGGATGAGATGGCTGGATGGCATCACTGACTCGATGGATGTGAGTCTGAGTGAACTCCGGGAGTTGGTGATGGACAGGGAGGCCTGGCGTGCTGCTATTCATGGGGTCGCAAAGAGTCGGACACAACTGAGCAACTGAACTGAACTGAACTGAGTCTTCATAGCCGTGCACAGGCTTTCTCCAGTTGTGGTGAGCAGAGGCTACTCTTCATTGCAGTGCACAGGCTTTTCATTGTGGTAGCTTCTCTTGTTGTGAAGCACAGGCTCTGGGCTCTCAGGATTCAGTAATTATGGCTCCTGGGCTCTAGAGTGCAGACTCAGAAGTTGTGGTACATGGGCTTAGTTGCTCCAAGGCATGTGAAATCCTCTTGGGCTCGAACTGTATCCCCTGCATTGGCAGGTGGATTCCCATCCACTGTGCTACCAGAGAAGTCTGTAAAAAGAAAACCTGAGAAACTCACCATAAGTAGATGTATTTCACAGAGAACTTTAAAGCTTTTACAGAACTCTGTTATGCTAACCTGAAAAAAGTATCTCAATGTTGATTTGCTGATATATTCTATATATTTTCCATAAAGAGGTATTATATAAAGCTCTAGGTTTAATAAAGATTTTAAAACTATAAATTCTGTAAAGCTTAGTCCTACAATTGATTAGATTATACATAGAAGATGATTATATTACCCAAAATTTGTCATCCCTTTACTAGAGAAGGGCGATTAACCCATCCAGGGGTAGATCCAGATATTGCGAAGCCTAAAGTTCATTCAATTTGGAAATGTTTGATACAAAATGAGTACAAAGTGAATATTTACTTAGGTGGAGAGAAAAACACAACAAATTATAAAAAAGAAGCAACACAGAAAGTTATAGGCCTCACAAAAGCCACAAAACTAATGTACTTTGATTAATTGGATACACCTTTATAACACTTTCTCTACAATTGACTACCTGTTCAGTCTACCCTGTAATGTAGTTGATAAAAATTTGTTGCTTATTAATGATAGTTTTTAGAATTTACTTCATCTTTACAATATGTTATATGTAACATCACGTAAAGTTTTAGGATTGTTATCAAATTGGAGAGAGCCTCTAATTCTTTCATACATGAGCTGTGAAATTTCAGGGAATTTCAAATTTTCTTGTGGCTTTGTTGTTTTTAATTGCTAAGTTGTGTCTGACTCTTTTGTGACCCCATGGGCTGTAGCCTGCCAGGATCCTCTGTCCATGGGACTTCCCAGGCAAGAATCCTGGAGTGGGTTGCCATTTCTTTCTCCAGGGGATCTTCTTGACCTGGGGGTCAAACCCACGTGTCTCCTGCTTGATAGGCAGATTCTTTACCACTGAGCCATGTGACTGATCCTAAATATGTTCCCATGTTTCTAGCACCTTAGGCCATAGAACACATTGGTTTTTACTGCAATGTGCTCCCAAGCCCTGCACTTTCATGTCCCCAAAATTAATGTTTACAGAAGCTGTCCCCAGATTAGGACAGTTAGCCTTATCTTGACTACATACAGAATTGACTGTAAAACAGGTAATTCCATGTATTTCCAACCCAGCTGACATGGCTGAAGGGAAAGAATCTTATAAGAAGAGCCCCATGGAAAGCTTTCTGGGTCTCTCTGCCTTTGGAGAGTCTGGTGGTTCTTATACACCAGAAAATCATGGCTGATTTTCAAGGCACAGTGTCTGGGATGAGAAGAGGGGCCATGAAAGCAGAAGACAGGTGGATAATTTCTCTGTGGCAGTACAAGTCCCTTAAGGTTAAAAAAAAAATCTATTCCCTAAGTTCACAAAAACAATATTCTGCATCGCCCTCCCCCTCACTGACTCCCTCCTACCAGCATTCTCTGTACACCAGTTCAGTTCTGCCAGAGTAGAATTAAAACCAGAAAATGCCATGAGAAATAGGAGAACCAGTGGATGCAGGTCTCTCTGGGGTGTGATTAACTGAACACAACCGATTCTCTAGTGTATCAATGGTCATCATCTTCCAGAAGACCTTTGCTAAAAGCAGAGCCTCACAGCTCTGCTGCCAGAGAGGGGATAGACACTCTCATCTGCTCTAGACAGAAGATGAAGTGGGCAGTTTAGACTGCTGAAAAACAGTTGGAGATAAGCTTGTAGTTCCAAAAAAAATTAATCCATGCCTCTAGATAGCATGTAAGCCTATTGGAAAGCTTTTCCAATTCAAGCAGTTAATAATATATCAAGTCTTGCAGCATAAGGGATACAATTTTCAAAATTATTGTACTGAGGGAATCATAAATCCCACCAAGAGGAAGGTTGTAGTCCAGATATTTTATTTTAGATTTCCATCCAGGGTACACTATGACACTCCACATGAAAGTCAAATCGTCCATGTAAAATGGTTTCCAGGTGATAAGTTTACCCCAAGGGGTCCAGTAAGGTAATACATTCAGAGTTATATCTGACTTTCACAATCTATAAAGACTAGTTATCAATTTTTTGAAAGATTTGATAAGCAGGAACAAAAAAATAGCTTATGGATGCTGACATTTGTCTCATTAATGGGAGCAGTGTAAGAAGTACAAGCCCCTTCTGGATTTGGCTGTAAATCCAGCACTGACATACATTTTGGAAGGTTGCTGTTTTGTGCTGGTGGGAATGTATTTGTCTAACCTTACAGTGACTCTAATAGACGTAAGGAAGCAGTGGTATTACTGTCAGCCACGTTCAGCTTTTTAAAACAGGGGCACCCACTCTGCCAGTATCTGTCAGGTTCCAGGCCACTACCTATTAAAAATTATGTTCCATCTACACTAGTCTAGCCTAGTGGAAGTTTTATTAGGAAATAATTCTCCTGTTGTGTTTGGGGAAGGGAAGGGAAAAAAAATCCCACTTCACCCCACAGGATTCCAAGGAATAATTAATGTTTCTTCCATCCTTGAAATAGGAATGCTGCTGCTTTCTGTAGCATTTCACATGGAAGACTCAACCCCACCTGACAAGGGTAGAACTAATCAACATTTTAGAAACAGGCAGGAGGCCCAAGTACTAAATAATCGCCAATTTGAGTGTTGTCTGTCATTGCATCATTCTTTGAACTGCAAGGCAATATTTTCATAAGTTATTCCCTTGTCACCAGGGAAAAAGAATAAGATTTTTTTTTTAGGGAAGATTGGTAGGTTTGCTGAAGGTGCTTATTAAAACAATAATAGTAATAACCAAGTGCTGACTTTTGCTTGGTTTCGGTTAAACTCTAAAGTGCATTTCCAGGTGTATGCTGACTGCCCAAACTGCAGAAGCTATTCTTTGAGCATCATTGCTTGAGCTCATGGGGTGCAATACAGGAAATGGATACACTATTCACCTGTCCAGAACTGAAGACTAAACCCATTCTTCAAAAGCTCACCGTGCGCTTAATAGAAGTATACTGCAGAGACACTTTATCTAGCCAACATCATCAGTAAATGGGTTTGTTTTCCCTCAGTCTTCCTTAAATGATATTTAAATTTTAATCCATTCAGTGTAACCATATTGCATTTTAGCATTTCTACAATAATTGCATATTTCCCTTCCTTTTAGATTTGAGTGAAGACATACAAACTTCTTTGTGAAAATAAATTCTTGTTACCAGTTACCACTCAGTAGTGGCTGCTGGGGCTCTTGGGCTGCGGTTTTCAGGCCCCAGTTTGCCTTGGCTTCCCTGATGGCTCAGACAGTAAAGAATCTGCCTGGAAGGTGGGAACCGCGGGTTTGATCCCTGGGTTGGGAAGATTCCCTGGAGAAGGGAATGGCAACCCCTTCCAGTATTCTTTCCTGGAGAATCCCATACACAGAGGAGCCTGATGGGCTACAGTCCATGGGGTCACAAAGAGTTGGACACGACTGAGTGCCTAACACACACAGCCTGAGCATTTCCTTCTCCTGCGCCCCATGTGCTGCCTTGTAAACCCCCCTCACCGCTTCTAATCAGACAAGGCAGGATTTTGCCTCGAGAGAGAGCAGGCATTTTGCAGTTCAACATTCTAGGATGAATTCCAGCTCCATCACTTCCTGTGTGAACGTGAACAATTAATTTCCTGAGTTTTCTTGTTTATAAAACAAAGAAGAAATACTTGCCTAGGGTTGTGAGATGGAGGGATGTTGGTACAGAATTTGGCACAGATTTGTGAGGGCCACGGCTTCCACCAGATACACCTAAAAGTGAACTGGTTCTAAGAGAGGACCCTGGGGTGTTGTGACAGCTCAGTGGACAGTTCACGGGACTTCTTCATTCATTTGTGCATCCTTTGCTGGTCGCTGGAGGACTGACCTTACCAGCACCTGACCTCCAAAGTCATGGACACGCTTGCTGTGCTTGGTAAGTTAGATCATCACATCAGCATCCTCTCTGTGCCTTTTTTGTCCATCTCTCTGTAAAAATAAAGTTAGGCTTCTTTTTCCTTGTTTTGTTTTTTCACCTGAAAAGGATTGATCGGATTTCACCAGGCTTGGAGGCCTGACTTTGTATAGAGGCTGTACAGAAGGCCAAGTCAGTGGTCCTCAGACTTGAGGACACAGATTCCTGGGTCCCACTCCCAAGCTTGCTGATTCAGTAGGTCTGGGTGGGATTTGAGAGGTCTGTGTCTACTCGTTCCCAGGTAAAGCTGACGCTGATGTGGCTGGTGTGGAGACCACACTATGAGAACCACCGCCTTAGGTGAACTGAAGTAGAACGGGTGTTGATCCACAATCACCAGCCTTACACACTGCTGATCTTCAGGCTAGAGATCCTCCAGAGGTGGCTGGGAGGCCAGCTTGTCCTCCTAAAGTGAAGCCTGCTCTTAGACACAAGTGGTTCTTTGCAACTTGATCCCTAAGACATGTACGATTGAAGTGAGGTGCAAGCAGATCTTTGGTAGCTTTATTTCCTTCCCACACCCCATGGCCTAGTGAGTGCAAACAGCTGGGGCACCCCCCTCCAATGCCTGACCTTATCTTTTTTCCTCCCCTTAATCCACAGTGGCTGATAAAGTCAGGATTTGAGTGGGACTTTGTGGGTTTGAATTATTGGCTCTTGGGTGAGGTGAGACCCATTTGAATTGTTCTTAATTTTTACACCACATGTTTGGGTTGAGAAGGAAGCAATTTTGTAACCATTTCCAGGTTGGAAATAGTGCTCACAAAATAATAAATTGAGATAATCCAAACCATATTTCCAAATTCACACACAGTTGAAATGGAAACAGCTTTGTAAGACCTGGTCTCAGTGTCCTGACATTGGAGGCGAAGGTGTTTCTGGGAACTCTGCCAGACCCAAAGAAAAGAACTATACATACAGGCCAGGCTTATCCTGTCTGGGTCTGTGTGTGGCCTGAGGAGAAAAGTAGGGCAGTGAGAAACCTCAGGCTGGGGCCGGTCGGGGGCAGTGGTGGTCAGTGTGAGGGAAGACAAGGAACTTTCGGGAACAGGGATAACAAGTTTTCATATTAAATGTCTCATATATTGTTGTATAGGGGGCTTCCCTGGTGGCTCAGTTGGTAAAAAATCTGCCTGCAATGTCAGAGACCAGGGTTCAATCCTTGGGTTGGGAAGATCCCCTGGAGAAGGAAATGGCAAACCCACTCCAGTATTCTTGGCTGAGAAATCCTATGGACAGAGGAGTCTGGCAGGCTATAGTCTATGGGGTTGCAAAAAGAGTCAGACATGACTTAGTGACTAACCAACAACAACCAAATTTTTGTATAACCCTAATCTTAGAATGAGCCTGCTGCAGACGCTGTATTACCAGGGCTCATGGGGTGCTCTCCATGGGACAAGAGAGGGGAGCAGCCCAAGAAAGTGCTGACACACGTCAGGTGGAGTGTTGGCAGGCCCAAGAGGTTAGTGAGAGGGGTGACTGAGAGAGCAGAGGCCCAAGGGTTTACTGAGATACTTTGGGGAAGGTTACTGGACTTCCCATAGCTTGTGTCCCACAAGACTTGAGGTATTTTTATTTAAATATTGAAGAAAAAAAGTGGCCTAACAAGAGGGTACCCAGGTGACAGACTCCTGTGTAACCTGAGGATTTATAGGAAGAGTCTAAAATCACAACTCTGATTGGATTTGCCCCATTCCTTTTTCAGATTTTTTCAATCTAAAGAAAGTATGCTCGTTGGAAGAATATTTCTGAGCAGCTACTGAGGCCTAGCCATGTTGCAGATGCTGAGGAAATCATGGGGACCATGAGGCAGGCCCTCATTTCAAGGAGCTTGTCTCCCGGGTTCCCTCCTGTGTCTTCTCTTCCTACAAACCATGGTTCCACCACTTGCGCAGTGCAATTCCACCTTCCTTCTTTGTGCTCTCACCAAAGACCCACTCCCAGAGCCTGGGGATTCACCCATTTATTACACAACTGTATGCCAGGCACTATTTGGGGCAAGGAGGACTCAGTAATGAAGAAAAGAGACAAAAATCTCTTGCTTGCCTGAAAGAGACAGAAAATAAATAGATAAAATAAAGCAAAGATACAGTATGTAAAAGATTAGTATGTTAGGCAGTGATAAAGAGTAAAAATAAGGCAGGGAGGGGAATAAAAGGAGTCTGGAGTGGGGTTTATTGGACTGGCCAGGGCAAGGCTTCTCTGGGAAGGTCTGAACTTAGATAGGGAGGAAGGGCAAGTACAAAAGCCTGAGGTAGACGCTCACTGCTGGCACCTGAGCAGGAGTGGGGAGTCCCCTGTGGCAGGAGCAGAGGTGGGAGGGAAAAGCAGGAAATGAGGCCAGAATGGGGCAGGGCTGGGGCGAAATCAGCTTTGCCTTGCAGGACTTGGTAAGGACCTGGCTTTACTCTGCACCATGTGGGGAGTCATAGGAGGGTTCTGGGCTGAGTACTGACCCAGCATGTTTTAATTTTAGCAGGGTCATTCTGCCTGCTGTGTTGGGGAATGGGCTGAAGGAGAACAAGGAAGAATAATCAGGAAGTTCTGGCAGAATCTAGGCAAAAGATGTGGGTGGCCTGGACCACAATGGGATGGTGGTGATAGTGATAAGTGGTCAAACCCGGAGTGTAGTTTTAAGGTGGAGCCAGTAGGGTTTACTGACAGATTACGAGATATGAGAGAAAGAAAGGACTCAGAGAACCTCAACAGACATTTTTCAAGAGAGGATGTACAAATGGCCAACAGGTATATGAAAAGGTTCTCAGTATCACTAATCATCAGGGAAATGCAAATCCAAACCACTATGAGTTAATACTTTACACCTGTCAGGATGGCTGTCATCTAAGTGTCAAGAAGTAACAAGTGTTGGCAAGGACGGGAATAAAAGGGAAACTTGTACACTGTTGAAGGGACTGTAAATTGGTGCAGCCACTCGAGAAAATTTTGAATATTCTTCAAGAAATTAAAAATTGAACTATCATCAGTTCAGTTCAGTTCAGTCACTCAGTTGTGTCTGACTCTTTGCGACCCCATGAATCGCAGCACACCAGGCCTCCCTGTCCATCACCAACCCCCGGAGTTCACCCAAACCCATGTCCATTGTGTTGGTGATGCCATCCAACCATCTCATCCTCTATTGTCCCCTTCTCCTCCTGCCCTCAATCTTTCCCAGCATCAGGGTCTTTTCAAATGAGTCAGTTCTTCGCATCAGGTGGCCAAAGTATTGGAGTTTTAGCTTCAACATCAATCCCTCCAATGAACACCCAGGACTGATTTCCTTTAGGATGGACTGGTTGGATCTCCTTGCAGTCCAAGGGACTCTCAAGAGTCTTCTCCAACACCACAGTTCACAAGCATCAATTCTTCTGCATTCAGCTTTATTTATAGTCCAACTCTCACATTCATACATGACTACTGGAAAAACCACAGCCTTGACTAGACAGACCTTTGTTGGCAAAGTAATGTCTCTGCTTTTGAATATGCTATCTAGGTTGGTCATAACTTTCCTTCCAAAGAGCAAGTGTCTTTTAATTTCATGGCTGCAGTCACCATCTGCAGTGATTTTGGAGCCCAGAAAAATAAAGTCTGACACTGTTTCCACTGTTTCCCTATCTATTTGCCATGAAGTGATGGGACCAGATGCCATGATCTTGGATTTCTGGATGTTGAGCTTTAACCAACTTTTTCACTCTCCTCTTTCACTTTCATCAAGAGGCTCTTTAGTTCCTCTTCACTTTCTGCCATAAGGGTGGTGTCATCTGCATATCTGAGGTTATTGATATTTCTCCCAACAATCTTGATTCCAGCTTGTGCTTCATCCAGCCCAAAGTTTCTCATGATGTACTCTGCATATAAGTTAAATAAGCAGGGAGACAATATACAGCTTTGATGTACTCCTTTTCCTATTTGGAACCACTCTGTTGTTCCATGTCCAGTTCTAACTGTTACTTCCTGACCTGCATACAGGTTTCTCAAGAGGCAGTTCAGGTGGTATGGTATTCCCATCTCTTTCAGAATTTTCCACAGTTTGTGATGATCCACATGGTCAAAGGCTTTGGCATAGCCAATAAAGTAGAAATAGATGTTTTTCTGGAACTCTCTTGCTTTTTCCATGATCCAGCGGATGTTGGCAATTTGATCTCTGGTTCCTCTGCCTTTTCTAAAACCAGCTTGAACATCTGGAAGTTCACAGTTCACGTATTGCTGAAGCCTGGCTTGGAGAATTTTGAGCATTACTTTACTAGCTTGTGAGATGAGTGCAATTGTGCAGTAGTTTGAGCTTTCTTTAGCATTGCCTTTCTTTGGAATTGGAATGAAAAACCTTTTCCAGACCTGTGGCCACTGCTGAGTTTTCCAAATTTGCTGGCATATTGAGTGCGGCACTTTCACAGCATCATCTTTCAGGATTTGAAATAGCTCAACTGGAATTCCATAACCTCCACTAGCTTTGTTCGTAGTGATGCTTCCTAAGGCCCACCTGACTTCACATTCCAGGATATCCGGCTCTAGGTGAGTGTGAGTGGTCACACCTTTGTGATTATCTGGGTTGTGAAGATGTTCTTTGTACAGTTCTTCTGTGTATTCTTGCCACGTCTTCTTAATATCTTCTGATTCTGTTAGGTCCATACCATTTCTGTCCTTTATTGAGCCCATCTTTGCATGAAATATTCCCTTGATATCTCTAATTTTCTTGAAGATATCTCTAGTCTTTCCCATTCTATTGTTTTCCTCTATTTCTTTGCATTGATCACTGAGGAAGGCTTTCTTATCTCTCCTTCCTATTCTTTGGAACTCTGCATTCAAATGGGTATATCTTTCCTTGTCTCCTTTGATTTTCACTTCTCTTCTTTTCACATGACCCAGCAGTTCCATTTCTAGGTAGATATCTGAGAGAGTCACTCAGATATCTAGTAGTAATGAAAAAGTAATGAGATCACTATCTTGAAAAGATTATCTGTACCCTTATGTTTATTGCAGCATCATTTAGAATCACTGAGACATGGAAACAACCTAAACATCCACCCACAGATGAATGGATAAAGGAAATGTGATATATTTTTATATATAATGGAATATTATCCAGCCATGAGAAAGAAGGAAATCCTGCCAGTTGCAACAACATGGATGGAACTTGAAGGCATTCTGTGAAGTGAAACAAGACAAAGACCAGTACCGTATCATCTCACCTACACATGGAATCTTTTTTTTTTTTATTTTTTTTTTTTACACATGGAATCTGAAAGAAAAAACAAACTCACAGAAACAGAGAGTAGATTGGTGGTTCCCTGGACGGCAGAGTGGAGGATGTGCAGAAGGCAGTCAAAAGGTACAAACTTCCAGTTACAAAATGAGAAAGTTTTGGGTGTGTTAATATATAGCATGGTGACTATGTTAACAACACTCTATTATATACTTATTATATACTTGAAAGTTGCTAAGAGAGTAGAACCTAAATGTTCTCACCACAAAAGAAGAAGGTAACTAAGTGAGGTGATGGATGAGTAATCATTTCCCCGTGTATACATTTATCAAATCATCACATAGTACACCTTTAACTTACGCACTGTTACATGTCAATTATATCTCAATAGAAGTGCACGGAGAAGGACCTAAAAGTGGCAAGAAGTGCCTTGACCTGAGCAATTAGAAGAAAGGGTTGCCATTTACTAAAACAGAGGAGACTGCAGGAAGAGCAGATGGGAAAGATTTGGAGCTTGATTTTGGACAAGTTAGAGCTTGAAAAACCTACTAGTGGAGATGTCAAATAGGCAAGTGGATATCCGACTGTAGCTTAGGGGAGAAGGCCAGGCTTAAATTTGGGAGTGACTCTAATGACCCAACATAGACTTATAAGGGATTTCAGGGTCAGTGAAAGGCGGAAAGGATCAGTTAATTTGAAGCTGGGGAGCCACTACCACATAATGTCAAGAGAGAAGCAATGTCCTCAGAAGAGCAAGTATCAGTACGAAGTAAGAAGCATTCAGAAAAGCAGAGGATTGAATAGGCATATTGCTGCCGACTGACAGTGAATTCCAGGTAGCACAGCAGAAGAACATCAAGAGAAAAGAAGAGAGGGGGTCAGAAGATGTGACAGACTGGATTGAATGATAAAGTGTGCAGAGTATGAGAAATGATCACTGAGTCTGGGCCTGTCTTGAAGAACTTGGTAAACAGGCATAAGGATGGGCTGCTGGTCTCAAGGAGAAGGCAATGGCACCCCACTCCAGTACTCTTGCCTGGAAAATCCCATGGATGGAGGAGCCTGGTAGGCTGCAGTCCATGGGTCACTAAGAGTCAGACACGACTGAGCGACTTCACTTTCACTTTTCACTTTTATGCATTGGAGAAGGAAATGGCACCCCACTCCAGTGTTCTTGCCTGGAGAATCCCAGGGACGGGGGAGCCTGGTGGGCTGCCGTCTATGGGGTCACATAGAGTCGGACACGACTGAAGTGACTTAGCAGCAGCAGCAGCTGGTCTCAGGACCCGAGGGTGTGGCACGGATGTGAGGGCGCATGCGCACAGGGAGGGACGTGGCCCGGATTGTTTTCCTTCATCCTGAGCTCCGCTCAGCTTAATTCTCTCCAGCTTTGGCCCAGGGTTGACCAGGTTTTCTTCGTTCTACCTCAGCATCCAGTTGGGGCTCTTTTCCTACTGGACCGGTTGATTGCAGGCTGCCCTCTCTCTGAGCTGGGGCTCCTCTTTCACTTGCGCTGCTTGGGAAACAAAAACTTTACAAAGATTGCTTCACACAGGCGCTGCACTCTTGCCTTCTTCTAGATTCTAAAGGTAAAGATGTATTTGGAACTCAAGGGATTGCCTGATGTGTACCTGAGCCGAGCTTCTCTTTCATAATCCCTCAGATTTCTATATCCATTCACTCATACCCACCCCGTTCACCAGCCGTAAAACGATACCAGATACGTTAAGGCAAGTGTTTTGTGTTCCTTATTTTTAATTTTTAAAAAGAGCTGAAGTCAAGTTTCTTCACTGTGGGCTTCTTTTTAATTTTTTTTATATCTATAAGATTGGTAACTTCTGTGATTTAAAAAAAAAAAAAAGGACTCCTTTGTCCTCTTCTAGCACCTGGAAGCATTTATTTTCTGACAGTTTTTCTCCTATCTGAGGACAGTGGTCTGCCCACAGCCTTTCAACAGCCTGGGGTTTCTACCCCCTTGCCCACATTGTTTGAGCTCATCTTCCTGACCATGGACTTGGCACTGGCTCTGCAGGACCCCATCATCTTTGAGCTATCAGTTCAGTTCACTTCAGTTCAGTTGCTCAGTCGTGTCCGACTCTTTGCAACACTCCAGGCCTCCCTGTCCATCACCAACTCCCGGAGTTCACTCAAACTCACGTCCATCGAGTCGGTGATGCCATCCAGCCATCTCATCCTCTGTCATCCCCTTCTCCTCTTGCCCTCAATCCCTCCCAGCATCAGAGTCTTTTCCAATGAGTCAACTCTTCACATGAGGTGGCCAAAGTACTGGAGTTTCAGCTTTAGCATTAGTCCTTCCAAAGAAATCCCAGGGCTGATCTCCTTCAGAATGGACTGGTTGGATCTCCTTGCAGTCCAAGGGACTTTCAAGAGTTCTCCAACACCACAGTTCAAAAGCATCAATTCTTCGGCGCTCAGCTTTCTTCACAGTCCAACTCTCACATCCATACATGACCACAGGAAAAACCATAGCCTTGACTAGACAGACCTTTGTTGGCAAAGTAATGTCTCTGCTTTTCAATATGCTATCTAGGTTGGTCATAACTTTCCTTCCAAGGAGTAAGCGTCTTTTAATTTCATGGCTGCAGTCACCATCTGCAGTGATTTTGGAGCCCCAAAAAATAAAGTCTGATACTGTTTCCACTGTTTCCCCATCTATTTCCCATGAAGTGATGGGACCGGATGCCATGATCTTCGTTTTCTGAATGTTGAGCTTTAAGCCAACTTTTTCACTCTCCACTTTCACCTTCATCAAGAGGCTTTTTAGTTCCTCTTCACTTTCTGCCATAAGGGTGGTGTCATCTGCATATCTGAGGTTATTGATATTTCTCCCAGCAATCTTGATTCCAGCTTGTGTTTCTTTGAGCTAAACGAGAGGCAAAAAAGTCATCCAGCAGGAGAAAGAAATGAGAAGATGGACTTCTGAGTGACTACGTACCCAAGAATGAGGATGGACAGAAAAAGCCCATTGCACAGGGCACTGTCAGATCAGAAATACGAGGGCAATTAGACGGACAGAGCAAGAGACCCCTTTTGTCGCCTAGGTTATTTTTCCTAGAGATGCAGTCTTTTCTGGTTGTTGTTTGCAGCTCTGCCAACAGTTTTCTTGTCAGATACTCTAGGGTGGAATGAAACTAATCACAACTAAATGTTCATTAGCTGCTACCACAGAGTTGAATCAGAGAAAGTGATTGCTGGGTTCTGGTTTTTTATTTTCTTCCCACAGAAGAACACAGAATTTGGTCATCCTGACCTGCGGACAGCTGGGCCCACACCCTACTCTGAAGGGCTCTTCAGGAAGTATTTGTTACAGGATAAAGGGAGGGAAGTCACTCAGTCATGTCTGACCCTTTGCGACCCCATGGGCTGTAGCCTACCAGGCTCCTCTGTCCATGGAATTTTCCAGGCAAGAGTACTGGAGTGAGTTGCCATTTCCTTCTCCAGGGGATCTTCCCGACCCAGGGATCGAACCCGGGTCTCCCACATTGCAGGCAGATGCTTTACCATCTGAACCACCAGGGAAGCCCTGTTACAGGTTAGGGAGGAATATATCTTCCACCGTGTGCTGCACATTAATGGTCTCACCTGGGGGATGTTCCCTTCTTAATTATGATGATGATTTGATGTTTGAGGAACTTTGGAAAGTTACCCATCTGCCTCTGCAAATGTATGTGTGGTCTCTGAGAAAAGAAAAACCATCCTTTGCATTTTAAGTTATTTTCTTATTACCCTAAGAAAATAACCTGGGCAATGCGTGCCTGCTAAGTCACTTCGGTCGTGTCTGACTCTTTGCGACCCCATGGACTGTAGCCTGCCAGACTCCTCTGTCCATGGGATTCTCCAGGCAAGAATACTGGAGTGGGTTGCCATGCCCTCCTCCAGAGAATCTTCCTGACCCAGGGATCAAACCCAAGGCTCTTATGTCTCCTGCATTAGCAGATGGGTTCTTTACCACTAGCACCACCTGGGAAGCCTGAGAGATGGTGGTACTTAGGGTTTTTTAATGTACAAAATGATATATAGGTATAAAAATAAGTTAATAGAATAAACAAAACCAAAACTTAAGTTGCTCTTTTAGTCTACTGGATGTTGTGGGCATTTTATATACAAGAACTTGCTTAAGCTATATAATAGCCCTGAGTAGATAGGCATTATTAACCCCATTATATATAAGGCAAAACAAACTTGCTAAAGAGTATGCAGTTAATAAAAGACAAAACAGAGATTTGAACCCAACTCTAACTTATTCTGAGTACATCATGAGAAACGCTGAACTGGAAGAAACACAAGCTGGAATCAAGATTGCCGGGAGAAATATTAATAACCTCAGATATGCAGATGACACCACCCTTATGGCAGAAAGTGAAGAGGAACTAAAAAGCCTCTTGATGAAGGTGAAAGTGGAGAGTGAAAAAGTTGGCTTAAAGCTCAACATTCAGAAAACGAAGATCATGGCATCCGGTCCCATCACTTCATGGGAAATAGATGGGGAAACAGTGGAAACAGTGTCAGACTTTATTTTTTGGGGCTCCAAAATCACTGCAGATGGTGACTGCAGCCATGAAATTAAAAGACGCTTACTCCTTGGAAGGAAAGTTATGACCAACCTAGATAGCATATTGAAAAGCAGAGACATTACTTTGCCAACAAAGGTCTGTCTAGTCAAGGCTATGGTTTTTCCTGTGGTCATGTATGGATGTGAGAGTTGGACTGTGAAGAAAGCTGAGCGCCGAAGAATTGATGTTTTTGAACTGTGGTATTGGAGAAGACTCTTAAGAGTCCCTTGGACTGCAAGGAGATCCATCCAGTCCATTCTGAAGGAGATCAGCCCTGGGATTTCTTTGGAAGGACTAATGCTAAAGCTGAAACTCCAGTACTTTGGCCACCTCATGCGAAGAGTTGACTCACTGGAAAAGACTCTGATGCTGGGAGGGGTTGGGGGCAAGAGGAGAAGGGGATGACAGAGGATGAGATGGCTGGATGGCATCACCGACTCGATGGACGTGAGTTTGAGTGAACTCCGGGAGTTGGTGATGGACAGGGAGGCCTGGAGTGCTGCGATTCATGGGGTCGCAAAGAGTCGGACACAACTGAGTGACTGATCTGATCTGATCTGATCTAACTTATTCTGGGTTCCCAGGTAGCACTAATGATAAAGAACCCACCTGCCAATGCAGGAGATGTAAGAGATGTGGATTCAATCCCTGGATCAGAAAGATCCTCTGGAGGAGGCCATGGCAACCCTCTCCAGTACTCTTGCCTGGAGAATCCCATGGACAGAGGAGGATCCATGGGCTACAATCCATAGGGTTGCAAAGAGTCAGACACAACTGAAGCGACTTAGCACACACACATGCACTCTGACTTACTCTGAGATCTATGTTTATTCCCCTACATTATGATGACTTTGAAAGGGACCATATTGAGAAGATGAAAATGTCCTTTGCCTTGAAAATAACCAATACAACTTTATTAAGTACTGGTTGGATGGGAACACTTCACACATTCAAGCAAGACAGAAGATAATTCTCCTAAGTTACATTTGAGTAACAGCCTGGAAAGTGGCATGTCTCCTACTATGTCAAGCTTGTTTCTCAGGTAGAAAGGGATGAAACTGTGATACTGTTTATCTGAAGGATGCAGAAAAGAAGTAGACATCTTCTAAACCAGAAAAAAGCATACTTATGTTGTATATCTGCTCTGACATAAACTGTAATATTACCTGGAACTGTGTCTTAGTCTCAGCCTAGCAAGACTGCCCTGCTGCTGCTACTGCTGCTAAGTCACTTCAGTCATGTCCAACTCTGTGTGACCCCATAGACGGCAGCCCACCAGGCTTCCCCGGCCCTGGGATTCTCCAGGCAAGAACACTGGAGTGGGTTGCCATTTTCCTTCTCCAATGCATGAAAGTGAAAAGTGAAAGTGAAGTCGCTCAGTAGTTTCCGACTCCTAGCGACCCCATGGACTGCAGCCCACCAGGCTCCTCTGTCCATGGGATTTTCCATGCAAGAGTACTGGAGTCGGGTGCCATCGCCCTCCCTGAGTTGAACTATATTCTGACTGGAACAAACATACACACTGTTTTTCATGCTTTGCCTGCTCCACACTGGTGCAAAAAAGGAATGGTCAGAAAAGCGCTCCATGGGTCTCTGTTCAGTCCAGTGTCTGGGATTAGTCTCATAAGTTACAGCAGGCTATTCCTTGCTTCTTGCTGACAGTTTGAAAGAACCACCATCACATGTGGGAAAATAGCTTTGCTTTTCTCAGATAAATCTTGCTTAGAATATTTTCCATTCTTACAGAGTTCTACTAGATTTAAAATAGCCTCAAAACACGACTGCATATATGTAGATCAATAGATATAGTATGTAGGTAATACATATGATATACTGGTATGTTAATAACTACATATTAGTTGTACTTATTCCTAGTAATTTGTAATTATTAATTATATAATTTTATAATTTATGATTATACAACTATACAATTTTAATATAATTTAAAATATATATCTATATTATAGATATAGATACACATAGTACAGATATGTAAACATCATATATACTATATCTTTTAGCTATATATATAGATATAGAACTATATATACATCTATATACATATAACTCTCTCTATATATATAAAGTCAATGCAGAACTATTTCTGGCTTAGGATACTACATCTATATCACTCTATACTGTATACTATATCTACCTATCTATACCTATATCATATCTATATATTCCTCTCTTAACAGGCATTAGTCTCCTCTCCTTTGGCATTGCTGACAAACACTTGGCCTTCCTATGTTAGGCACATAAGCGGACCACTAAAACCCTACTGTTCTTGCTGGGCCCAGACAGGACTGGGGGAAGCCCGGCTATTTGGTTGCTCCTGGGATCTTGCCAAGGCCACTGAACTACTTTGGGCAGCAATCCCAAGTCTTATCCTGGTTTAAACAACAAGCCAAAAGCAAAGAGGTGCCTCAGAGGCAGGGAAGACATATGCCAGGATGATGGAATTCATCCTGCTGTTGGCTTTCTTTCCTTAAAAGGAGCCACCAGCAATTAAATAGCAAACAAAAGAGAGAGATCAGGCATACACGCACTGCACACTCATCCCAGGTTCTGGAAAAGAGACCCCAAGGGGAAGGTAAAATTTAGGAGGTTTGTTGAACCCACTGTAGAGCTGATCCAGAATTTAAATTGATTCCATAATTTATTGCATTTTAATTAGCAATCACAAGAGACCAAGTATTGTTTACTCTCTTGTTAGGAGCTCTAGCTGGAAACAAATACCAGAGAGTCTTAATAAGGATGAGTTATATTTACTGTTTTCCATTTTACAGTCTTGTTATAATCATCACAAGAAGAGATTCATTTAGTGCTCATCTGTTCTTGGTATGACATTTGTTGACCACTAGGGTGACATAAAATCAGAACATACCCCATAAGACAGGAAAGAGCCTCCCCACCTCCAGCCCACCCCATGTTTACGCCTTCATTGTTTTCAATAATATAATTTAATGTGGAAATACTTCTGGCTCACGTTACATGACTTGAGTTCCCATGTGCCATCGTCACCCAAAATGCATCTAAATGACTGCTGTTGGTTATTTATTTAGGGCACAATGATGCTACCAACAGCAGGCAGCTGTATTTCTACGTGCCAGTCCAGCATGGTGACAGCGCATCAGACAGCCGAGAAGCCGAAGCCGGCAGCCACGGCCCCGCATACCCGGCAGCCTATTAGGCTCTCATCTGAGGGGTTACCACACTTATTTTCTTTCATTCTATTATTTTGGTTAGTTTCTAGAATATCAGTTATTTTTATGACATTTCCCCAGGGTTGGAGCTTTGGGGTTTTCTGTTGTTACTTGAGTGGGAAGAACCCTGAGTTCCTCCCTGAGCCTTTCTGCTTGTCGGGGTGGGGCCCCGGCACACTCTATTTCTTTGAGAGCACTCTGGGTCCTCACTGGGAACATTATAAAGTACTTTTTAAATACCACCGCCTATTATCACAGTGATCCCCATCAGTCAGGCCAGCTCTGCCTCTTGGACCACGCACCCCAGCAGGTAATGGAGCTCATTATCTCCATTCTGAAGGATATTTCATTAAACAAAGTGGGAGGACTTGATTCCAAAGGCCACCTTCAAAGAAGGCATGTTTTGTGTAATCTGAATACACATACCCTTTTGAGGCCTTTTCATTCAAAACAGACCTGCTTCCCCAAAAGTAGGTGAAGTAACTGCCATTATTTACTCTGTTTTTTCTTTTTTTTTTAACCCAATTTTGCCACCCAGGCACAGAGGTACCAGTCCAGTGCTTGGGTTTTAATTAAATCTTGTTCCCTTTAAAAAGCTCCTATTGTTCCTTTCATTTAAATAGGATTCTTCTTAGATCTTTAACAAGACCACAGAGGAGTAATAAATCTAAGTAATTGTCCTTATTAAGAGGAGATTATTCTCACAAGACTATAACAGTCACCAAAGTAACTAAAGCCATTTCCAGATAGCACTTAGAGAATCCTCCTCCTACCCAAATACAGAGATGCCTCGTTAGTCACTTGCTTTGCAGCTCAAATTAAATTAGATGGCATTCTGTTTATTTTTCATATCTTTTGTTAACAGAAGGAGATTTTCCCTTTGATGATATTAATCAGGAAACCTCAAGTTCAGCTACACAGGAATCCATGGGATGGAGGTGACTTCTCCCTCTCGTAATTGCTTTCTTCCTTCCTTCCTTCCACAGCTGATGCCTGGATCCCTGCTATGCCAGGCACTCTTCTAGGCACTAGTGTTTCAAAAATGACAGACATAGTCCCCTGGATGGTGTATTATCCAGTCATCTAATATTTACCAACCATCTTCCATCTTTATAGTGTAAGACACTGTATTAAGTGCTGAGTTTTCAGGGGGAAAAAGGGACTGTCATACATAGTCCCTGCTTTCTTAGAACCTGAAAGAATACAGACATTAACCCAGTAATTCCATAATTGATTAATTGCAACGAAAACAAAAAGTTATAAGAGGACAGGATGCCATGTGATCATATTCCAGGGAGTTAGAAGCAGTTCCTTCAGAATTATCCACTTAGTTTGTTCTTTTACATATGACTGGACATCTGCTTTCCTGCCCCACAAAACTGTCTGAGAAACTTTCTCATTTTCCAAGTTCCTATGAAAGCAGCGGCTCCTGATATTTTCAGTTTTTATTTAAAACCTGTGTCCTAAACTGGCCTCCCTTGGTTATAGAAAGCTAACTTAACACGTGTAAATAGAGTTGTCAAAGAAAAAAATGACAGACTCAAGAACCCATCAAAGCTTTATTTTGGAATTATACACATGTGTGCATGCATGTGTACATGAGAGCCTGCCAAGAAGCACATGCCCTAAAAATAGGGAGGAGGCTTTACACCAAAAAAGAAAGTATTGGTTGTCAACTTTATCAGCCACAGTCTTTGTCTTTGTATCTGGAGGACATAGCTTACATTAGCTCAGCTCTTAAAGGGAGCTGTAAAATACTGTGATTTCTTTTTCAGTTCAGTTCAGTTCAGTCGCTTAGTCATGTCCGACTCTTTGCAACCCCATGAATCGCAGCACGCCAGGCCTCCCTGTCCATCACCAACTCCCGGAGTTCACTCAAACTCACTTCCATCGGGTCGGTGATGCCATCCAGCCATCTAATCCTCTGTCGTCCCCTTTTCCTCCTGCCCCCAATCCCTCCCAGCATCAGTCTTTTCCAATGAGTCAACTCTTGGCATGAGGTGGCCAAAGTACTGGAGTTTCAGCTTTAGCATCATTCCTTCCAAAGAACACCCAGGGCTGATCTTCAGAATGGACTGGTTGGATCTCCTTGCAGTCGGAATTGCTAATAAGAAAAGATAAATTTCTTGCCTCCAAAATTGCCAGTAACATAGAAATTTGGGGTATTACATGCAGAATTCATTCCTGGTACACTAAAGAGAAGCAACTTAGAGCTGTGTAGAGGTGGGGACTGATAGCTTACAATTTGAAACAGAAACTATCATATAAAAAAGTAGCCCTCCTTCACTCACCCAACAAGTCAAAAAATTTTCTTGAAGAACAAGATCGGCAGTCCACCTTCAGAGAAGCCTTGACTGGGGCCACCACTACCTTTATGGGTTATCCATGGGCTAGTCTAGATTCAGCCTTGCACATTGAGAACAATCTACCTAAAGCAGACCTATTTTTTAGATAAAGCCACATTAGCCAAGTAGTGGGGCTTCCCAGGTGGTACAGTGGTAAAGAATCCACCTACTAATGCAGGAGACACAAGTTCAATCCCTGGGTCGGGAAGATCCCCTGGAATAGGAAATGGCAACCAGCTCCAATATTCTTGCCTGAAAAATTACATGTACAGAGGGGCCTGATGGGTTCCAGTCCATAGTGTTGGCAAAGAGTTGGACACGACTGAGCACACACACACACACACACACACACACACACACACACACACAGAGCCAAGCTCTCTGTGTGAGGCTAAAGAATAAAAGCAATATGCCAGAGTACTAATTGGCAACAAGAATTGACTGTCTTAGGGACCAAAATGCTCAAAAGCCTACATGATCAGTACCTTCTTTTCCTGAAGGAAGACACTGCATCATCATCAGAAAGTTGCTTGGGGTTGAAGGAAGGCTTATGGAATCAGAACAAGCAGAGCTAAATGACTCGGATGTTCAGTGAAACCAAACTAATACAAACTGATGCTTCCATGTAAAACTAACCAAGGCTAGTTGAAACCCTGGAAGTGAACTGGACGCAGCCCTTTGTGTTCTTCTTCGCATTACAGATACCTTGGCCAAGGGTACCCAATGCCTTAGTTTGCTGGGCTGGACCCACTTTAACATGGATGACTCTTTCCCAAGCAGTACTTTGCTATTTACATGAAAGTAACCAAGAGAGCAGCCTCAAGAGAGTCTTTTTGAGGTCATAAACATGGGCTACTTTCTCTTTATCAAGGGATAATCCTTTTTTTATGCCATGCCATGCAGCTTATGAGATCTTAGTTCCCTAACCTGGGGTTGAACCAGGGCCATGGGAGTGAAAGCTCAGAATCCTAAACACTGGACAGCCAGGGAATTCTCACCAAGGGATAATTTTATAGGAAAAAAAATCCTCACCTTATATTTGAGCATCTATGATGTACATTTTTAATTAAGAATCAATAATTAAGTATATTCTAGAATCATGACTTCTATAGGATAAGATTCCCTTCCATGGTTTCCTATTGCCTCCAAAAAACTTGGTTTTTGGAAAAAGCAAGATAGTACAGTATTGGCCATCTGGAGGACATGGAGGACACTGTTTCTATAACTGTCTCCTATAACTGTTTCTAGGACAGCTTAGCACAACAGGTTTTCAGTAACAAATATTTGCAGATAATGATTAGAAAACTATCAAGTGTTTTAAATGGAACCATATATTTTCTTCCAATTAGGAAGAGAATGACGTTTTTAAAACTTAAGATTGACCTACCATGCAGGATATGCCACATACTCTGGGCTGATTTATGGGTCCCAGGAAAATAGGATGGGTTTGTCTTTTTAATAGTTTTCTTTATAGAATTCTTGCTGCATATATAGTTGTATTTTTTGTATATTTTACCCCTTTCTTGAAAAAGCAAAAAGGCTGTCCCCTGTGAACCCCCTGTCCTAACACAGAGGTCTTTCCTGAGACTTGGGCCAGGAAGTGGGCTACTCAGAACATTTGTGTCAAAGGGTCTCTGGTTTAATGACTGACTATAGATATAGAAGGAAAAAAGCCTGGTTAAATGGGGAATAAAAATTCTAGGAAAAATGAAAATGACATTTTAGCTCCAAAATCATCCCCAGTGGAAGTGGCTCCCTTCCTGCATATAGCAGATGCGCAGGTGTAACGCCATTTGAAGGCCTGGCCCCTAAAGTGCCTTGCAGGCTCTTCCATGGTCTGTGGCTTTGCTAATTCTGTGCCTGGAGCAAAGGATTCTGGGATGTCAGAGCTGCACACGATGTCAGGAGCTAGACCCTTGAGCCTATGACACAGAGTCGCCCAGCCAGTGATATTTACATTGGACTTTGTGTGGATGAAGACTAGCTTTCGTGTGTTAAGCCAGAGATGCTTGTAGTTGTCTGTTACCCACTCAACCCAGCCTGGCCTGGCTGCAAGAAGCAGGTGAGTCCAGGGAGGAAGATGCTGCCAGCACTCGTGGATTTCATTCTCAGCTGCATCTGTTCTCTCTGTTCTGATAAATGAACACAGGATGGACCTACCACTCAGGACATTTGTAAATGAATTTTTTTTTTATTTTAAAGTATAAAACAATTTTTTGTTGTAGGTGATATGGTAAAGATGCTGGATAATTTTAAGAAGAATGAGAAAGGATATAAAACTATATTTAAAAAAGTAATTACAATCTGCCATCTTCCCGATCTTATTCCCCTTATCCTCTTAGCTTATTTTAGGTATAGTAAATAATTTTTTAAATCAAATCAATATTCAATATGGAAAAACACATCAGACCTACTATTGTATGCAGACTCACCTGGGGCCCCTTCAGTGTAGATCCTGAAGACGGGGTCTGAGCCAAGCTTGAACCCAAGTGTAAGCCAGGGTCTGGCACTCACTGGACTCTCCACCACAAACACTGATTGGACATCCAGCTCCTGAGCGACAAGCAAGAAATAAAGTCAAGTGTTTGGATCTGGCACAAAATGTAGTGGATCAGGAAAGAGCAGTCTGAGAATGAGGGGTGCTGGCAGGGTCAGGGTTGCCAGCATTAGGGGGAAAGGCTTTATACTGTGCTGAGTTGCCAAAAGGGTCTTTTTAAGCCCAGTTTTAGGTTCACAGCAAAATTAGGCAGAAAACATATGCAGTTTCTTTATACCCAGTGTCTCCACACCTGCATAACTTCTCCCATTATCAACCTGCCCCATCATAGTGATATATTGTTCTAATTGATGAACCCACATTCCGTGTCCTTATCACCCAAAGTCTGTGGTTTACATTGCAGTTCACTCTTGGTGTCGTGCATTCTATACGTTTTGAAAAAAGGAGAGTGGCATGTATTCACCATTATAGTGTCAAACATAGTATTCCACTGTTCTAAAATTCCGAGGTACGTTTTTACAGTGGACACAAATAAACAGCTCCATCCACAGCTTTCTCTAAGGAGGCATTTTTTTCCCAGCTCACAGCCAAAAGACTGCAAGAATTCTTCTGGTATCCATGTGGGAGAGAAAAGCCCATGTAGGATGCTGGAAGATGTGAATGGAGCTTGTGGGGCCATTCCAAGCATTCCCTGGAGTTTAGCTTGAGAAAATAATAAGAGTTCTATAGGATCAGTGATCTCACTCATCTGGACTACGGTAAATCTCTTCTATATTACTGCTCAGCCTCTGAGAATATTGCATTGGGTCTCATTTTATTAAAGAATGCCGTGCATACACAGAAGTTGCTATTTAATTTTTAGCTGCAAGATACAATTTTGAAAAACCATTATCTTGAAAGTGCAATAGAATCCACCTGCAAATGCAGGAGACAAAGGAGACAAGAGTTCGATTCCTGGGCCAGGAGGATCCCCTGAAGGAGGAAATGACAAATCACTCCAGTATTTTTGCCTGAAAAATTTCATGGACAGAGGAGCCTTGTGGGCGACAGTCAATAGGTCACAAAGACATGACTAAGTACACACATACAGAAAATGCAATAATCAAACAATGTAATCATGAATGTTAAACCTTCTTGGAATATTATTTTAACTGCTTGCCAGCTGGAAGCAAGAGTTGACAAGGAAATGTGTGACTTGGTGGACTTTCAGATTTGTCAAAGCATCTACACTTTCCAACAAGATTTATTTGTTAAAATACGTTGTTTCTCTGCATGATTGTTTTGAAACTATCAACTAGTGCAAAATCCTTAAACAGAGTAGACAGATTTGCATTTCCTATTCATTCCAGCCTAATATTTAGGATTAAATCACTTTAAGAGACACAATTGAATCATTTCTCAGAGGAGTCAGAAGGCCCACATATATCACCCATTGCCTCCGAAACTTCTGGCTGCTCTGTGAGATCAGAGTCATAAATTTCATGACATAACGGAAAATATCAGAAAACCATAGCATGCATTTTCAGAGGGCCCAGAGAGGGGGTTCATATTGTCATGAAACATCCCTGGTAATTGTTCCCATCACCTGCCCATGGATCTCTACAGAAAGGAGCACCTGAGTATTTGGTCAGTGGCTGGGAATCTTGGGGGTCATTCAGCTGTTTGGTAGGTATATGCCACCTTCCCCATTCACAGGAGGTTCAGCAGGGCTGTGGGTCACAGTTCAGTGTCCCAGTAAGAATGTCCTCGTTTATAGCTCTGAACTTTGGCACATGAGACCTCCCCTGTGTAGCATCCTTCTGTCTCAGTGAATTCCCCATTCTGTTCACTCATACTTCCTACCTGCCAGCTCCCAGCACTTGTTTCCTTGTGCTGTAACTCACATGTCTGTCTTCACTATCAAGAAGTCAGACATTGAAATTACAGAGTCACTCAGTCGTGTCTGACTCTTTGTGACCACATGGACTGTAGTCCTCCAGGTTCCTCTGTCCATGGAATTTTTCAGGCAAGAATACTGAAGTGTGTTGCCATTTTCTCTTTCAGGGGGTCTCCCCAGCCCAGGGACGGAACCCGAGTCTCCTGCATTGGCAGGCAGATTCTTTACCTCTGAACCACTTGGGAAGTTCAAACTTACAGAGACCAGGGCTTATACCTATTTTCTCTGCATGCCCTGAACTTAGCCGATACTCAAAGAAATAAGTAGATAGATATGCCCACCTGCTTGGGGAGTGGGAGGTGGAGCAGGGATTGATCTTAGCTCCTGGCTTCTCTTATTCGAACTAGCTTCATGTCGCAGGCAAGGACTTAACCTTCGTATGCCTCAGTTTCCTTATCTGTAAAATGGGAATGATAATGGTGCCTACTTCATAAGATTGTGACTATCAAATGATTTATACATATATTAAACTTAAAATGATATCTTGCACTAGTGAGAGCTCAGTGAATCTTAACTAACAAAATGAGCCCTCAAAAAAAAAAAAAATGTGAGCTGTCCTTCACAGAATTTTGTGAGAATTCAGTGGTGGGCAGTGGTGTTTCCCAAATTTTAGTTTTTAATGTTCATACACCATATAAGCAATTTTTAAAAACCTATGGGGTATAGTTGTTTTACAATATTGTGCTAGTTTCTGCCGTACAACAAAGTGAATAAGCTATATGTATACATATATCCCCTTCCTCTTGGATCTCCCCTCCCCCAACCCCTCCATCCATATGAGCAATTTTTAATGTTATACCTGGGTTCCATCTGTATTATTATTTACTTTCTGTGTTATAACAAGCAACTCTCCCCCTCCCATTTTTTAACTTACTGCTTTTTTGGTCTTATTTCAAGCAGTAACTTGCAAAAATTTGATGTACTGGATTTATTTTTCTATTACATAGTAAAATGTATGTAAAACTTTCTCTTTCACACACACACAAAAAATGTGAACTGTCCTTATCGGTCATAATAAAGTTGTTTAGGATGGCCCAACTTTGCTGACTTGCCTCCAACAGTCCAGGTCTCAGTGTGAGTAAGAGAGGGTGATTGGGTTTACTAGGAGGAGTGATTTGCTGGGGGTCTCAGAGACTCCAGTAGAGAGAGATGGGCTTTTTTTTTTTTTTTCCTGGAGTGAGCTTTCCTTAATTATTTGAATGACCAAATGGCAGGCCTTAATCAACATCTACTCTAAGAGGAAGACTAGAAATATGACCTTCATACTTCTCTCCCCCAAGTGCTGGCTCTAAGGGGATTTTGGATGGACCCTGGGAAAGGTGGCAAAGTGCAGGTCTGACCTTGGCCAGCACTTCAGGCTCTAGTGTCCCTGAAATTCCACAGACCCAAGGACTCTGAAGGAATGTGGGGAATGATGGCCCATGAAGTGGGGGAGGGGACACTGGCCACCAGCTGAGATTAGTTAGTGACTCAGAGGCAGACTTCAAACATTTCTAGACAAAGGGAAAAGGGGATGTTTGGAGGAAAGGGAGTGGGCACAGATTGGGAGTGGATGTGGCAAAAGGTCGCCCTAGACATGGAAGCAGGTATCTCCATCGTCAGACCTGCCTGGCCGGCTGGGCAGAGGCTGCAAGGGGGAGAAGCAGCCTAGCTGGGTGTTGTCTGAGGGCAGCAGGGAACAGAGACTAAGAAGAAGCCATTCCAGTGCCATTTCCACTGGATAACCTCCTGAGATTGGGAGGCCTATGTCCACACGGGAAGAAACTCTGAGTTCACAGACAGGTGCCCCAGGAGCAAGTCCCAGCTCTCTGTCCACTTGTTTGGGGCACTTGAGTGGCCACTTAGCTTTGCTGAGCCTCACACTCTCCTCCTGTAAAATGGAGCTGATATACCTCCATCACAGAGCCACTGTCAGTCTCTAATGAAATAAAGCTTGTGATGTGTTCTGAAGATTGTAATGTGATTGATCTATAGCAGGCATTTTAATTCTCATTATCAGTATTTAGGGTGTTTTAAAGACCTAGAGAAGGTTTCCTTCTCCTTCCTAGAGAAGGAAATGGCAACCTACTCCAGTATTCTTGCCTGGGAAATCCCAAGGACAGGAGAGCCTGGCAGGCTACAGTCTTTTGGGTCACAAAGAATCCGACACAACAGAGTGACTGAGCACCCATATGCAAAGACTCCTGGATGGGTCCAACTGAGCCACGTTGGGTCATTTGAATCCAGCAGCTTGGGTGGCAGCTCAGGGAAGGTCCCACCAGTTCAGATGCCCCTCTCCCTCCTTCATCCTACACAGCCTGGATAAGACTGGCAGTACAGAATGGTGGTTGGGGGTCTGGGGGTCCAGAGTGCTTGCATTTGAATCCTGTCTTGGTCACTGAGTAGCTTCACGGCCTTCGGTAAGCAACTTAACCTTTCTGTACTTCAGTTTTCTCATCTGTAAAATGGGGATAATACTGGTGTGACCTCACAGGATGTTGTAAATATTGAATCACACATGATAATTTACAATGCATTTATATATGTAAAATGATAGGTAGTAAAGTGAGCTTTCAAAAAATGTGAACTTTCCTTAGTAGCCATGGTAATGTCATTCCAAACGGCCCAACTCTGTTGACCTCCCTGCCAATTCATGGAACACTGGGACCTTTCCACCCTAGCAGATCAGCCAGGAAGCTAGGAAGAAAAAAAATATATAAATCTCTGCAAAAATGAAAATGCCTTTTTTGGGGGGGAATAAAATGGAGTGATTGCAGACTATGGAAATCTTGTATGACTTAGATCCTAGTACATCCAAAACCTGGGGCTATTCCCAATGATCCACTCCTGACTTTCTGTAGAAGGAAGCTCAGCTTCTCCAGCAACTTGATCAGTGGGACTTTCTGCGGCTCCAGTGCTCTTTCCAGTGATGAATCATATACTTTAAGACTAGAAGGGATCCTAGAAGATCACTCAGGCCAATGGGATGGTGGGGTTCTTAAGGGGAAAAAAAAGTAGACTGAGGAAGTTCAGTTCTTCAGGGGGAAAAAACCACTATCTGCCTCCCAGAGAAGAAAATGCCCCCACCCTGTGCTGCTGAGGAGGGTTGAAAATGCCTTCTAGCAGTTCCTTAAACAACTCTTGAGCCCCTGTCTCAGTCCTATGCCATCCAGAATTGCACAGTTCAGGAGAGGGAGGCCCATGCCTAGCAGATCTTTGCAACACTTCGTGGTTAAAGCCATGTTGCGGATTTTTACCTGGTGTGGTATTCAGGCCAAGGGCAAGGGCAGCATGCACCCTGGGGGCATCAGTAGAAGAGGCTTTGGAGGAAATGGTGACACATGAGCTAACTTTGGAAGGAGAAAGAGGAGTCAACTCAGGTGAGAAAAATGGAAAGACCCTCCCATCAGAGTGAAGAGAGGAACAAGCAGATCGGGGTGGCTGGAGGCTAAAGTGGGTGCTGGAGATAGTAGAAGCTGATGATGAGGCTGGAGAGATTGGGAACTAGAGGGTGCAGGGCCTCGTGTGCCATGCTAAAAACGTGAGCTTGGAGAACAGGAGCCATCAGTAGGGTTTGCAGTAGAGAAATGTTCAGTCAAATGTGCAGCCTGGAGAAGCCCTTCAGGGGCTAGCTGGGTGGAGGGTGGGTTGGAGTGGGCAGGCCTGAAGGAGATTGTCTGACTTGCTACCTTGAGGTTTGTTCCTATGCCTTTCCCAGGTTACTGGTGATCACTAGGACTCCCCAAGACCTAGGTTACCAGAGTCATGCTGATGGTCCACACGTGGCCACCAAACATCCACCCCTCCTCCCATGTTAGCTCTTCTTAGTCACCCAGGTATTTCCCTCACCCCAAGTCCATGTACTTCAGGGGAATCTTGGCTGCTTCCGTGGGGCGTGAAACTCAGGCTCCAGTGAACGAACACAGCTCCATCCCCCAATCACTGTGTTTGCTTTCAGAAAGGGCAAGCGATTTGATTCAGGCTGCTGAGATCCAAGGCAGCATTTGGGGGGACGGCACAAAGGCGGGGGTGAAAGTTTCATTCTAGAAGGTGAAACATGCAGATACGAGGGCTTGATCTGCTGCGACCGTTTTCCAGCAGAAGGGAAGGCAGTCCTAGGACAAAGCTGGCTGGAGAGCAGAAAACATCAGGAAAGCAGACCCAAGACCCCGCTGATAGAAGGGAGTCAGATCAAGCCAGACCTGAAGCACATAACCCTTTCCTCAGAACAAATCCCTGGACTTTTCAATTACATAAGCCAGCAAGTTTCCTGTTTTCTAAACTTTTATTTTCTTGTTCTCAAAATCTCAGTGCTCAGGGGCAATAATCTAGGTCACAGTGGCCAGAACCGACCGTTTCTCAACATGTAAAAAAATTACTGGAGGTTTTCCTGACATCGTTTTTTAAAACTTAAAAGAATTTTAAATCCATTTTACGTAGCTCTCTGCACTTTTCACTTTCATGCATTGGAGGAGGAAATGGCAACCCACTCCAGTGTTCTTGCCTGGAGAATCCCAGGGACGGCGGGGCCTGGTGGGCTGCCGTCTATGGGGTCGCACAGAGTCGGACACGACTGAAGCGACTTAGCAGCAGCAGCAGCTGCTGGCAGAAACTTGCCTCTCCAATCGTCGTGTCTGAGTCCCTTTAACGCAGTGGTGTGCTGCCACCTGCTGGTCACAGCGCAGAAGACCGAACCCCAGAACGTAGATTGAGATTGTTAACGATGGGAAACGGCCTGAAGACCAGCATGGGGAATAAAGGAGAAATTCATTTTCTGCTAATGGATATTTAAGAGATGTTTAAATTTCAGCTAGCATGCAATATTTTTGTAATTAGAAAAAAAAATAGGCGTTCACTTTGGGAAATATAATATTTCCTATCTTGTCATGTTTATTGTATGCTCCGTTGCCTTTGACTCTTTGTGACCCCCATGGACTGGAGCCCACCAGGCTCTTCTGTCCATGGAATTTTCCAGGCAAGAATATCGGAGTGGGTAATCATTTCCTTCTCCCAGGGATCTTCCCGACCCAGGGATCGAACTCACATCTGTTGCATCTCCTACATTGGCAGGTGTTTTCTTTACCACTGCAACACCTGTGATGTTGATTATACTTGGCTATTTACATCAATACCTGCTATTTCCTTGAAGAGCAACAACCACAACAACCACCCCTCAACAAAAACTCCTCTTTTCCAGAACATCTGGGGGCACGCACACACACACACACACCACACACACCACACATACCACACACACCCCCCACACACACACACCCCACACACACACCACACATACACACCACACATACACCACACTCACACACCACACACACACACACCTGGGTATACACACACCACACACATCACCCACACCACACACACACACACACACACACACACACCTGGGTATACACACACCACACACATCACCCACACCACACACACACACACACACACACACACTCTTTGCCCCTACTAACTCTGCCTGAATCAGCAACTACTTATTTTTACTCTCTTTTCCTAGGCAGACAGCCCATTTTATGTGGGTTGGATCTTGTAGGCAGAAATCAGATCCTAGTCCAGTGTCTTTCTGTTCAGGAAACACTGATCAAGCTCTCCAAGCACTCTCCTTGGAGTCTCTCTGTAAGCTTGATGCAAGGAATAGCTACAGACTGCCCCCCCTCCACCAACCCTGTGAAGGATGGGACTTGATGGCTGCTCACTATAAAAATTCTCTTTGCAATCCTTTGTCTTTTCCAAGTGGTTAAGGAATTTGAGTCATTTTCCCTGTTTTGATACTACTTTAAAATTTCTGCACAGAAAATTTAGCATCTATTGGATTCATACCTTATACAAAACTGAAATAGTAAGAATTAGATCACAGAGTCCCTTCTGGCCTCCGCTTCAGGTGGTCCTGACTAGAACCAGGAGACTAGCAGCGGCTGCATCCCACCAGCAGGTGGCGCCCAAATCAGCCTTATTGCCAGTGCTCTGCCTAGGACTGAGCTTGGAGCCGGTGCCCCCACCATCGCCTTTCCCCCAAATCCTCCTCCACTACAACCGCCTTCAGCTCGACAGTGTTCTCGCCTAGCGGTTACCTGGGCTTTGGCTTCTCTTCCCCAGTTAGCCCTGAAATTCACAGAGGCCCTGTTAACCTGCCCGAGATCTTTTCCTGTGTTGCCCCTACCCCCACCCCCTCGCCTCTGGCTGGGGCTGACTTGGCTGGGCACTTCCTAGATGGACTTCTACATTCTGCTCCGCAGAGGAGCACCTTGCATTAATGTGACCACACCCAAGCTTGGATTGCCCAGGTCCCTTTGGACAGTCAACCAGACTCACAGGAGTTCACTCTGTGGCCCAGCTTGTTTTCCCGGGATCCTTCCCAGCTGGTCCAGAAACTTCTTCCTTCCTTGCTTCAGTGCTGAGGCTGCTCCAGTACATGTTCGTTTATGGCCTGGAGCCTGCAAGACCCAATATGGTCTGGTCCTCTCCCAACCTCATCTCTTAACCTTTCTTTTCTCACCAACCACATTGACTTCCTCCTTTCCTCAGATATGTTCAAAGCTGCAGGAAACAGCTCACATCTGCCACAGGGCCTTAGCACCACTTTCCCCTCTGCCTTCTGCACTCCAACTCATGGCCACTCCTATCTTACCATTCAGGTCTCAGCTCCAAGTCACCTCCTCAGAGAAGCCTTCCCTAAATGTTCTTAGCTAGACTAGTGACCACCATCACTTTGTAGCTCCTCCCCTGTTGTCTTTATATGCTTGTCACTGTCTGAAAATTTCTGATTATATATACTTTTTTAACTTGTGTATTATCCATATAAATAAGCTGTCAGGGAACTCACCTGCCTTGTTCACTGGTGTGTCCCCAACATTGAAAACAGCATGGCCTGTAAAAATATTGCATCACTGTGCTGAACACCCAAAACTAATTTAATATTGTAAATCAACTATACTTCAATAAAACATCTTGATATAGATATTTTTAAATAAAAATTTAAAAAATAAATTATGTAAAGTTTAAAAAATAAAATTAAATTAAAATAAAAAAATTAAATAAAAATTTAAAAAATAAAGCAGAGCATGGCCCTCATGGAACATACTCAGTATTTATGGAGTGAATGACATGTGCCTCAGGCCAGCCTGGCTGAGTGTCGTATCCCCTGCATCTACAGTTCAGTTCATCTGCCTAAAACAGCGCTACATCAGCTACACCCAACTGCATTTCTTAGTCTTCACCCCCTGCATATTGGTAGAACCTCCAGGCGCCCTTGGAAGCCAACCATCCCATTATTTGAAGAGTCTTCAACTTGAGCCCACTAAACTGCTAGATGGTCCCTGACGACTCCCTCCTGTCCCGTGGTGAGGCGGGGTGTCTGTTGCTAAGGTTGCACCAGCTCCAAGCAGGTACCCAGGCCTGCCATGGCTGCCATCACCCTCAGATGTCACCCACATTGTGTGAGGTCACCTTTCCCTGTGTCACAGCTGGGTGTTGAGGGCTCCATGGTATGGACAGCCCCTGCCCCTGCCCTGTGTTAAACTGCTTCTTGTGACCAGCATGTCCTTCTCCATTTTCTCCATCTCTCATTCTTTAGAAATTAGCATTCATGACTGCTATGGACTGAATGTTTGTGTCCCCCAAAATGCATATGCTAAAATCCTGATCCTCAAAGATGATGGTATTGGAAGCTGGGGCCTTGAGAGGTGATTAGGTTTTGATGATAGAGCCTCATGAATGCTATTAGTACTTACAGGTGGTGCAGTGGCACAGAATCCTCTGGCCAGCGCAGGAGACACAGGAGACACAAGAGACACAAGAGAAACAGGTTCAATCCCTGGGTCAGGAAGATCCTCTGGAGGAGGAAATGCAACCCACTCCAGTACTCTTGCCTGGAGAATCCCATGGACAGAGGATCCTGGTGGGCCACAGTCCCCGGGGTCACAAAGGGTCGGACACAACTATTCACGCATGCTTTTATACAAGAGACCCCACCAAGCTCCCTCGTCCCTCCTGCCACTTGAGGACACAAGGAGAGGTCTGTGACCTGGAAGAGGGCCCCCACCTGACCATGCTGGCACCCCGAGCTCAGACTTCCAGCCTCCAGAGCTGTTAGCAGTGCATTTCTGCTGTTTACCAGCCACCCAGACTGAGATAGGAGCTGTGAAACCGCAGTGGACTTGGAGCAGGAGACCCGCAGCACGCTTACCTGCGTGGGGTGCGGTGCTCGCATCTTGGTCCATCTTGCCCAGCCTCCTCAGCACTCTGTCTCCTGAGCCCCATGGATCTCTGCTGGCTGGTTACACCAGGCACCTTACGACCCCTCTGCTGTGGGCACTGGAGTCAAGTGTATGTGGGCTCAAACCCTGGCTTCCCCACTCACTAGCGCTGTGTGACCTAGGGCAAGAGGCTGACCTCTCTGAGCCTCGGTCACCTCTTCTGTAAAACGAGGTTGATAATAGTATCAGGCCCATAGGGTTGCTCATATGAGGTGCCTATGAAATAGCCAGTGTACACAAAGACTTTTCTAAAGGGCCTGGCAGGGAGTTATCATCTATCAACTGCAAAACCCTAGGCTGCTTCCAGCATTACTCTCATCTCTGGGTAGAAGCTACGTTTGGAGACAGGAACTAATTTCCTGCAACTTTCTATTCCTGCACCTAGACTGGTGCTTCATGCACAGTGGCTGCTCAGATATCTGCTGAAGTAAGTTATTTGATAGCACTAAATTTTCTCTTCTCATTTAGATTTTATCTTTGCAGAAGATAAAAATTACATTGTTTTATAGCATGACTTTATAGTTGTGAAATATAAATAACATAAAATTCACCATGTTAACGGTTTTTAACTGCACAGTCAGTGGCATTAAAAACAGTCACCTTGTTGTGCAACTGTGTGGTTTATTTTAAACCCTAGCAGCCAGCATGTGACCAGGACTAGAAGCTGAGTCTAAAGTAGATATGGATATAAAGTAGATACTCAGTGGATATGAATAAAGGAACCTCCACCAGCAAATTGACTCCATTTAAATAGGGACTCTTCCCGTCCACCTGTACTCAGCAGAGTCCCTGGACATAGTCGGTGCTCAATTAATGTGAAATGAGCCACCAGCAGACATTGCAAACTGGGGGGGAAACAAGACAGGGCCTTCAGACAGCTACTTAAGACCCAGAAAGTTGTTTTTGTTTTCAGTGTGTGTGTTGTTGTTGGTTTTTTTTTTTTAATATTTATTTATTTGTCTGTGCTGAGTCTTAGTTGCAGCCCATAAGATCTTTAGTTGCGGCATGTGGGATCTAGTTCCCTGACCAAGGACTGAACCCGGGGCCTCCTGTATTGGGAGCAGAGAGTCAGACCCAGGACCACCAAGGAAGTCCTGTTCTTTAGTGTTTATCAAGCATTTTGAATAAGTTGCCATCACACATACACACACACACACACACACACACACACACACACACACACACAAATCCGTATTGTGGAATGAAAAACTAGAAGACTCTGGCAACTCTGGACCTGGATTCTCGGGTGGCAGCACCTCTTTTGCTGAAAGATGCTGCCCTGAGGACGGGCCGTGTGCTCTCCGGGCCACTGTTACTGGCCCACGATTACTCCCCTGATCCTTTGGGTATCTGAGTTTGAGATCCCTGCATTAGAGTCAGAAGAAAGGGGCTTGAGGCTCACTTCAACTTAACAGTAAGTCAGTCAGCCCTTTGCACCGCCACGTCTTCATCTGTAAGATGGGAAAGACGGCAGCGTCTTCACCAGGTTTTTCTGAAAGGTATTACAGGATAACGTACAGGAAGTAAGAAAATCCAAAGGCTGCTATATAAACAACAGTCCTCTTTCACGGGCCTACTGTGCCCCAGTCTTGTGTGCTCACACTGAGGATGTATGGCTTTGCCTGCCATTTGGCACTGCTGGGTTCTTGCACATCAAATACTCACCAGGGAAGACACAAGCATCTGGAAGAGCTGGGGCGCTCTCTGGTTAGCACACAGCAGCTGACGGCTACCCTTGCCACCTGAAAGTCCTCTCAAGGCCTTCGCCAATGCCCTGCCAGGCGAGGGAGGGAGGCAGTTGAGAGCAGCTGATGCAAGCACAGGCCTGCTCTCCAGCATCTCCATCTGAGACCTTTCAACACACCAGGCAGTGGCCAGACCGGCACCTGACCCCATATTACCCGTCAGCGCAGGAATGCACTGCTCATTCACTACATCTTCAAACCAGCTCCTGTGATACAATTTTGGGCATCAAAGCACCACCAGTTTCCCTCTCTTCCTTTAGAACCACGGCTTGGTTTCTGGGGTGACGTTGCAGCCACAAAAGCTAGAGGAAATAAGAGCACTTTCCCTTTAAGTCCTTTTGACAAACTCCTTTCTCCCCATTCACCTCAAAGCTCAGGTCAACTGTGTTTCATTAGGAGCATCTTGATACTGAAAAAGAATTCAAGACAGGCAATAAATAGAAAGGTAAGTCAGGTGATATACGGTTTTGAAATAAAACAAGTTTGCATAGTAACTGGTTCCAGATTGCCTTACAGTCTTGCTTGGCAGGTAGAGATATATTCCTGATAGTGAACCAGATGTCACACTTGCTTTTCTAAGACGTTTGCTTTTATCTCCAGCAGTTCCTGATGGAATAGATACAAAGGAAAGACTAGAGCCTTGTTTAAGCATCCTGACACCGGAGAGGATCTGATCATCTAAGAGTCTCCAATCTAGGTCTTAACAGCTTTCAAAAATCAAACACGTTAAAACAAAACAAAAGCACTGAGAGGCAATTGAGGATTTCGCCAGCCTCTGTGTAAGGATAGATAAGGGCAAGAACCACCTACAGTAAGAGATGTGCGGTTTAGCTCTTCTAGAAGAAAATAAGGCCTCCAGAAATTGGTTACTGGATTTGGAGAGAAAAGGCGGAGTCATTTGACAACACTTCATTGTAACAATGAACCCGGAAACTCCTCTGAGACCTCTTTTAGCCAGGAGTGGCAGCCTCCTCCCACCGCCCCAGATGGATGGCAACATCCTGCCCTGGCCTTTCCTGCAGCTCCCTTTCATTCTCTCCCCTTGATGGCTCAGACAGTAACGACTCTGCCCGCAATGCAGGAGACCTGGGTTCAATCCCTGGGTCGGGAAGATCCCCTAGAGAAGAGAATGGCTACTCACTCCAGTATTCTTGCCTGAAGAATTCTATGGACAGAGAAGCCTCGTGGGTTACAGTCCATGGGACTGGACACGACTGAGCAACTAACACTTACTTTTTTCACTTCTCTCCAGTGCAGTCTTGGTTGGACTTTCTGGATTAGCAAATGCCAAGTGCTCAGGCTCCTGGCCAGTCATACAAACTCTTTGCAGACTGGTGCAGGCAGGGCAGCACGGCACCGAGCCCCTCAGCAGTGCTAACACACAGACCTTCCCTTCGTACCTCTGTCATTAACAGAAACCAGCTCCCAACTCCTGGTCCCAGAGCCTCTGAGCTCAAGATCTCCAGAGAGACTGTCCATCCTGCTCTGTCAGCTCAGGGCAGACAGGAGCATCTCCTCTGACCATGCTGTCTGGTCTCACTCTGAAGTCAGGGGGTGCACAGTGGAGTGGCCATGGGCTGGCTAGACGCTCTGCCAGGAAGCTGACACTAAACCTGACTTTTTAAAATTGTATTTATTTATTTTTAATTGATGATTATTTTACAGTATTGGTTTTATTTCTGTCATAAATCAGTATGAATTAGCCATAGACGTACGTATGTGCACTCCCTCTTGAAACTCCCTCCCACTTCCCAGCTTTCCCCACCCCCTAGGTTGTTACAGGGCCCTGGTATGAGTTTCCTGCCTGCCTCAGCTCTGATCAGTTCTATGGGGAAAGCTCTGTGGAGAGTGACTCCCAGAAGAGAGGCAGCATTTATGGGGGATGGGAGCCTGAGTGGTGAATTTAGGGGCTGTGGTTGGGATGGGGTTGTATTCGTTTTTGATTGCTGTGTAACGAATTACCACAAACCGAGCGGCTGAAAACAGTACAAATGTGTGATCTGTGGGTAGGAAGTCTGACAACAGGTCTCACTGGGCTAAGTCAAGGTGTCGGCAGGGCTGAGGTCTTTCTGCGGGAGAATCTGTTTCCTTGCCTTTTCCAGCCTCCGAGGCCACCGCCATTTCCTGCCTTGTGGCCCCTCCTCCACCTTCAAAGGCAGCTGTGTTGCTTGCTCTTAGCACCCTTCTGTCATCACAACTTTCTTTCCTGACCACAAAAGGAAAGGTTCTCCACTTCTAAGGACTTACTGGGCTCTTCTGGATCATTCGGAGTCATCTCTCCATCTCATCATCCTTAACTTGAGTCCTATCTGCAAAGTACCTTATTGTGGGTTGAATTGTGTCTCCCAGATTCAAAGCTGGAAGTCTTCAACCCCAGAATGTGAACTTATTTGAAAATCGAATCGTAATGTAGTCAGTGAAGATTTTGTCCTGAAGGGCAGGCCTTAGTCCAATATGATTGATTTCCTTATTGAAAGAGGAAATTTGGACCCAGACACAGACACACATAAAGGCAAGATGATGCAAAGAAACACAAGGAGAAGGTCCAAGTCCAGGAGAGAGGCCTGGAACAGACAGTCCAGGAGAGAGGCCTGGAACAGACAGAGGCTTTCCTCACAGCCCTCAGAAGGACCCATCTTGATTTTGAACCTGTAGCCTCCAGAACTGTGAGAAACTAAATTTCTGTGGTTTAAACCACCCAGTTTGTGGTACTTTGTTACAGCAGCCTCAGCAAACCAATAGACCCCTTCTGCCACGCAAGATAACATATTCCCAGGCCCTAGGGATTAGGACACGGACGTCTCTGGGAGGTCATTATCCTGCTGACCAGAGGTCTCATCAGTGGATCCCAGTCAGTGTTATTCATTTGACTTTGTCTTAGGACTGTCCTCAGTGGCTCTCGTACCATAAATTAAATAACAGACTGGATCATAGACTTGTTGCTCAAATAAACACCCCTGAAAGCATGAGAGGAGACTCAAACAACTGGGCCTTGTATGGGAAGCCCGTCCAGCTTCAGACACTGTACTTTTTGTGAGCTACATGCAAAGGTGCTGGCATTTACTGCCATTTTTGAGAGGGAGACATTGTGTTTGCAGAATTCAGTGAATTGGACATTATTGGCTATTTTCTCAGAACAAATAAAAACGAATAGCAGCGATGTCAGCAAAATAGTGAGATAGGAGTTTTCTCTTGTATTTCCACCAAAGGGCAGCAGTTAAGACAGTCGCCCACAGAGGAGAGTGCCTTTGTCGCCATTCAGGAGTCTGGTGAAGAAGGTCCACACAGCATCGGAGGAAAAACAAATCCAACACCAGACACATTGAAGAGGGTAAGAGGAAGAGTTTGGAGCTGTATGGATTCACTCATATGTGGAATTTAAAAAAAGAGAGAGAAGGAAAAACTGGAACTCTAGAAACAGAGAGTAGAATGGTGGTTACTGGGGGCCAGTGCGGTGGGGAAGATGGGGAGGTGATGGTAATAGGGTACAAGTCTTCCGTGATGGGATGAGCACACTCCGGGGAGCTAACATACAGTGTGGTGACTGTAGCTCAAAGCACTGTGTTTGTGCTTGGAAGTTGCTAAGAGAGTAAACCTTACCTGCCACCACACAAGAAAGGTAACTACGTGTGAGGGGTGGATGTGTTAATGAACCTAATTATGGTAATCACTTCACAGATATGTCAAATCATCATATTGTAGCTTTAAATATATACAATTTTGTCAATTACACTCCAATATAGCGGAACAAAGGTTATAAGAATCTTGAAATTGCAGAATCCAAATAATTATGAAGATTCACTACTCTCCTCCATATTTCATCTGTTTATGAAAAATATAGTTTTTAAAATGTGTAAACAAGGACTTCTCTGGCTGTCCAATGGTTGAGACCCTGTGCTTCCAACACAGCGGGTGCAGGTCCAATCCCCAGTTGCAAAAGTAAGATCCTACAGGCTGCTACAGTGTAGCCAGAAAAAAAAATGTGTAAACATAAAAAAAAGAAACCAAGAAACTGCTATCCACTATGTTACCCTCACTGCACAAGAGAGGTTGCCTCCCCTAGATGACAATGAGTAAGCGTCCCTCTCGGCTCTTTAGAGCCATCCCACCACCCACAGGTGGACCATGAAGAGGTCAGCAGGGACCCTTTGCCCTGCTTGTGGGTTTAGTTAGGCCAGATGCCAGAGGGCAGAAACTGACATAATATAATAGTATGTAAGATAAGAAAACAGCGGATTAACCAGACGAGTAAATCTGTGGCTGATAATACAACAACGGGCTCATGCTTACTGCAAAAAAAACTGTCCACCTTCTCCATTTCCCCTGCCATTACCTTCAGCACGTCCTTCTCCTCTTTGATTTGGACCTGCAATATTCCTAGGGCTTCTCAGGTGGCTCAGGGGTAAAGAATCCACCTGCCAATGCAGGAGAAACAGGAGACAGGAGTTCAATCCCTGGGTCAGGAAGATCCCCTGGAGAAGGAAATGGCAACCCACTCCAGTATTCCTGCTTGGGAAATCCCATGGACAGAGGAGTCTGGTCCATGGGGTCGCAAGGAGTTGGACACAATTTAGCATGCAACAATATTCCTACTTGTTTCCCTGTTTTGGTCCCTTGCTGCTTTTCATCCTCTAGCTGTTGCATTTAAAATCTGGAAAAAGAAAAGCAAACACAGGCATACACACAGACACACACATCTGACAGTGTCATTCACCTGCTTAGGCTTTTAAATGTCCGGAGTCCCCCATAACCCAGAAAGCCCAAGTTTCTAACTGCAGCGTACGAGGCCCACTCCAAGTGGATTGAGCCTGCTTTTCCAACTTCATCTTTCACTGTGCAACAGGGGGAGAGCCTATTTCAGAGTTTCCAAAAGTCTGGTCACTCTGCACTAGAACTAGCATTCTTGAGTCCTTGTGAAAAGTCCCAGTCCTCATGACTCAGAGTCTTAACAAGCACCTGAAGCAATGCTTACGTGTGCAAAGCTGGGGGCCTCTATAATCAAGGGTCATGGTTCTGTTTCCCTCAGTCTCAAACACCGTTCTCCTCTGTGTCCACTTCCTCTTTTGAGGTAATGATCACAGGGCATCTTCTCCTTCTCAAGTGAAATACATTTCCCCCTCTTTCTATCCTTCTAACACTTTATACAGACCATCATAACACAGCTTTGCTCTACAGATGTTTGCTGCAGATCTGTCTCTCCTGCCGAATGAAGAATTCCTTGTCGTTAGGAACCATATCTTGTTCGTTGTTTCCCCCTGAGTAACTACACAGTTTCTCTGTATAGCTGACCATTTTTCCCTTTCGCCTTGGCCACTTAATGTGCTTAGAGTCAAATTCACAGCTCAGGTATCACAATTACGAAGGCTGTCATTGGCCGTGTATCCATGTCTTCTTTTCACCCTAGACGTGACCTATTTTAATTTATATTTGCCTTGCCCAGAGTTTTCAAAACCTGTATTTGGCCATTTTATTTTATATGTTTCTGCTATGAGCTGCCTCAGATCCTTTCTGGAAGAAGGTGAGAGGGAGATAAATTATTCATCTCAGTATTCCTACCACCCAGGACAGCATCTGGCAGATAGAAAATACTCAATAACGTTTTGTTAAATTTAATCAAAGGAATAAAGTTATGTGGATTCTGTGACAATTATTGGACTCATCACTTAGAAGACTTTCTTCTTGCTTATTTCTGATTTTTACTGCAGTGCTCAAGAGCTAACACTGCTAGGAGAGGGTCTGATGGACCAGGATCTGTTATAACACAAAATTCATTTGATTTCAGCAACTTAATTAGCTCAATTTTCCACCTTGGTCTATGTGCAACCTATTTTAGGAACTCAAGCTACTCAGAAACACTGTAATCTAGAATTAATCTTACGAGATGGTGAACAGGGAGCAATCTGCCAGGAATTTGGCAACGGAAGCAAGGATAACATGTCTCAGTCAACAGGGAGAGAGGTGTGCAGACGAGGTTGCACAGGGTGGAGCAGGGGCCGGCGCACAGGGGGCTGAGGAAAGGTCTCAGAGATGCGGAGGTGCCTCAGGAGACGGTGGTCCAGCAAGTGTGAGGAGCCATGCGGAGGAGCAAAGCTCCTGTTTCCTGAAGACACAGCCCTGTGCTGTCCCCAGGTGCTGCTGGAAAGGTGAGTGTGTCAAAGATGTCAACGTCAAATAATAAAACTATGAAGAGATAAGTGAAACATCTTGAAAAAGGAAAAAAAGTCACTTTTTTAAAAGTTGACATCTAATGTTTTCTTAAGAAAAGCTATCTTTTCCATCCTTAAGCATTATAGCTGAAGAAATAACGGCAGCACCCAAATCTCTTTAAATTGGAAATTTTTTTCCAGGAAACACACGAACATGTGTGGTCTTGTCACCTCAACTCTCTCAGCAAGTCCCTCACGCTTCCAGTTAGCTATTTTCAAAGCATCGTTCAATTGGAATTTTTTTTGCTTTGAAGAAAAATAAAGGGAAGCTAATCTATCAATTGTTACGCAGCCAACGATGTATAAAACCACGTCTTATTTAAATTTGCTTCCAATGTCTTTGTTTCAATCTAAAACATTGATTCAGTGTGTTTTCTCTGTGAAAACCTAGAGAATCTGAGATCATTCTTTAAACAACATAAAAGAAAAGTACTGATATTAAACAATGAAAATGGGAAGTTTGTCAAAATGAGTTTGCTTACATTATTAGCATGATATCCGGCCCATTATAACAAAACATGGCTCTTTTCCCCCAAGTGAAATTAACAGAGGAACCGTGAGCTATAGTTTGGGATACCTGCTGTGCTCATGCTGTCCTAGGTCACTGAGTTACTAGTCCTGGCTGAGGGTTTGGTCTCAGTCTCAAAGGATTAGGTGTTAAGGGTAGGGCAGTCACCCAGTCAGCTGAGTTAAGGGGGCCTGGTTACCTGGGGTCTGAGGGTCAACTGGCAGGTTATCCCTGGTGGCTCAGACAGTAAAGAATCCACCTGCAATTTGGGAGACCTGGATTCAATCCCTGGGTCAGGAAGATCTCCTGGGGAAGGGAATGGCTACCCACTCCAGTATTCTTGCCTGGAGAATTGCATGGACAGAGGAGCCTGGCGGGCTGCAGTCCATGAGGTTGCAAAGAGTCAGACACAACTGAATGACTAACACTTCCACACTTTCACACTGATGGGTTATGTCAGAGTAGGATCAGGGCCAGGGGTTATGTGTCAGCCCCTCCAAGGCAGAGGCCTCCTGCTCAGCCGCAGCAGAGCGGAGAGTCCTACATGTTCCTAGTCTGTCAGCCCCAGCCAGTGGCACCAATCCCCTCATTCTTAACCCATGGACCACACTGTGTGTTCAGGCAAACAGTCAATTCAGAGGAACCTAGTATGTGCCGTGAGATTAGCCTGCCTTCTGCAAGCCTGGGGATGCAGGTAGGGCAACTTGGAAGCCTCTCTGTGCCCTTGAGGCTGTCTGCGCCTTCTTTTAATCCTTCTGCAACCCCCTAATTTCTGAAATCTTGTCACTGCTTCTAAACACTTCCTCTGCAATGCTCTTGTTTCCCATCTGCAACCTCAGCTCCTCCATGACACCTTGTCAAACTTGGGCCAGCCCCATGTGTGCATGCATGCATGCTCAGTCCTTCAGTTGTGTCCAGCTCTTCATGACTTCATGGACTGTGGCCCAGCAGGCTCCTCTGTCCTTGGCATTTCCCAGGCAAGAACACTGACCTGGGTTGCCATTTCCTTCTCTGGGGGATCTTCCCGACCCAGGGATCAAACCCTCGTCTCTTGCACCTTCTGTACTAGCAGTGGAGTTCTCTAGGACTGTACCACCTGGGAAGCCCCAGGCCAGCCCCATCCCAGAGCCCATGTCTGACTTGAAAAACAGATGCACCGCTTCCCTTCTCACATTTAAAACCAGGGACCTGTCTGGTTCATCCTTGCTTCAGTCCAAGTCCCTAATAATTCCCTTCCATGCTGTCTCATGTCTCTCAAAACTGCTCCTGTTACAAAATCAGATCATAATATGGGAATGGCACCACATTCCTATGTGGACAGCTCAAAATGCAAGAGTATTGACATTCCAGGGCCACTTGTGATGAAGGGCAGATGAGAGCTGATAAATACGTATTTCCTTCTTTCATCCCCTGTGGACGTTCTAAAACACTCTTCATATGGATCCTCAGAAAATTCCACAGGGTCAAGACCTATTGCCCATGCTGTGGTCAACGTAGCAACAAATCCTTTTGTTGGCTTCCCTTCCTTCTCTGTTGCTTTTCCCTCACTCCCGCCCCCTGCGGCCACATTCTCAAGTAAACTACTTGTATGTAAGCCTTTGTCTCAGGCTCTGATTTTAAGGGGACTAGGGAGGTGGGCAGAAAATAAGTGACCATTTTTTGAGACCACCACTCCACTCGAGTAGTATAGCTCCCTGCTATGGACTACAGTGATTTTTTTTTTGTCTCTATTCAGTTTTTTCATCCTGAAGACATGATAGGATCCTAAACCTCCTTCTTCTTTCAAAGTCACTACAGATTTAAGTGTCATGAAAAGATTAGGAGGAAGATCTGATCTTGGCAGAACATAGCCAACATCTCAGCCAAAGCCTTGGTAAGGGCGGGGCCTCCATAAGGCAGATGAAGATGTGAATTTGGATAGAAAATAAGAGCTACTCCTGCTATGAAGATATAATAATTATTTTGGGAAGAAGACTCTCTCAGGACTGACATAGCATGCAAAGATTATTGCTCATCACATAAATGCAGGCATCTGGGCTGAGGCTGCAAGTCTATCTTCAACCTGCTCCCTTGGGCTTCTCCACATCTCTCTCCCGGTAGCAGTCAAGGGTCCAGACCCCTTGTTTCCTTAAACGATGGTTACTTTTAATCAACATCATTGCCTCTTCTCCCCATATACACTCTCAATTAGTAGGAGGGCAGTGTCATCACTGTAGTCTGAAGATGTGCCGAGGGAAATCAGGAAGATGAAACAAATCAAGAGAATCCCCACTGCTGCCCCATTTGCATCTTATCTCAGCAGCTGAGGTGTACAGTGAACATCCCCGAGTGCCTTCCTTGATTTCCCTCCAACTTCTTGAGCACGGGCAGAACAGGAGTGTGCCAGCCTCTTACCAAGCTCTGAAATAACATTTATTCCTTTTTCCAGATGCTTATTTAGAGGTGATTTTATATGGAGACTTTCTGCTAAAATGGGTGTTATCTTTCCAATTATTTTCATTCTGTTGACCTGTATTTACTTTTGGATGAAATAGTTTATTCTTTAAGAATCCCAGACTTGGAATAAAATCGTGGTACCTATAATAAATTACACAAAAGACACTTCCTGTTTTTCTCCTAAATCTAATGGTAATCTAATGATCGCTCATGAGTACCCCAAATCACTGCAGCCAGAATCATCTCAGTGGTCATTAACCTGATGTCAAAACCAGACAAAGACATTATAAGAGAAGAAAATTACAGACATATATGCCTCCTTTAAGAATGTGCAAAACTCCTTAACAAAATTGACGTCATAACTAAGTGGGGTTTATCCTAGACTTGTGAGATTAGTCACATGAAAGAAATCAATTAGTATAATTCACCACAACAAAAACTAAAAAAAAAAAAACAAACCACGTATGCTCATCATAATAAATATTTTAAAAGCATTTGAGAAAATTCAACATCCATTTACTATTTTAAAAATATATATTCTAGCAAAGAGGGAATGGAAGAGGATGCTTTCAAACTGATAACGAGGATATCATCTCAAAAAAATTACTGCTAATTCACCGGGCTTAATGGTAAAAGAGTGTATGTTTTACCTTTAAGACCAGAAACAAGGAAAGGTTGTCAGCTGTCACCACTTCTGTTCAGCATTGTTTTGGAGATCTTAGAGTAATAAAGCAAGAAAAAGAAACAAAGTCTACAGCATGTAGACTGTAAAAGAATAACTAAAGCTGTCTTTGTTTGCAAAATTGTCCCTAATCATTCATGATAGACAAACCTTAGATATCTACAAACTAGAGAAATAGTTCTTGCAAACCTACAAAACAGATTTTGTGACATAGACTCTTTGTGACACTATGGAGTGTAGAACGTCAAGCTCCTCTGTCCATGGGATTTTCTAGGCAACAATACTAGAGTAGTCTGTCATTTCCGACTCCAGGGGATCTTCCTGACTCAGGTATTGAACCCATGTCCCTTGTGTCTCCTGCATTGGCAGATGGATTCTTTACCAACTGCACCACCTGGGAAGCCCCGCAAAACAGATTACCGGAGCTAATTAATAAGACAGTTTAGTGAAGCTGTAGGATATAAGGTCAATATACAAAAGTCATTTGTTTTCCTCTATACTAGCAATAAACAATCAAAAATTGAAATTATATCATTTAGAATCCTATCAAAAATATGAAATACTTAGAGATAAACTTAACAAGCTACATATAAGACCAGGTCAATGAAAACCATATACCATTATTGACGGAGTTAAAGAACACCTAAAAAGTGGAGAGATGTAGCATGCTAATGGATTAAAAGATTTAATATTGTACAGTCTTCCCAAATTAATCTATAGATTCAATGTAATCTCATCAAAAATACCATTTTTTTTTTTGTAGAAAGTGACAAGCTGATTCTTAAGTTTATACGAAAGTACAAAGGGCCTAGAAATAGCAAAAACAATTTTGGAAAAGAACAAAGTTGCAAAACTTATGCTACCTGATTTTAAGGTGTATCATGAAACTACAATTACCAAGAGACTATGGTATTGGCATAGACATGCAGATCAATGTAATAGAACAGAGAGTCTAGAAATAGACCCATAAATATAGGGTCAGTTAATTTTTGATGGGGATACCAATGCAGTTCAATAGGTAAAGGATAATCTTTTCAATAAGTGATGCTTAGGAAAAAAAGAAAGAGAAAGAGAAAGGAAGAAGAGAAAAGGGAAAAAAAGGAAGAAAGAAAAAGATTTTGACCAATATACCATCAGATCAGATCAGTCGCTCAGTCGTGTCCGACTCTTTGCGACCCCATGAATCGCAGCATGCCAGGCCTCCCTGTCCATCACCAACTCCCAGAGTTCACTCAGACTCATGTCCATCGAGTCAGTGATGCCATCCAGCCATCTCATCCTCTGTCGTCCCCTTCTCCTCTTGCCCCCAATCCCTCCCAGCATCAGAGTCTTTTCCAATGAGTCAACTCTTCACATGAGGTGGCCAAAGTACTGGAGTTTCAGCTTCAGCATCATTCCTTCCAAAGAAATCCCAGGGCTGATCTCCTTCAGAATGCACTGGTTGGATCTCCTGGCAGTCTAAGAGACTCTCAAGAGTCTTCTCCAACACCACAGTTCAAAAGCATCAATTCTTCGGCACTCAGCCTTCTTCACAGTCCAACTTTCACATCCATACATGACCACAGGAAAAACCATAGCCTTGACTAGACGAACCTTTGTTGGCAAAGTAATGTCTCTGCTTTTCAATATGCTATCTAGGTTGGTCATAACTTTCCTTCCAAGGAGTAAGTGTCTTTTAATTTCATGGCTGCAGTCACCATCTGCAGTGATTTTGGAGCCCAGAAAAATAAAGTCTGACACTGTTTCCACTGTTTCCCTATCTATTTCCCATGAAGTGATGGGACCAGATGCCATAATCTTCGTTTTCTGAATGTTGAGCTTTAAGCCAACTTTTTCACTCTCCACTTTCACCTTCATCAAGAGGCTTTTTAGTTCCTCTTCACTTTCTGCCATAAGGATGGTGTCATCTGCACATCTGAGGTTATTGATATTTCTCCTGGCAATCTTGATTCCAGCTTGTGTTTCTTCCAGTCCAGCGTTTCTCATGATGTACTCTGCATATACGTTAAACAAGCAGGGTGACAATATACAGCCTTGACGTACTCCTTTTCCTATTTGGAACCAGTCTGTTGTTCCGTGTCCAGTTCTAACTGTTGCTTCCTGACCTGCATACAAATTTCTCAAGAGGCAGGTCAGGTGGTCTGGTATTCCCATCTCTTTCAGAATTTTCCACAGTTTATTGTGATCCACACAGTCAAAGGCTTTGGCATAGTCAATAAAGCAGAAATAGATGTTTTTCTGGAACTCTCTTGCTTTTTCCATGATCCAGCAGATGTTGGCAATTTGATCTCTGGTTCCTCGGCCTTTTCTAAAACCAGCTTGAACATCTGGAAGTTCACGGTTCATATATTGCTGAAGCCTGGCTTGGAGAATTTTAAGCATTAATTTACTAGCGTGTGAGATGAGTGCAATTGTGCGGTAGTTTGAGCATTCTTTGGCATTGCCTTTCTTTGGGATTGGAATGAAAACTGACCTTTTCCGGTCCTGTGGCCACTGCTGAGTTTTCCAAATTTGCTGGCAGATTGAGTGCAACACTTCCACAGCATCATCTTTCAGGATTTGAAATAGCTCAACTGGAATTCCATCACCTTCACTAGCTTTGTTCGTAGTGATGCTTTCTAAGGCCCACTTGACTTCACATTCCAGGATATCTGGCTCTAGGTCAGTGATCACACCATCGTGATTATCTGGGTCATGAAGATCTTTTTTGTATAGTTCTTCTGTGTATTCTTGCCACCTCTTCTTAATATCTTCTGCTTCTGTTAGGTCCATACCATTTCTGTCCTTTATCGAGCCCATCAATATTAAAAAAAAATTTGAAATTTGAAATGGATAATAAACCTAAATGTAAGAAATAACACTATTAAAATTCTGGGGAAAAAAGCACAGAATGAAAGCTGAATGACCTAGGATTTGGAAGATATATATATCGGAGAAGGCAATGGCACCCCACTCCAGTACTCTTGCTTGGAAAATTCCATGGACGGAGGAGCCTTTAGGCTGCAGTCCATGGGGTCGCTGAGAGTCAGACATGACTGAGCGACTTCACTTTCACTTTTCACTTTCATGCATTGGAGAAGGAAATGGCAGCCCACTCCAGTGTTCTTGCCTGGAGAATCCCAGGGATAGAGGAGCCTGATGGGCTGCCGTCTATGGGGTCGCACAGAGTCGGACACGACTGAAGTGACTTAGCATAATATATATATATATATATATATATATTTATATTTATATGGAATAGCTTCTAAAATATATATATATTTTATTGCTTTATTGAATTTTGCTGTTTTCTACCAAACCTCAACATGAATCAGTCATAGGTGTACATATATCCCCTCCCTTTTAAAACTCCTTCCCATATCCCTCCCTATCCCTCCCCTCTAGGTTGATATAGCACCCCTGTTTGAGTTTTCTGAGCCATACAGCAAATTTCCCTTGGCTATCTATTTTACATATGGTAATGTAAGCATGTTACTCTTTCCATACATCTCACCCCCTCCTCCCCTGTCCCCATGTCTATAAGTCTATTCCCTATGTCTGTTTCTCCATTGTTGCCCTGTAAATAAATTCTTCAGTGCTATCTTTCTAGATTCCATATATATGTGTTAGAACACGGTATTTATTTTTCTCTTTCTGACTCACTTAACTCTGTATAATAGGTTCTAGGTTCATCCACCTCATTAGAACCGACTCAAATGTGTTCCTTTTCATGGCTGAGTAACATTCCATTGTATAAATACACACCACAACTTCTTTATCCATTCATCTGTCGATGGACATCTAGGTTGCTTCCAAGTTCTAGCTATTGTAAATAGTGCTGCAGTGAACAATGGGATACATGTGTCTTTTTCAATTTTGGTTTCCTCAGGGTATACGCCTAGGAGTGGGATTGCTGGGTCATATGGTGGTTTTATTCCTAGTTTTTTAAGGAATCTCCATATCGTTTTCCATAGTGGCTGTATCAATTTACATTCCCACCAACAGTGCAAGAGTGTTCCTTTTCTCCACACCCTTTCCAGCATTTATTGTTTGTAGACTTTTTGATGAGGGCCAGTCTAACCAGTCTAACCTGTTTTAGGTGATATCTCATTGTAGTTTTGATTTCCATTTCTCTAATAATGAGTGATGTTGAGCATCTTTTCCTGTGTTTGTTAGCCATCTATCTGTAGGTCTTCTTTGGAGAAATGTCTGTTTAGGTCTTTTCCCCACTTTTTGATTGGGTTGTTTTTCTGGTATTGAGTTGTATGAACTGCTTGTATATTTTGGAAATTAATCCTTTGTCAGTTGTTTCATTTGCTGTTTTCTCCCATTCTGAGAGTTTTCTTTTCACCTTGCTTATAGTTTCCTTTGCTGTGCAAAAGCTTTTAAGTTTAATCAGGTCCCACTTGTTTACTTTTGTTTTTATTTCCATTACTCTAGGAGGTGGGTCATAGAGGAGCTTGCTTTGATTTATGTCATTGAGTGTTCTGTCTATGTTTTCCTCTAAGAGTTTTATAGTTTCTGGTCTTATATTTGGGTCTTTAGTCCATTTTTAGTTTATCTTTGTGTGTGCTGTTAGGAAGTGTTCTAATTTCATTCTTTTACATGTAGCTGTCCAGTTTTCCCAGCACCATTTACTGAAGAGGCTGTCTTTGCTCCATTGTATATTCTTGATTCCTTTGTCAAAAATAAAGTACCCATAGGTGCATGGGTTTATTTCTGGGCTTTCTATCTTGCTCCATTGGTCTATATTTCTGTTTTTGTGCCAGTACCATACTGTCTTGATGACTGTAGCTTTGTAGTATAACCTGAAGTCAGGAAGCTTGATTCCTCCAGTTCCATTCTTCTTTCTCAAGACTGCTTTGGCTGTTCGGGGTCTTTTGTGTTTCCATATGAACCGTGAAATTTTTTGTTCTAGTTCTGTGAAAAATGCCATTGGTAATTTGATAGGGATCGCATTAAATCTGTAGATTGCATTTGGTAGTATAGTCATTTTCATAATGTGTATTCTTCCTACCCAGGAACATGGAATATCTATCTCTCCATCTGTTTATGTCATCTTTGATTTCTTTCATTAGTGTCTTATAATTTTCTGTGTACAGTTCCTTTTTCTCCTTAAGTAAGTTTATTCCTAGATATTTAATTCTTTTTGTTGCAATGGTGAATGGGATTGATTCCTTAATTGCTCTTTCTGATTTTTCATTATTAGTATATAGAAATGCAAATGATTTCTGTGTATTGATTTTGTATCCTGAAACTTTGCTAAATTCACTGATTAGCTCTAGTAATTTTCTGATACTATCTTTAGGGTTTTCTATGTACAGTATCGTGTCATCTGCAAAGAGTGAGAGCTTGACTTCTTCTTTTCTGATCTAGATTCCTTTTATTTCTGTTTCTTCTCTGATTGCAGCAGCTAGGATTTCCAGGACTATGTTGAATAATATTGGTGAAAGTGGACACTCTTGTCTTGTTCCTGATCTTAGGAGGAATGCTTTCAGCTTTTCACCATTGAGAATAATGTTTGCTGTAGGCTTATCATTCAGTTCAGTTATATATGGCCGTTACTATGTTGAGGTAGGTTTCTTCTATGCTCATTTTTTGAAGAGTTTTAATCATAAATAGGTGCTGATTTTTTTCAAAGGCTTTTTCTGCATCTATTGAGATGATCATATGGTTTTTATCTTTCAGTTTGTTAATATGGTGTATCACATTGATTGATTTGCATGTATTGAAGAACACTTGCATCCCTAGAATAAACCCAACTTGATCATGGTGTATGAGCTTTTTGATGTGTTGCTAAATTCTGTTTGCTAAAATTTTGTTGAAGATTTTTTCATCTATGTTCATCAGTGATATTGGCCTGTAGTTTTCTTTTTGTGTGTTGTCTTTGTCTGATTTTGGTATCAAGGTGATGGTGGCCTCGTAGAATGAGTTTGGAAATGTTCCTTCCTCTGCAATTTTTTGAAAGAGTTTTAGAAGGATAGGCATTAGCTCTTCTCTAAATGTTTGATAGAATTCTCCTGTGAAACCATCCGGTCCTGGGCTTTTGTTTTTGGGGAGATTTTTGATCACAGCTTCAATTTCAGTGCTTATAATTGGGTTGTTCATAATTTCTATTTCTTCCTGTTTCAGTCTTGGAAGATTGAACTTTTCTAAGAATCTGTCCATTTCTTCCAGGTTATCTATTTTATTGCCATATAGTTGTTCATAATAGTCTCTTATAATCATTTGTATTTCTGCATTGTCTATTGTAACATCTCCTTTTTCATTTCTAATTTTGTTGATTTGATTCTTCTCTCTTTTTTCCTAGATGAATCTGGCTAAGGGTTTGTCAATTTTGTTTATCTTCTCAAAGAACCAGCTTTTAGTTTAATTAATCTTTACTATTGTTTCTTTCATTTCCTTTTCATATATTTCTGCTCGGATCTTTATGATTTCTTTCCATTTACTAATTTTGGGTTTTTTTCCTTCTTTTTCCAGTTGCTTTAGGTATAAAGTCAGATTGTCTATTCAATGTTTTTCTTGTTTCTTGAGGTAGGATTGTATTGGCATAAACTTCCCTTTTAGAACTGCTTTTGCTGCATCCCATAGGTTTTGAGTTGTTGTGTTCTCATTGTTTTGTTTCTAGAAAATTTTTTATTCCCTTTTGATTTCTTCAGTAACCTGTTGGTTATCTGGAAATGTTTTGTTTAATCTCCATGTGTTTGTGTTTCTTACAGTTTTTTTCTTGTAATTGATATCTGTCTCATAGTGTTGTGGTCAGAGAAGATGCTTGATACGATTTCCATTTTCTTAAATTTACTGAGGTTTGATTTGTGACCCAAGATGTGGTCTATCCTGGAGAATGTTCCATGTGCACTTGAAAAGAAGGTGTATTCTCCTGCATTTGGGTGGAATGTCCTGAAGATAACAATGAGACCCAGCTCATCTAATGTATCATTTAAGACTTGTATTTCCTTATTAATTTTCTGTTTTGATGATCTGTCCATTGATGTGAGTGGGGTGTTAAAGTCTCCTACTATTATTGTGTTACTGTCAGTTTCTCCTTTTATGTCTGTTCGTATTTGTCTTATGTATTGAAGTGCCCTTATGTTGGGTGCATAGATATTTATGATTGTTATGTCTTCCTCTTGGATTGATCCCTTGATCATTTTGTAGTGTCCTTCCTTATCTCTTGTAATCTTCTTTATTTTAAGGTCTATTTTGTCTGATATGAGGATTGCTACTCCAGCTTTCTTTTGCTTCCTATTTGCATGAAATATATTTTTCCATCCTCTCACTTTCAGTCTATATGTGTCTTGAGGTCTGAAGTGGCTTTCTTGTAGACAGCATATATATGGTCTTGTTTTTGTATCCATTCAGCCAGTCTGTGTCTTTTGGTTGGAGCATTTAATCCATTTACATTTAAAGTAATTATTGATATATATGTTCCTATTGCCATTTTCTAATTGTTTGGGGTTGATTTTGTAGATCTTTTTTCTTCTGTTGTATTTCTTGACTATACGAGTCCATTTAACATTTGTTGCAAAGCTGGTTTCGTGGTACTGAATTCTCTTAACTTTTGCTTGTCTGAAGAGCTTTTAACTTCTCCATCAGTTTTGAATGAGATCCTTGCTGGGTACAGTAATCTTGGTTGTAGATTTTTCCCTTTCAGTACTTTAAATATATCCTGCCATTCCCTTCTGGTCTGCAGAATTTCTATTGAAAGATCAGTTGTTAAGCATATGGGGTTTCCTTTGTATGTTACTTTTTGCTTCTCCCTTGCTGCTTTTAATATTCTTTCTTTGTGTTTAGTCTTTATTAGTTTGATTAGTATGTGTCTTGGCATGTTTCTCCTTGGGTTTTTCCTATATGGGACTCTTTGTGCCTCTTGGACTTGATTGATTGTTTCCTTTTCCATGTTGGGGAAATTTTCAACTATAATCTCTTCAAAAATTTTCCCATATGTTTCTTTTTCTCTTCTTCTTCTGGGACCTCTATAATTCAAATGTTGGTACATTTGATATGGTCCCAGAGGTCTCTGAGACTGCCCTCAGCTCTTTTCATTCTTTTACTTTATTCTACTCTTCAGAAGTTATTTCTACCATTTTATCTTCCAGCTCACTGATTCATCCTTCTGCTTCAGATATTCTGCTATTGATTCATTCTATAGTGTTTTTAATTTCAGTAATTGTGTTGTTTATCTCTGTATGCTTATTCTTTAATTCTTCTAGGTCTTTGTTAGTTGATTCTTGCATTTTCTCCATTTTGTTGTCAAGGTTTTTGATCATCTTTACTATCATTATTCTGAATTCTTTTTCAGGTAATTTTTGTATTTCCTCTTCATTTATTTGGACTTCTGTGTTTCTAGTTTGTTCCTTCATTTGTGCAGTATTTCTCTGCTTTTTCATTTTTTTTTTCAAGTTATTATATTTGAAGTCTCCTTTTCCCAGCCTTCAAGGAAAGTTGAATTCTTTCCTTGAAGAAGGTTGAATTCTTTCTTTCTTCTGGTTTTTGTCCTCCTAAGGTTGGTTCAGTGGTTTGTGTGAGCTTCGTATAGGGTGAGATTTGTGCTGAGTTTTTGTTTGCTTTTCCTCTGATGGGCAAGGCTGAGTGAGGTGGTACTCTTGTCTGCTGTATTTTTGTTTTGTTTGTTGTTTGGATGAGGCATCCTACGGGGGTGCTACTGGCGGTTGGGTGATGCCAGGTCTTGTATTCAAGTGGTTTCCTTTGTGTGAGTTCTCACTATTTGATACTGCCTAGGGTTAGTTCTCTGATAGTCTAGGGTCTTAGAGTCAGTGCTCCCACTCCAAAGGCTCAGGGTTTGATCGTTCCCTAGGACGACCTCCAACACTGCTGATCTCTGGACCTGCTGTGGGGGCAGCTCAGATTCTAATCTCATCCTACTCCTGTGTGTTCTTGCCTCCAAAGTCCACAGCTATCAGGGCTAGTGTGTTTTCTTTTGTGGGAGCTCTCAGTGTCCTTTTATATATTCCATAGACACAGAGTCTGCCTAGTTGATCATGTGGATTTAATCTGCAGCTTGTACAGCTGGTGGGAAGGTTTTGGGTCTTCTTCCTTAGCCACACTGCCCCTGGGTTTCAATTGTGGTTTTATTTCCACTTCTGCATGTGGGCTGTCCACTGGAGTTTAGCTCCTGAGGCTGCCCTGAAGGGCTTGGGTTTGCCCTTGTGAGGGCCAGGTGTGGTGGTGGTGCAGCTGCTTTGGTCACAGGGTTTCTGGCAGCACCAGGTACTCAGGGGGGTTGGCGGCTAGGGTAGTAGGAAATATAGTGCTCTAGAAGGGTATGGCAACCAGTATTGGCCAATATGCTCCAGTGTTCTTGCCTGGAGAACCCCCTTTCTGACAGACAAGCCTGGCAGGCCACACTCTACAAGGTCACAAAGAGTTGGACAGGACCGAAGTGACCCTGCATGCATAAACACAAGACTTTTTTTTTTTTGCCTGTGGCAGCTCTGCCCCAATGAGAGATGAGTGTGAAGGTGGTGCAGCTGTTTGGCTTGTGGGGACCCTGGTGGCGCCAAGTGTGCAGGGACACATACTGCCTTCGTGGCAGGAGTTACGGCCCTGTCAGAGTCTTTTTTCGAGCCTCTTGTAGCTGACAATCAGAAGTCCTCTTTGGCCAGTCTTTCCCTGTAGCTCTGCTGGTTCAGGCACTTAGAGGGATCCCTTGCCTGGGGTCCTTCTCTGTTGTTTTATGCATCAGGCACATAGAGGGGGCCCCCCTGACTTGGGTCCTACTCTGTAGATTGGCACATCAGACACTTAATGGGGCATGCTGGGTGGGGTCTTACTCTGTAGTTCAGTGTATTTGATAGGCCAGCCACACTATTGTTCAGCTGCTGAGGAGAGAGAGAGGCTATGGTGATGACCACCCCGTACACATGACTCAGCAGTATTGCCTTGCTTCCATGGCTGCCTGGCTTTCCTCCATGGGGATTTCCCACCATGATCTCCTCCCTCACATCCCCTCAATCTGTCTCTCCACAGTCAACAGCAGCCCTCGCCCTGGCATTGCTCCACAGTCGCTAACCTCCAGCTCCCAGCCACTGCCCCTTCCAGGAGACCCGCGTTCCTGCCTGGCATATGTATGGCTGTGGCAAGGATTGTCTGATTCTCATTCCATTTATGCTGCCACAGATCAGCTGTTTCACTCTCAGCCTTAAATGTTTCTTCTCTGACTCAGTCAATCGCCCCACTGTGAGGATCGGACCCCTGCTTCAGTTCCCCAACCCGCCGAGGGCAGGTCCAGTCCTACTAACACTCCTGTTTCCCCCCCTAGTTCCTTTGTCCTACCGAGTTTTCCGTGGTTCTATATATTCTTTTCCACCAGTCAAGTACTCCTGTCCTCTCCCAGCTGGTGTTCTGAATGCACTTCTGTGTCTGAAGGTGTATTCCTGATGTATCTGTGGAAAGAGAGGTATTCCACGTCCACCTACTCCTCCACCATCTTGTTCTCCCCTGGAAGATATTTTTTAAATGTTACTCAAAGAACACAAAATAGGAGAAACAGATGGGGAAAAAATATCAATTTTGGACTTCACCCAGATTCAAAGTGCTTTCTCTTCAAAAGGGATTGTTAAGAAAATAAAAAGGCAAGTCATAGAGAGAGAAGTATTTATAAATCATGTTATACATAAAGAACTTCTACAGTGGTGTCTTAGTCTACTTGACTACCATAACAAAATTGCACAGACTGGGTGGCTTAAACACAAAACTTTATTTTCTCACTACACTAGATGCTAGAAGTCTAAGGTTACGGTGCCAGCATATTGAGTTTTGGTGAGAAATCTCTTCCTGGCTTGCAGAGGGCTCCCTTCTCACCATGTCCTCACATGGCAGATTAAAAGAGACTCAGCTCTTTGGTGTATTTTTATAAGGGGGCTAATCCCATCACAAGGGCCCCATCTTCATGGCTTCATCTAAACTTAACAACCTCCAAAGGCCCCCACATCCAAGTACCATCACACTAGGGGTTTGGTTTTCAATATATGAACTGGTGTGGAGGAGGATACAGTCAGTCCACATCAAGTAGGAAAACAAACAATCCAATTAAAAATGGGGAGACATGGTATCTCATTGTGATTTCAATTTGCATGCAGAACTACCAGTGATTTTGAGAATATATTCTAGTGTTCACTCACTATTCCTAGTTTCCTTTCTGATGCTTTTAATGGAATATGTTGCTTTTGTTTTTGTTATTGATTTGTAGATGCTCTTTATATCTTTGGATGCTAATTCTTATTATTTATACACCTTGAAAATATCTTCTCCTATTATACAGTTTGTCTTTTCAGCTGTATAATACTTTTGGTGAAACATAGTCCTTAATAAAATCCAACTTATTGATGGTTTTCTTTATGATTTCCTATTCTTATAATTTTAAATTCTCTAGTCCAATGATGTAAGATATTAATCTAAGATTTCTCTTAAGAATTAAAATATTATATTTCATATTTAAACCATAAAAAATGGGGAGAAAGATTTGAACAGTCACCCCACCAAGAAGATAATACAGATGGCAAATGAGTGCATGAAAATATGTTCTACAGGATTAGATACAGGAAATGCACACTAAAACCAAGATAAAACACAACTACACACTCACTAGAATGGCTATAATAAAGAAGATAGATAATATCAAGTTTGGGAAGGATGTTGAAGATTGGAATCCTCATACATTCCTTGTGGGAATGTAAAATGGCAGAGCCAATTTGGAAAACAATTTGAGATTTGTTTTTAAAATTAAGCAACAATTTACCATCATATCAGACCAGATCAGTCGCTCAGTTGTGTCCGACTCTTTGCGACCCCATGAATCGCAGCACGCCGGGCCTCCCTGTCCATCACCAACTCCCGGAGTTCACTCAGACTTGCATCCATCGAGTCAGTGATGCCATCCAGCCATCTCATCCTCTGTCGTCCCCTTCTCCTCCTGCCCCCAATCCCTCCCAGCATCAGAGTCTTTTCCAATGAGTCAACTTTTCCCATGAGGTGGCCAAAGTACTGGAGTTTCAGCTTTAGCATCATTCCTTCCAAAGAAATCCCAGGGCTGATCGCCTTTAGAATGGACTGGTTGGATCTCCTTGCAGTCCAAGGGACTCTCAAGAGTCTTCTCTAACACCACAGTTCAAAAGCATCAATTCTTTGGCGCTCAGCCTTCTTCACAGTCCAACTCTCACATCCATACATGACCACAGGAAAAACCATAGCCTTGACTAGACGAACCTTTGTTGGCAAAGTAATGTCTCTGCTTTTCAATATGCTATCTAGGTTGGTCATAACTTTCCTTCCAAGGAGTAAGCGTCTTTTAATTTCATGGCTGCAGTCACCATCTGTAGTGATTTTGGAGCCCAGAAAAATAAAGTCTGACAATGTTTCCAATGTTTCCCCATCTATTTCCCATGAAGTGATGGGACCACAATTTACCATATGGACCAGCTATTGTAAGTCTAGATATTTACAAAGAGAAATGAAAGAATATGTCCATCCAAAGACTGGTACATGAATTGTCATTGTAGCATTATTTACAATGGCCAAAAAAGTAGAAACAATTAAATGTCCATGAACTTGTGAATGGATAAACATATTGTTCAGTTCAGTTCAGTCACTCAGTGGTGTCCAACTCTTTGCGACCCCATGAACTGCAGCACGCCAGGCCTCCCTGTCCATCACCAGCTCCTGGAGTTCACTCAAACTCACGTCCGTCAAGTAGGTGATGCCATCAAGCCATCTCATCCTCTGTCGTCCCCTTCTCCTCCTGACCCCAATCTCTCCCAGGATCAGGGTCCTTTCCAATGAGTCAACTCTTCGCATGAGGTGGCCAAAGTATTAGAGTTTCAGCTTCAGCATCAGTCCTTCCAATGAACACCCAGGACTGATCTCCTTTAGGATGGACTGATTGGATCATCTTGCAGTCAAAGGGACTCTAGCCTTCACTAGACAGACCTTAGTTGACAAAGTAATATCTCTGCTTTTCAATATGCTATCTAGGTTGGTCATAACTTTCCTTCCAAGGAGTAAGCGTCTTTTAATTTCATGGCTGCAATCACCATCTGTAGTGATTTTGGAGCCCAGAAAAATAAAGTCTGACACTGTTTCCACTGTTTCCCCATCTATTTCCCATGAAGTGATGGGACCAGATGCCATGATCTTAGTTTTCTGAATGTTGAGCTTTAAGCCAACTTTTTCACTCTCCTCTTTCACTTTCATCAAGAAGCTCTTTAGTTCCTCTTCCCTTTCTGCCATAAGGGTGGTGTCATCTGCATATCTGAGGTTATTGATATTTCTCCCAGCAATCTTGATTTCAGCTTGTGCTTCTTCCAGCCCAGCGTTTCTCATGATGTACTCTGCATAGGAGTTAAATAAGCAGGGTGACAATATACAGCCTTGATGTACTCCTTTCCTATTTGGAACCAGTCTGTTGTTCCATGTCCAGTTCTAACTGTTGCTTCCTGAGCTGCACATAGGTTCCTCAAGAAGCAGGTCAGGTGGTCTGGTATTCCCATCTCTTTCAGAATTTTCCACAGTTTCTTGTGATCCACACGGTCAAAGGCTTTTGCATAGTCAATAAAGCAGAAATAGATGTTTTTCTGGAACTCTCTTGCTTTTTCCATGATCCAGCAGATGTTGGCAATTTGATCTCTGGTTCCTCGGCCTTTTCTAAAACCAGCTTGAACATCTGGAGGTTCATGGTTCATATATTGCTGAAGCCTGGCTTGTAGAATTTTGAGCATTAATTTACTAGCGTGTGAGATGAGTGCAATTGTGTGGTAATTTGAGCATTATGTAGCATTGCATTTCTTACGGATTGGAATGAAAACTGACCTTTTCTAGTTCCGTGGCCACTTCTGAGTTTTCCAAATTTGCTGGCATACTGACTGCAGCACTTTCACAACATCATCTTTCATGATATGAAAGAGCTCCACTGGAATTCCATCACCTCCACTAGCTTTGTTCATAGTGATGCTTTCTAAGGCCCACTTGACTTCACATTCCAGGATATCTGGAATTCCATCACCTCCACTAGCTTTGTTCATAGTGATGCTTTCTAAGGCCCACTTGACTTCACATTCCAGGATATCTGGCTCTAGGTGAGTGATCACACCATTGTGATTATCTGGGTCGTGAAGATCTTTTTTGTATAGTTCTTCTGTGTATTCTTGCCACCTCTTCTTAATATCTTCTGCTTCTGTTAGGTCCATACAAATTGTAGTATATTCCTATATTGGAGTACTATTTAGCAATAAGGAGTAAGTTACTCATAAATGCAAAAAGGACCAAATGTCAAAGGCATTATATATGTGAAAGAAATCAAACACAATTGACAACATATCTATAATTCCAATTATATGAAATTGTGGAAAGGGAAAACCTGATTGAAAGCTGTTGGCAGGAACTAAAGAGTGGGAACTAAGTATTAACTGTGAAGGGGCACAAAGAAACTTTAGGTAGTGATGAAACTCTTCTTTACCCTGATTGTGGTAATTACAGGACTGTGTGTGTATGTGTTCAGAGAAGGCAATGGCACCCCACTCCAGTACTCTTGCCTGGAAAATCCCATGGGCGGAGGAGCCTGGTGGGCTGCAGTCCATGGGGTCGCTAAGAGTCGGACACGACTGAGCAACTTCCCTTTCACTTTTCACTTTCATGCATTGGAGAAGGAAATGGCAATCCATTCCAGTGTTCTTGCCTGGAGAATCCCAGGGACGGGGGAGCCTGGTGGGCTGCAGTCTGTGGGGTTGCACAGAGTCGGACACGACTGAAGTGACTTAGCAGCAGCAGCAACGTGTGTGTGTTAGTAGCTCAGTCATGTCCAACTCTTGGCAAGCCTATGGACTGTAGCCCACCAGGCTCCTCTGTCCATGGGATTCTCCAAGAAAGAATACTGGAGTGGGTTGCCATTCCCTCCTCTAGGGGATCTTCCCAACCCAGGAATCGAATTCATGTCTCCAGCGTTACAGGTGTATTCTTTACCATCTGAGCCACCAGAGAATCCACCAGAGAAGCCACCATGGAAGTGCCTGTTACACATATACTGTGAGAAGTTATCAAATCACACAGTTAAAACTGGTCAATTTTATTATATTTAAATTATACATCAATAAATCTGACAGAAGAAGAAGGTGAGGTGGATGGGGAGGAAGTAAATGAGGAGGAGGATGGCAGTAACACCACTGCCCACTGTTACCACCATCACCAAGTAGGAATGATACTATATATGAGCTCAAGACTTTCTATAGTGCTATAGTAATCAAGATGGATGGTACTGGTGAGCAGATCGACCTAGAGATCAATGAACCAGAGTGCCTGGCTACCAGGAGCTCATTACCACCACATCTACAGGGGCTGGGGATACGTGCTAAAGACCACTGAGCACTCTGTTCATTTCTTTTCTCTCTTTTAAGTGTGGAATGAGGAACCTAATCCTTATACAACTAACAGAATAAAGATCAACAAATTGGAGAAGGACATGGCAACCCACTCCAGTATTCTTGCCTGGAGAATTCCATGGACAGAGGATCCTGGTGTGTTACGGTCCATGGGGTTGCAATGAGTCAGACACGACTGAGCTACTAACACACACACACATACACAATCTTAACTGGAAGGATACACAGATGATAGTGACTATCCAGTTTACCATACAGGAATCCTGCCCATTTTAGAGCTGTTAGGGTATAAGTGTACAATGTGGAGAGCCTTCCTGAGAATGGAAATTTAATTCACAGGATGCAGAGCTAAGACTAAAGGGAGGGACAGAACCTCCTGTGTGATATTGGGCTCCTGGATCTAGCTATACCTGAAGCCAACATCTCCTTGGACTGCCTAATTATTTGAACTAATAAATCCCACTTGCGTATAAGCAAGTTTGAGTTGGGTTTCTCTTCCTTGTAAAGAAAGAGTCCTGAGTGAGACACGTGTACTCTGGAGCGACACTAGTGAAGCACTGACTTATGCACATATTAACTGGGAGCCGTAGGGCAGATCTTTTAAAGCTCTGGCCCAGGATTCTGACCTCTAAGTAGAAGAAGTTGGAACAGGACAGGAGTTTCTCAGAAGACTTGCACAAAGCTAAGGCACTACAGTGACTTCAGTGGGAATGAGGAAAGGGCACAATAAAGGACCCCAGCTTCTGCCTCAACTCAACTAAATTTCTTTTCAATGTTGAAATCACATACAGAGTTTGATTTGAAAAAACTTCCTTTGTTTTACAAAAATGCAAAACTCTGTGATCTCCGCTAGTTCCAAAAATTCCAACATTGTCTGTTGATTTCTGACAGGTGGTGAAGCACAGGGCCTCGCACTACAGTTTTTCAGACTCCTGGAGTCTGAATCCACTTTACCCCTTACTATTTGTGTGACCTTGAACAAGCTTCTCTGTGGCTTGGTTTCTTCATCAGTAGAACACAAGCAATAATAGTACCTACTCCAAAGTATTGTTGTAAGGGTTAATTGACAATATATGAAAAACCCTTCCGTCTATGTCTGGCACCTGGCACATGCCCAATAACTGCCAATAACTGTTAGCAACAGTGATGACAATGACGATGATGATAGGCCTGGGAGGTCACAGTGAATCTGGTTTGGCTTCATCAGCTCACCAAGAAGTAAGCTGGAAAAAAGAGACAAAAGTCAGGTCACCAATTTATTCCCTGTAATTATGTCAGTAGGTTGGGGGTAGTGAAAGATTTGGCCTCTGTTCTGTTTCATTTTTAATGTAATCATCTTTTCAGCTAATGACTTGTCAAATAATAATTGTGTGCGTGGTTTAAATAAAATTTTTCCATACTATGTTAATAGCATATATACATTTATGAATTAAGAAAATTAATAAAAACAGAAATATTAACGCATTGGTAAACCTAACCACCAAAGACAAATGCTATTAACATTTGATTATTGCATATTTGATTTGGAGTATTTTATTCCAGGTTTTCTTTTGTCATTTAAAAATGTATATAAATACATATGGAAAACTTTATATATATATTGTGATGTGTGTGTCCTTTTCTCAAATAAGGTTATATTATGAGTAATTTTTCATGAATTAAATGTCTTTTGAAAACATTTTTTCTTTTAATAATTCATCATTTGGCTCTATTATAATTTATTTGCTAAGTTCCCTATAATTGAATCTTTCAATAGTTTTACTTTGAATCTAATATAAATCAGATCAGATCAGATCAGTCGCTCAGTCGTGTCCGACTCTTTGCGACCCCATGAATCGCAGCACACCAGGCCTCAGACTCACGTCCATAGAGTCAGTGATGCCATCCAGCCATCTCATCCTCTGTTGTCCCCTTCTCCTCCTGCCCCCAATCCCTCCCAGCATCAGAGTCTCTTCCAATGAGTCAACTCTTCACATGAGGTGGCCAAAGTACTGGAGTTTCAGCTTTAGCATCATTCCTTCCAAAGAAATCCCAGGGCTGATCGCCTTTAGAATGGACTGGTTGGATCTCCTTGCAGTCCAAGGGACTCTCAAGAGTCTTCTCCAACACCACAGTTCAAAAGCATCAATTCTTCGGTGCTCAGCCTTCTTCACAGTCCAACTCTCACATCCATACATGACCACAGGAAAAACCATAGCCTTGACTAGCCGGACCTTTGTTGGCAAAGTAATGTCTCTGCTTTTGAATATGCTATCTAGGTTGGTCATAACTTTCCTTCCAAGGAGTAAGCGTCTTATAATTTCATGGCTGCAGTCACCATCTGCAGTGATTTTGGAGCCCAGAAAAATAAAGTCTGACACTGTGTTCACTGTTTCCCCATCTATTTCCCATGAAGTAGTGGGACCGGATGCCATGATCTTCATTTTCTGAATGTTGAGCTTTAAGCCAGCTTTTTCACTCTCCTCTTTCACTTTCATCAAGAGGCTTTTTAGTTCCTCTTCACTTTCATGCTGTGATAAACATACCTGACTGGGATACTATTCCCAAAGGTGGAATTTCTGAGTCAAAGCCTGTGATCACATATAAGGCTTCTGATACATATCATCAAATAGTTTTTCAGAAAGTTTGTACCAACTTACACGCAGCACTGAACATCTGTAAACAGCAATTGTTAGAAATTGTAACTACTGATTTTCGTTATAAGGACAAGTCAGGGAATCAAGCTGTTGATTGAGAGAGCTTTGTTTGAGAGAGTAAATTTATTTATTTATTTTTTCTTTTTTCCCTATCATTTCTTTTTTTTTTTAAATTTTATTTTATTTTAAACTTTACATAATTGTATTAGTTTTGCCAAATATCATAATGAATCTGCCACAGGTATACATGTGTTCCCCATTCTGAACCCTCCTCCCTCCTCCCTCCCCGAGAGAGTAAATTTAAAGTTTATGAAACTAAGATTTTTAGGGCCAGAACCCTTAAAATTTACAAACTTTGTTTTAAAATCATTCTTATTGCAGTGTAAGATGAGAACTTCATCATATTACACAAGGACTCAGTTTACTAACTACAAAATAAAGAAAAACTATTATTATTATGTTAACTGCAACTTCTTAGCCAAGACTTTCATGCCACGCATCATAAAGGGCCAACATCCTATCACTTCAATAGAGTGGCCAATAGTGTGATTCCATGGGTATCACATGATGTTGACTTCATTCTGGTTCTTGAACAGTGAATGCTTTCTGACTTAGAGCAGCAGCCTCTGGTTCATTAGACATGAACACTTGAATTCAAGTGTGAAAGACAATATGAAAATATTCCTTACATGTCTTTCCTTCAAGCCCTGGGAACCTTAAGTAGGAAAGTATACCAAGGTGCAATTCTGTGATTGGGATACTGAAAGTTGAAAAGCAAAATGGCATCATCTAGAATTTAAAATAACATTTTAAGGCTCAATTTCGGTTCCCTAGGGCAGTGGTTGTGTGCTGCTTGACTCTCCACTTCCCCATGAAACCTGAATATGGAGCTGATGCGATCATTTCTCAGCCTCCTTTTCCTCAGCATGTCTTTGCTAGTATTAACATATAATTATTTGTGCCTCTCTTACTCTGCAAGGTTTCCAATTTCCCTCACCCCTCACACTTGAGAAACAGAGTAATGATTCTGAATTCTGACCTCTCTTTTCTCCCTAGGTTCCTTTAGATCAGAGGAGTCAGGCTTAAACTGTAACTGAAGTCTTAGTTTTTCTACTGACTGAAAGCTATCTGGAGTTTGACTCTCTCTGCCAAGGGTCTAACCAAGGAATTCTGCCAACCTTTGGACCAGGGAGAAATTCCTTAAGGAAGGAATACCTGACTCCACATAACAACCCGGGGAAAGAGCGGAAGTCTAGCCCCAGATACCCTTTGAATTTGTCCCTTTGAAAATTCATTTCTTTGTTTTCTGGGTTTTTTTTGCAGCAAGTAAGACATATTTTTTTCCTTTTAATTATAAAGGTAAAACAACGTATCATAACAAAACAAAATCAAATACAATAGAACTATAAAAAGTAAAATTCTACACTCACCCAATTTATATATATAAAACAATATATATATATACACACACACACACAATTTGCATTTTACCCACTGTGTATAATTTTTTTCATTTCTTTGTTTTCTATTTCATATTGCCAAGTCACGCCCAGGCGTATGTTTGAGGATGTGGGAGGGGTGGGGAGAAGTCAGGGGATGTCAGGACTGGAGCATAGGTGCATTGAGGGGAAAGCCCTGTCTACCCACAAGCCTCTGAGTCCCACATGGAGAGTTCAACAAATATTCGTGGACTGTACCAAGTTTCGAGCACATACCTTAAAAAGTAACAACCTGTTGTTGTATGATGAGCAGTTCCAGGCACTGTGATTATTTCTAATTATTACAAGAACTCTCTTTGGCAGGTGAATCATTATTCCCACTGTACAGATAAGGAAACTGAGGCCTGAAGTAGTTAAGAGACTTGGTCAAAGTCACTGAACTAGTTTAAGGGACTGGATCAAATAGTTTTTGCAGAGTGCTGAGCTGCAGGGCGGAGCATAAGTCAAACTCCAGGAAAAGAAGGGAAAGGGCAGCAGGCATCTCTCTTTAAGGGCTTAGCAAAGCGCCTTTCCCAGCCAAGTCTCTACTCAGGCACCGAGGCAATTGTGTCATTGTCAGAGAGGAAGGAATCATTGACCTCCTTTTCAGACTCTCAGCTCTCTGAGACCATTTAGGTCCATTAGGAAGTGGGTGGGAAGGGCCAAGACCCAGAATGGCTCTCCTCACTGCTTATCTGAGGCTTTACCCACCCTGAAGAGATCAGCTAAAGATTAGAAAAGCTCATTGTACCCATCAAGAAAGGCAAGCTGTTATGACCACACCACAAGTATCGGTTGCTTGATGCAATAAGAATTTTTCTCATTTGTGTCACAATCCAATGTAGGTAGGAGGTGGGCCTTCCCTCTGGGCTGGCCCTCTTTCGTGGCTCTTGTCGTCCTTGGTGTTCTCTCCATTCAGCCAGTAAATGAAAAAAGAGCAAATCTTGCATCTGGGAGGGTTTAGCAGGCCAGGCCTGGAAGGGGTCCACCTTGCTTTCATTGTCCAGAATTCAATCAGGTGGCCACAGCTAGCTGCATGGGAGGCTGGAGAATGTAGTCTGATTGTGTGCTCAGAAAGCAGAGCACTCAGGAATTCGCGTGGCGGTGCAGTGATGAAGACTCTGCACTCCCAGTGCAAAGGGTGTGGGTTTGATCCCTGGTCGGGGAACTAGGATCCTATATGTTGTGTGGTACCGGCCAAGAAAATTAAAAACACAGGGCACTTATTGACACTTGTGGGTTTTAGAAGTCTCCTCTAAGAGCAGCAGCTATCCAGGGGCCAGTTCTCATTTTGCAGTTTTGTCCTGAATTTATCACAGGCACTAGAATTTTAGGTCCCTATAACATATTATATACTCGAACGTACTGGGTATACTTTTCTTTGAGGTCACTGCAATTAGCATGCTCATAGACAGGGTTGGGATAGAAGGGGTTAGTGGCAGTTTCAAGTAGCTAAAAAAATTTTTGTGGCTCTTCAGGGCTTTTTGTCGTATTTTGGTTGCTGATTGACTGGGTTCTGACATGTTTTACTTTGTTTTTTGTTTGTTTGTTTTGCTGACATTAATTGTAAATTTACTGCATGCCGAATGCTGTACATGTGTTATCTTTGTTAATCCTCATAGCATCCCTGGGAGGTGAGTACCAGTATCCTGCCCATTTTACACGTGACCATGGACGCTTAACCAGGTTATGAGACTGACCAGGGTCACAAAACTGTAGGTGTGAGATTTGAGATTTTAACCCAGGTCTCCAGGTGGTGCAGTGGTAAAGAATCGTCTGCAAATAGAGGAGATGCAAAAGACTCAGTTTCTATCCGTGGGTCAGGAAGATCCACTAGAGTAGGAAATGACAAACCACCCCAGTATTCTTGCCTGAAAACTTCCACAGACAGAGGAACCTGGCAGGCTATGGGCCAGGGGGTCACAAACAGGGGGACACAACGGAGCACAAAGACACACACACACAAACACACACTGCCACTCCAGACCCTGTGCCATGTACTCCATTCAGCTCTGGCTGGCAAACTGGCCAAAGCTGGAGCCCAATCCAAGCCTGGGATGGTTCTCTGATGTCCATACACCTCTGCTGTGCAAGGCGACAGCTGTTGACACATTGAGGTCACCTTGTGTCCCTCTATTGAAGAAAGCTGCGGAGGCGTATAGGCTTCTACTAACGTACTGACCAGGCTTCTACTGACGTACTGACCAGGAAGGGCTTGTCAGTGTTGCAGCAAGTCTTCCTTGAGTACCAAACACGTGCTTTCATGTTCATACATTTTGGTCCAAAAAATTTTTAAGATTAATCTCTTCCCAAATTAATTCATTTTTGTTCACTGCCCCCCAAATCTCCTAAATAATTTTTAATTCAGTGGGATATTTCAAAAGGAATGCTGTAGCAGCTCTCTTAAACCACCATGGTTACAGGCTAGTCAGATCTTTCATTACATGCTTTTAAATACTTAGGATGCCCTGGGAGTGAAGCACTGGGTCAATTAGGGCAAACTGACTAAAGGTTAATTTAACAGAGCCCTGAGCAGATGCTCTGCCAGTCCTTGAGGCTTGATGGTCTAACAAGCTGAGCTACTCTGTGTAAACACCATTAAAACTATAACTGGACCTGGGTGGTAGACTTGCCTCACCTTTAGAGAATCATTTAAAGAACCCTATTAGGGGAAACCATTGAATGGGAGAGTGGGGAGCAGAAGTCAGAGAAGGGGGCTGTTGAGCTATTGAACTCTAATGAACTATAAACAAGAGCTTATTATAAGTCCTACTCCCAGTACTGTCAGCACGTGACTTCCCTTGAGGTTTTCTCTATAAGCAGACCTTAATCACACACCTGTCTTTCTATGGCATCATGCCACTCCACTTGCCTCTGGCTCAAGTAACTGGAAGGTGTGAAGAACAGATTTTGAGACCACAGTGCTTTAAAAATGGATTTGATTACACAAGGGGGACTTAAGCAGCATGAGCCTGAGACCACTCAGAGGTGGTCCCATGGCTCAGGAGTCAGGCGTGGAGCTGCTTCCAGTCCCATGCACTCTTTTCCAGCAGTGACAGCCATCATGGCGACCCACAGCCATATGTTAATTTCTCAGGGACTCATTACTTGGTTTTCAAGTTATTCCCATGAAAGTAGGGGGAACCCCATGAGCACTTGAGTATCCTTCTTGTCTGGCTCTATGGGTCTATATCCTGGCTGCGTATCAGAATCACAAGGGTAGTTGCTCAGAATACTGATACCTGGGGCCCTCCCTAGAGAGATGGTATTTTTCCACAAGCTTGCTGGGAGGACCTAATGTACAGCACAGGCTGAGAACCATGGGAATGCCCCCTACCCTTCTCCAGAAGGGTGGGGTGGTTTGGCCCTGGACATCTTGGATATAGAATAGAAAGGAGACGGGTCTAAGAGCTGCTTCTGTGGCCAACAGCAGCCACAACAGCAGACATTTAGGCTGTACCTAAACGTCTTCCTGGACAGGGAAGATGGTGGGGTTAAATAATCCTTGGGCAGCTCCCAACCCAAGTCCTTTGCCTTTGCTTCTTTCTGCCACATTGCTTTACTTCTCGCCATATGACAATTTAATGAACACTTACTGAATGTTTTCTATATGCCAGGTGCTGGGCTGGACACTGTAGAGAGAAAGCAGGAGAAAGAAATGATCATTGTCCTCACAGAATTTACCAATCTTCACCAGGGAAGCAAATGCATTTGTACTGAAATCAGCTTCCTAACTAATAAAACTCTTATTAAAGGTTCCAAGGGATGAGATAAAAACAGAACTACATAATATTGTCAAATATTATTAGTGTCTTTACATGTGTACACACACACACACACACACACACACACACACAGACTTTTTCAGAAACAGGAAACAGCTGATCATAGATATTTTAGGTACCAGTCACAAGCCTGCTATCTTTTTAATATGGAACCTGTTTGTGGGAAAACCTGGGTGAGTGAAAGTTTAGTTAATGTCCCAGAGTCATTCAAGTTAGTCCCAAATGAACAGGAACCTCCACTAGGCCTTTTCACATGATTTTTTCAAAACATTTATTCAGTCAACTAAGATTTGAGTCCTAGTATGTACCAGACACCACGCCAGACACTGAAAACATAATAGTGAGCCCCTAAAGCCCATCCCTACTCCATCAGTGCTTAAAATCTAGCAAGGAAGACAGATGTGGATGTAAAATGACTATTGCAGTAAGTGAAGGTATATGGGTTTCCCTGGTGGCTCAGTTGGTAAAGAATCCGCCTGCAGAGTGGGAAACCTGGGTTCGATCTCTGAGTTGGGAAGATCCCTTGGAGGAGGGCATGGCAACCCACTCCAGTATTCTTGCCTGGAGAATCCCCACGGACAGAGGAACCTGGCGGGCTGCAGTCCATGAGGTCACAAAGAGTTGGATACGACTTTGAGTGACACAGCACAGCACAAAGTGGAGGTGTATATGAGGTATGTGAGAATGTTAAAAGGGAAACAGACCTAGGAGGTCAAAGAAGGATCCCTGAGAGTCTGGCCATGAACCTGGGCATCATATCTACAATGTGATGGCCTGGTAATGAGGTTGGGGAGGGGGTATATTCTAGCCAGAAAGAAAGTAGGAGTGAATTACTGAGGATGGGCTGGATTGCTGGTTCTCAAAGTGCAGTCTTCATTCTACTGTGAGTACCAGATATCCTTCCAGAGGTTCCTCAAGGCCAACATTATAATTTATAAATATATGAAGATGTTATTGCCCTTTTCAGCTGGACTGACATTTGCACTGATGATATAAAAGCACTGGAGGGAGGCACTGCTGAGCCCTGAGCACAAACTGAGGCAGTGGCACCAGACTATACTCACAGCCACTGCATTCTTTTTCCATGCACTTGTGGGGACAGGGGGAGTGAGCCTTATTTAGAAATGCCTTTAATTAAGCAGTAAAAGTGATTTCTTTTATTAAATCACTATCCTTGAGTACACATCTTTTCAATAGTCACTGTGACAAATGGGGGGTGTGCACAAAGCACTCCTAACTGCATACAGAAATCCCATGGCTGTTCGGAGGAAAAGCACTTGTTTGATTTTTTGAGTTGTAAATGGAACTGGCTGCTTTTATCATGGAACACAGTTTTTACTTGAAAAAGAACTACTGACAAACTATGCTTATTCCATCTTGGGTTCTTGGCAGGTTTGTTTTTTTTTCTTTTTTTTTGAGAATGAATAAAGTGAATCTGTCACTTCAAGGAAAATAACTGACAGTGTTTGTTGCCAAAGATAAAATTCAAGCTTTCAAACAAAAATTAGAATTTTAGAAAACTTGCAGCCACTGTTATGAGCTTGACAGTTTCCCAATACTTACTCTGGTGTGATGAATGATGATGCTAATTAATATGATTTTAAAATATTATATAATGAAGTATGTCAACATTTGGAATATCTATATAAGTCAATGAACCAATTTTTCCCAAGTAACTAGTGCATAAGGTCACCAAATCATGCTTGGCTGAATGATCCATTCAAAGGGCAAGATACTCTAATGGATTTTAACGCTAACAGAGTATGGAAAATTCATTGATATTGTTGCAGAGTTCGTGTTATGATTAGCTTTTTAAAAACTACCACTTGTCAAATTTTGATGTAGTATCCAAAAAGAATATTCACAAGCATCAGAAAAGACTATTAAAATACACCTCTTTGAAACTGCATTATCTGTGTGCAGCCAGATTTTCTTCTGTACCTTAGCACAACAGAATGGACTGCAACTGATTGAATGCAGGAGTGATATGAGAATCCAGTCTTCTTCAATTAATTCAGAGATTTGTAAAAAAGTAAAATAGGATCATTCTTCCTAGTTTCCTTTGAAAGCTATTTCTCATAAAACTTGTTGTTTATGTTAAATAATGGTTGTATTGTTATTTTAAAAGGAATTAATATGTACATATTAAAAAATTTCTTTCAAAGTCTCAGTTTTAATATCTGATACGGAAATATTACAGGATGTTATCCACAGAAGTAAAAGCTCTTTAGGATTATCAGTAATTTTTAAGACTTTAAAGAGGTCCTGAGACTCAAATGTTTGAGAACTGCTGGACTAAATTATCTTGTGGTAATGAAATTTCTTGAATCTCAGTGGCTAAACAGAACAAATGTTTATTTCCCTGACATGCACAGACAACCAGGCAGCTCTCTAAAGACAGCTGTTCTCGCAGCTCTCTAAAGACAGCTGTTCTCCATGTGCTGACTCAGCAACCAGGTTCCTCCAGCCTGTGGTTCTGCTTTCTCAACATATGGCCTCCATGACTGCAGCTGTAGAAGAGAAAGCTGGATGATGGCACACCAGCTCCTAACTCTTCTGCTACGTGTCACTTCAACTCACAGCTAACTCAGCAGAACTGGTCACATGGCCCCACCCAACTGCAAGTGGGCTGGGAAATGTCAGGAAGTTTGTGAATATCTGGTGAGCAGCAAATAGCTCTTAACATGGCAATAAAAAGAGCTTGTGTTTAGAACTTGTAATGAGAAGCTCTGTTGGAAGAACTGATGGAGCACATAAAGTAAGGTGAAGTCTAGTACAAGAAAAGGCAGGAGACACCTGTAGGGGCCAGACTCTGCTGACTGGCCTCATAAGCTAAGATAAAGATTGTGGGCCTTTTCAGAGCAACCAGAAGACCGTAGGTGTTTTATTTCATTTATTTACTAATTTTTTTGGCCGTGCCACACAGCTTACAAAGTTCCCCAACCAGGTATTGAAGCTGTACTCTCGCTAGTAAAGTGTGGAGTCCTAACCACTGGACTGCCAGGGAATTTCCTAAGGTGGATGTTTTAAACCACAGGTGACAATAATCAGCTCTATCTGTTGATGAAACTCTATAGTTATAGAAGGAAACGAATATAGGGAGACAGGAATGGAAGCAGCAAGGTGCTATGCTGATGAATCAGATCTTTGGGGAAAAACAAAAGCCTTGATTTCTGGTACTTGACAATTTCTGTAGAGTAAATTCCCCCACCAAGGCCAGTTTCAAGCTTATCAATTTGATGTGCCAAACACAGAGTTAGGATGCTGCTGCTACTGCTGCTAAGTTGCTTCAGTCGTGTCCGACTCTGTGCGACCCCAGAGACAGCAGCCCACCAGGCTCCCCCGTCCCTGGGATTCTCCAGGCAAGAACACTGGAGTGGGCTGCCATTTCCTTCTCCAATGCAGGACAGTGAAAAGTGAAAGTGAAGTCACTCAGTCGTGTCTGACTCTTAGCGATCCCATGGACTGCAGCCCACCAGGCTCCTCCATCCACGGGATTTTCCAGGCAAGAGTACTGGAGTGGGGTGCCACTGCCTTCTCCAAGTTAGGATGAGACACACACAATCAACTTTGTGAGCCAGCAGAGTGCGTTTGGTGCCACCAAGGCAAGAAAGCTAGTTAGGAGGCTGGTGCAGATGAAAGATGATGGTACTCTAAATTTTCCTTTCCCCTGAGCACACAGCTGGAACTAACCTCACCTCCTATGCACATGAGTGCCTGAAACCTGCCTTCACCACCACCTCCACCACAAAATACCACCAAGACTTTCCAACTATCACTACGACAGACCTATATCCTTTATGAATCTTCCCAAACCATGCTTGCAAACACCCTCAGATTTCTGGCATAGCCTTCCTTCGCAGCTGTTGCAAGGACAGGACAGCCCAGAAAGCTGCCAGAAGGGCCCTGCTTGTGTTTTCAGCCCCCCTTGATTTACATGAAATGATTCACAAGAATCAAAACAGTTACAGTCTATAACTACAGGTTACAAAAACGTTTTTGTAAGCTTGTGAACAGGGTGAAAACTTCAGTTTACTGGCTCAGCAGGAAAAAATCCGCCTGCAATGCAAGAGACTTGGGTTCAATCCCTGGGTCAGGAAGATACCCTGGAGAAGGAAATGGCAACCCACTCCAATATTCCTGCCTGGGAAATTCCATGGGCAGAAGAGCCTGGCAGGCCACAGTCCATGGGGTTGCAAAAGAGTTGGACATGACTTAGGGACTAAACAATAATAATGACAACAAACAACACTGAAAGGAAGCAACCAGATGCCTGTCTTACAAGGATGAAGAGTGGAATGAGGGTCCCAACCCAGGGCGATCTCATGGAAGTTACCAGTTACCTGAGGCTTGCAGCAGCAGCCAGACATGCCCCCTCCTCTATCCAAGCTTGGGTTTAGTCAGCTCACCCAGACTGTTTTTTCCTTCTGCCTTCCTCTCTGCTCAAGTTTCCAGAGCAGAATAACAGCTTGTGTGCACCGGAAATGGAGTCCAGGGTGCTGGTACTTAAATAACTCTGCCTCTAAACACAACAGGTGTCGCTCACAATCTAGCTCTCAAATTTTAACTGTTTCCCCCTCCCAGAGGGCCATATGGATGTTTTATTTCAAGAGCCTGCCTCACTGAAATAATTATCCCCTCTGCTCTCCCTTCCTTCTTCTCATTGTCTTTTTTCTCTTCACATAAAGCCACAGGCTGAAGCCTTCCTCAGCAGCTTCACCCCACCCCCACCCCAACACATCCCCGATGGTTCTGGAAGTTACTGACCCATGAGCAGACTGAAACGTTGCTGTGCTGTCTCCAAAGTTCTTTCCTCTTGGACAAACCTGTAGGACAAAACTCCCAACAGAAATGAGGGACTCCAACCAAGTTCAGTCATAATATCGGCATCTCCATTAATAAATAAGTGGTGTTAGTTGCTCAGTTGTGTCCGACTCTTTGCGGCCCCATTGACCATAGTTTCTATCCATGGAATTCTCCAGGCAAGAATACTGGAGTGGGTTGCCATTCCCTTCTCCAGGGGATCTTCCCAACCCAGGGATTGAGCCCAGGTCTCCAGCATTGCAGGTATATTCTTCACTGTCTAAACCACCAGGGATGGATCAGACGGTAAAAGAATCTCCATTAGTGGTCTCACATGAAACCCAGATCACCAGACACTGGAGTATTCATATAAAGGCAAACAAAGGTAGATGTGTAGGCACATAGCGAAGAAAATGCCACAGAAACCTATGTACCACCAAATGCAAACATTCTCTCTCGAGATAAATTAGAAGTTTGAGACTGAATAGCAGGAATTTAAAATTTTCTGTTTTAGGAATTTGAGTTTTTATCCCTATATTCACTGAAATCACTAATCAAGCAGAAGACCTGAAAGCAAAAGAGGATATATACCACTTTATTTTTCTGCAGTCGCTTAATCCAATAGCCTTAAAAATGCAGGTACAAATCCCATGTGACTAGACCGAGAGCCCAGCTTCTTCTACAGCTAAGTAAGAACATCTTTAAAAAGATGGTCTCTTATCGCCACTGTTTGGTGAAATAAAGCATGTTTTAACATCACATGTTTCCGTGAATTTGGCATGATGAAAACTCACTGCATTATATGTTTTTATGACCAACTAGACAGCATATTAAAAAGCAGAGACATTACTTTGTCAACAAAGGTCCGTCTAGTCAAGGCTATGGTTTTTCCAGTGGTCATGTATGGATGTGAGAGTTGGACTCTAAAGAAAGCTGAGTGCTGAAGAATTGATGCTTTTGAACTGTGGTGTTGGAGAAGACTCTTGAGAGTCCCTTGGACTGCAAGGAGATCCAACCAGTCCATCCTAAAGAAGATCAGTCCTGGGTGTTCATTGGAAGGACTCATGTTGAAGCTGAAACTCCAATACTTTGGCCACCTGATGCGAAGAGCTGACTCATTTGAAAAGACCCTGATGCTGGGAAAGATTGAGGGCAGGAGGAGAAGGGGATGACAGAGGATGAGATGGTTGGATGGCATCACCGACTCAATGGACATGGGTTTGGGTGGACTCCGGGAATTGGTGATGGACAGTGAAGCCTGGCGTGCTGCAGTTCATGGGGTCACAAAGAGTCAGACACAACTGAGCGACTGAACTGAACTGAACTGAGACAAGGAAAGGTGAAAATTATCATCCACTTAACAGTATTTGAGAACCCAAATCTCAGAGCATCCAATACAATCTAAGAGAAGTAGATGGTATATAGTAGGTAACCCCTTTGGACCTGTGGAGAGATGAAGTCTCAGAAGGATCAAACAACTAGCCAAAGTCACACAACTAGTAATGTCAGAGCTAAAGTTCAAACCCAAGATGCAACTCTTTCTGTGAAAAGAAGGCCAGAAGGATAACAGCAGATTTTCCAATGCCCAATATTGAATAAACTTTAGTAGGCCTGTTCCTCCGGCTGTATCAGGCAATTTTCCTGTTATGTGGTTTTTTTTTTTTATTTCACAAAGAGGCCTACTACCAGGTAAAGAGATTCTGGAGTAGACTGCATCCCCCTTGTAAATTATTAGCTTCCTTGATTACAAATCAACCTCATAGAGTTTGGCTATCATGGATCAATTTCCTGAGGCCTCTGAGGCACTGCTGGGGAAATGAAGAATGCGTTGTAGTGTTTTTAGACCTGAAAAACCTGATTTTCCAGTCATAGACCTCAGAGGCAATGAACATGCTAGCAAGCAGTAACAGGGTTGTGGGGAACACTCTGGTTACCTGTGACCAAGTATGGGTGCACACCATCCACTGGCCAGCGGGATGGGTCTCCAGTAGGTCTTTTCAGCTGGGTGATGCTGGTACTGACTGTGACCTTGGGCATGTCACTACACCCTCAGTCCACCTGCAGTTTCTTCATCTATGAATGCCAAGGATTTGGATAAAATTGTCTTGAAGGGCTTCTTCAAGGTTGGCAAACAAAAACAACAGCAGCAACCAGTGACACTGACAGGATATTTTCTACTGCAACTACAGGGATCAAGCATTCCTGCTGTCAGGTTACACACGATCTGGGAACGAGGCAAGCCCTCTTTCCTTCATTTTTTTCCCCACTTATTTTTGTCCTCCACTTTCACCAGTCCTCAGCAAGACAATAACTGGGCCAGCCAAAGCCATCGTGCTTTGAGGAGTTCCCATGCTTGATTGTGTGTGTGTAGATGGCTCAATGGTAAAGAATCCACCTGCCAATGCAGGAGACATGGGTTTGATCCCTGGGTGGGGAAGATCCCCAGGAGAAGGAAATGGAAACCCACTCCAGTATTCTTGCCTGGGAAATCCCATGGACAAAGGAGCCTGGTGGGCTATAGACCATGGGCTTGCAAAGAGTCGGACACGACTGAGTGACTGAACAAAAACAACATGCTTGGCTGAAAGGAGGAAATGGCGATGCTTCACATAGTCAGCAGTGCATAGCATCCTACAAGCACTCACTGAGTGGTAATGTTATCACAGGCCTGTGTCTACTGCTTGATCACCTCCACTCATTTAAAAGTGTGACCTAAGCTCACAGCCCCAAAATGTCCCCAGAAGGGACTTGTTTCCCACCCAACTGGTTAGCTACTATTATCACACAGCCTCAGCCTTCTTATTCCTCTGTGTCCCATGGGCTTGGGCCTCGAGGTGACTCACAGCCAATCAGAAGCATGCCAACGTTCCCAGTTCCCAGGGGCATGGCCTCTGGATGCTCCTAAGTTCAGCACTGGAACAAACCTAGGTGGGCTCTATTGCAGCAGTTGGGGAAGCGGAGGAGAGAGGGGCAGGGAGAAGGACCCAGTATCCTTCCAATAGTGACCCTGGCCTCTAACTTCCTGTCTCCTGTGGTGGCCACTAGAGGCAAATACCATTCATTCCATTGCCTTCATCCTGTCCTTCTCTCTCTCCCTTCCTCCTGCTCTTAGGCAGTGTGTGGATTCAGGGTGGAGAGAAGTCATGTTTGTACCCCACACATGTACCACTAGTGTTGGGGTTGTGAGTAGTTCCATGGGAGGGCAACTGGGTAACAGAGGGAGAGAAGAACTATTTTTCAGTATATATCCTTTCACATAACTTTATACCAAGAGCATGAAATGCTTGTTCAATAAAATAAGTTTTTTTTTTTTTTAATTTAAATAATGTTTAATTAAAGTCATCTGACACAGATCTGATTCTATTTTCTGTTAGGGAAATCTTGGTGTTTCTTTGGTTTTGGTTTTTTTTCTTTTAATGTATATCAGATACCATCTCCAAGTTTCAGGTCAAAAATATTCTTTCTGTATCCATCTAAAGTCACTTTTGGTGGTCTGCCTTGAAACCACTGAGTATATCAAAGAAGAGAGTTTGGAGAGTTGAAAAGAGGACAGGATTTAAAGTAAAGCCAACTTAAGTCTGAGTCCTGGTTCTACTATTTACTGGCTTGAGTAGGATTCTCAAGTTCATAAGGCTCAGTTTCTTCATCTCTCTAAAAGAAAATCAAGTTAACCTCCTTATGTAAATCACAGAGTGCAGAACATATTCTCTGGAATTAGGTTCGATTCCTGCAACTGTCACATCTTGTCTCATCTCTTGAAGTTTCACTTTCTTCATCTGTAAAATGGGGATACTAATAGTGTTGGCCTGAATTTTAAATGAGATGATGCATGGAACATCCTCAGTAAAATAAACTGTGCAGGGAAATAGCCACTTAATTTTTGCTCTTCCTATCAGGATGTTCTTGTGAGAATAAAGTAAGATGAAGTACCTGGTCCTAAAAAAACATGCATGTGTATTTTCAAAATTTATTTCCCCCTAGATTCTTTGTTGTGTGTGTGGAGAAATTCCCTGCTATCCGGCCTTTTAAACTGCTCTCTGTATTCATGAATTCAGTCTTCTTTTGCCTGCTCATTATAATGCTCTTCTGTGAAGAAATCAGACTTACCAGGTGGTTCAGTGGTAAATAATCCACCGGCCAATGCAGGAGACCCAAGAGATGTGGGTTCAATCCCTGGGTCAGGAAGATGCCCCGGAGTAGGAAATGGCAACCCACTACAGTATTCTTGCTGGAAACTTCCATGGACAGAGGAACTTGGTGGGCTACAATCCGTGGGGTCACAAAGAGTTGGACACAACTGAGCATGCACACACACGAAGTAATCAACTGGAATGACTAAGAAGGAGAACTCAAAACTTCTCTAATGTGGGCCAATTCTTTGAAGTTTCATCAGTCCATGCATCCATCCATTCATCTATTCATCCACTGAAAATGGCTGGTCCTGGGATTGCAGAACTGATTAGCACAGATGTGGTCCTTCCCCTCAGCCATGAGGAAGTAGCCTCTCTGAGGAAGTCAGATGTGAGGAAGGTATAAACCCCATCTTCTGTTGCATTCTCAGACTAAGACGCTTGTAAGAAAGTTGCATTTACTCACCAAATACCCGCTAAGTTTTGGGCTGAGTATCCAGGAAAAACTCCAATTAAATAAATTACAGTTCCACAGACAAAAGTGGGAAAGGCAGCCCCTTTAATGTTATGTATCTAAGAATCACTCTTACTCTGAGGTTAATGATGCCATTCCCTCAGAGCTTATATAACATACAGCAACTTATTGGTATTTCAGGCATTGTGGGCCTGAATGAAAATGCCAGAGAAAAGTCCAGAATTTTTCAGATTTCCTTTACTCTCAGGCTAATGTTCATCCTGTAGGGGTACCTGAGACTGAATGTGGCCAAGCAGGCTAATGGATTTGGAAACAGCAAAGAGCCATCCAAATACAAGGCATAAGTGCCACTATTGCAGCTGCCGCCAAGAGCTTCTGGTGACCTCAGTCTGGGTTTGTATGACTGGAGTTGGATGGAATTACATCTCAGCCGCTCAGTCAGTCAACAGTAACAGAGCGTCCCCTGACTGCCAGTGCTGGGATACTGCCCTGATAAGGAAGACTGAGGAGACTCTCTAGACAGAGGAGGTGGGGCCGTAAGCGAGGATGCAGGACATTCCAACAAAGCAGAGGGCTTAGGCCTGTGATGCTGAACTTGCTCAAAGTGAACTCCGATAAGGTCTTCCTGTGTCTAGAGCCATGCTGCCTGCTTGTTCACAGAGCTGGTCAGAAGGCAGCGTGATGGAAAGAAGGACACAGGGGGCCAGGGAAACACGGGATAAGCTCACAGCGCTCGATGACACATCAGTATACGTGTCTAGAGCTCAGACTGTTTAGTCATTGAGGGAGGAATTGTGAAAAAAAAGGTAAAAGGATGTCTAAGGACACTCCAGTTCCAAAAGAAGGTCTGATTCAGAATCAGAGAACAGGCACTGCCATAAAGACCCTTCCCATCACTCTGACGTGTACTTGACTGGCTCTAGCTCTCTTTCTCTGTCACACACAAACACAGACACAGACACACACACACACACACATCATTGCTGCAGAGTGAGAACACAGGTCATTGGCTTCCAGTCATGCATTTCATTCCAGTATTACTGAATGACAGTGGTGGGGGGGTCTTCTTGGCCCTCAAAATCCAAGCAAAATTGTATAGTGTCTGCCATATATGTCATGCCCCAATTCCCAGGAGCTGTGGAAGTTGAAGTGTTAGTCATTCAATCATGTCCAACTCTTTGCAAGACCATGAATTTGCCCAACCAGGTTCCTCTGTCCATGGGATTCTCTAGGCAAGAATACTGGAGTGGGTTGCCATTCCTTTCTCCAGGGGATCTTCCTGACTCAGGGATCAAACTCAGGTCTTCCAAATTGCAGGTGAATTCTTTACCGTCTGAGCCACCAGGGAAGCCCAAGAATACTGGAGTGGGTAGCCTATCCCTTCTCCAGGGGAACTTTCTGACCCAGGAATCGAACTGGGGTCTCCTGCATTGCAGCTGGGTTCTTTACCATCTGAATCACCATGGAAGTCCCTCCTGAATATATCTGATACCATATCCGAATATGTGTGCCTATAAGTGACCTCCTCCACCCCTTAGCTCCAGGGCAAAGGATTATGTCATATTTTCCTATGTCTGGTCCCAGTCTGGGTTTCCCTGGTTGCTCAGTGGTTAAGAATCTACCTGCAGAGCAGGAGACGTGGGTTTGATCCCTGAGTTGGGAAGATCCCCTGGTATTTTTGCTAGGAAAATCCCATGAACAGAGGGCTATGGTCCACGGGGTCACAAAGAGTCAGACAGGAATGAGCGACCAAGCAGCAACAGCAGCAGTCCCAGTCTACACCTGGTATCTAGTAAGAGTTCAAAATTATTGGATGAATAATTTCTTCCTAAATAAAATGAAGGGAGGAATGGTGCCAAAGTTTCACTGAGATTACTCTGAATGACAGGTCAAGGCCAACTGAGGAGAAAAATGTGTCGAAGTCAATAAAAGTTGTTTCTCATCCAGGATCTTCCCTGCCCTGTCTGCTTCTGGTACCTTTGAGAGTCCCAGTCCAACCCCAGGCTGCTGAGACATTGACTGGCAACAACATTGTTAATTGGTAGAACTTCAACACATTTGTTCCCCTGACTCAGGCTATTTGCTTTAAGAGGCTTATTCCACTTCCTCTCCACCCTTCCAACTAGATCAAGTAATACTGCTCCACACAGCCCTCCCCGCCCAGGCTAATCCTTTACCCAACCAGATCCAGAACTGACCTCATAGCTCTCTAGCTGGGTTCACTTAACGCTTTGTGAGAACTTGCTTCCACAAACAAACACTCTGCAACTCTTTGCTTCTTGATCTCACCCCACTAGATGCTGAGCATTTTTGTAATTCCTCCCTCAACCCCAGTGCCTAGCTCAATGCTGGAAACACAGGAAGCCTTGGTAAATGTTTGCAAAATGAATGAATAATGAAAAAATGGAGTGTGAGTGCAGTCATTTTGAGGTTCAATGAGCAAAAGTAGCAGAAATGCTTATGGCCAACAAGGAGAGTGTCAAAAAATGTATTAATCAAAGGAAAAGTGGAGTGTTCATTTGGCATTGAGCAGATATGTCATTTGACAAAGCATGCAGAGAGAGGACTGGGTTCTCTAAACACCAACTCAATGTTTTCTCATAGTGTTTTTATCATCTCTGTCAAGTTGTTTTTGTTTGTGTTTTGCAGCCTTTGGGGAATTACAACATTGGGTCATTGTGTGCTGGGTTTCACAATTCTCCCCCTTTCCCATCAAGAGTGTACCATGAGGCACGTACAATGACTGCTTTTTATAAATCCAAGAATGTAAATTATATTAGTTTTGCAAACTTCATGATACTCCTTGGACTTGGACGTAACTGGCAACACCTGCGGCTGTTTCAAAATCAGACCTAAGAATGGTGTCTTCGCAACGTGTTCAGCAGGGCTCCCTCAGTTAAGAAAGAATGCGCAGTTCCCCGCCTACAGGTCTTCTTTAGATGTGCCTCTGCTCCTGGGCTTAGAATTTGTGTTCAATTCAGTAGGAACCTAGGGATCAGTGGCAGGATGGTCCACATTATTGAGGAGTCCAAAACCTAGGCAGAAGTAAGCATTTTCCTTCAAAATAGTCCATTAATTTAGGCAAAGAGTTTTGACTTTAATTATCAAACTAATTGTTTTCTACACATGACTTTGTATAGACCTCTGGCATCCAAAACTAACTACTAGTCACTTAGGACTACTGAGCACTTCAAATGTGGCCAGACTGAATTTTGAAAGCTTAGTACCAAAAAAATCTCAATTTTAACATTGATCACATATTAAAATAACATTTAATGTATTAAGTATATTAAATATATTATTAAAATTAATTATACCTACTCCTTTTTTTAAATGTGGCTACTAGAAAACTTTATATTACACACATGGTTTGCATTATATTTTCACTACAGTGTAGCCAATGCCTGTACATTCTCAGCAGAGTAATGAAGCAAAAAATCATACAGATTGGATCACTAACAGAGTGAAAGAATTTATTCCAGGGGAAAAAAGATAGTCTATTTTAGATAAAAACAAAATTTTGCTTAAATATAAATTCTGCCATGATTTCCATTTCACAGTGCAATCCACCAAATGAGCTAATGCTCAGAGTTTATAACGAATGAAAATCACTGACTATTATAGCATTAGTGGGCACAAAAAAGATGTCAAACTGCCATTTCCTCTTGAATGAAACACCCTACCGAAACCTTTGGACTGTCATGATTGTTTTATGTATTTTCTTCCATCATCTCTGAACTGTGAGCTCCTTAAGAACAGAGACCTTGTGTTAATCATCTGTTGGAGTGGCCACTCAACCTAGTATGCCCAGGAGTGAGGGGTTTCTGGGCCATGGGACTTCCAGAGCTAAAATTAGAGGACAATTAGGATCTGGTTGGTCATCCTAGGAGGGGAAATATCCCCCAAATCCTTCAGTATTCCCTCTGTTTGATATGTGATAAGTGCTCAATAAACGTTAAAAACTTGTCCTGAAAACTGTGGACTTGCTTTGAATGCTTTTCCCATTTGTGTATAGATAGCCCTGATAGAACCGAAGTCCCTTCAAAATTAAGGAAGGATTAGTATGAGGTGTTTTAAAAAACATAACGATTGGCTACTGCATTTGAGACTCCCTGCCCAGTATCAGCACTGCAAGAACTATCTTTGGTTCCTGTCAATGAAACTTTCATCTTCCTCTCCTTGGCTCCATCCCCACCAACTTCACCAGGGCCCTAACCTGCCCCTGCTGACTTAGGGGGCCTTCACCATTGCCAGGATCCTACTCAGGTCTCCTTCACTACTCCTTCAACAACAGCTAGTTGTTTGAGCTAAAAGAGTTCCGATATATATTGTCTATCAAGCAAATGCACTACAGTTGTATGTTTAGGGTGGGGGAGAAATGAGGGAAATATGTGACAGATAAAAGAGCTAAGAAACAAAGAATTCTTTGATCTGCTACTGACTTCATTCAGGAAAAAATATTACTGTACGTGGTACCTGGACTGTGTGACCCTAGCTCAAGGCCATGGAGTGGTTAAGAGCCTGGGCTCCAGAATCACAGTCCTAGGTTTAAATCTAGCTCTGTAAACTGATGAACTTCTCTAGGCTGAGTTTCTTATCTGTACATGGTAACAAGTGTACCCACCTCAATGGCTTATTCTAAAGAGTAAATGGATGGATGTAAGGTGTTCTGTGCAGGTCTTAGCACATAGGAAGTGCTGCATGTAAGCGCCAACCATAATATCCTGTCATTCAAGGCCAAGAGAAAAAATTGGTACAAAGAAAGATTATGGACTTCAGATGAAGATCTAGAAATGTTTTTCAGGCCCATGCAATTGTGATCCTAGACAAGTAATTTAGTCTCTCTGAGCTTCAGTTTACCTTTTTGTCAGGTAGAACCCCATATTGTAGGACTGCTGTGAAAATTAAATAGGACATAATTGAGTTTGGTATCCCAGCACAGAGTGATCAATCAATATAATCAGTAAGATCTTTTTTGTATTCAACTTCTCTCTTTCTCCAATCTGAGAAACCCACCAGCTTTCCTATCTTCCAGCACATTTTGCATTCCCAACTCCCATGTATACAGTCCAGTCCCACTATCTCATCTCTGAAAAATGAGTCTTCCTAGCACTCAGCAACAGCTTGAACACACCTCCTCAAATGTTCTTCCCTCTTCCAGGCAAAGAAAGCAATTCTCTTCTTAGTTAATTGTCCTCTCATTCTATCCACTCTGATAAGTGAAGTGCATTGCTCTTGGATAAAACAGTTAAAAGATACCAGTAATTCATAGAAAATGGAAACATAGAGAAAAGTAATGATAACACAGTGAATTTCATAAACTGATTTACATATCCTTTCTCCTTTTGGAAATTAGTGCTAATTTAAAAAAAAATTTTCTATAAGCATGGTAATGGAGAAGGCAATGGCAGCCCCCTCCAGTCCTCTTGCCTGGAAAATCCCATGGGCGGAGAAGCCTGGTAGGCTGCAGTCCATGGGGTCACGAAGAGTCGGGCACGACTGAGCGACTTCACTTTCACTTTTCACTTTCATGCATTGGAGCAGGAAACGGCAACTCACTCCAGTGTTCTTGCCTGGAGAATCCCAGGGATGGGGGAGCCTGGTGGACTGCCGTCTATGGGGTTGCACAGAGTCGGACACGACTGAAGTGACTTAGTAGCAGCAGCAGCAGCATAAGCATGGTAAAGATATATGATAGCTGCTATTTTTCAAAGTCTTTCCTTGGCAAAATTAAAAGTAGTCAGGCCTGTGTTGATCACCAAAATGTTTTTGGTTTTGTCTATTTGTTTTCCTATTTTACTGGTTGGTAAAAAAACAAAAAAATCTTGGAATTACTTACAGTATACAATAGAAAGAAAAGAAATAAAGGAGATGGAGAAGGAGAGATGTAAGAAGGGCTGGTCAGAATTTGGATTCTCCATGTGACCACCATCTGCTGATTAGATGGGGGCCCCAGTAATTCTGTCTAGGTTGCTAACCAGGTACCCATGTAAGACTGTCTATAGTTAAGAGTACATTTGGCTGTCTGTATCTGTGGGTTCTACATCACAGAGTCAATCAACCACAGATTGAAAATATTTGAAAAAAATTCAGAAAGTTCTAAAAACCAAAACTTGGATTTGCCAGCATGTGCAACTATTTACATATCATTTACATTGTATCAGGTGTTTATACATAATCTAGAGATGATTTGAAGTATACCAGAGGATGTGTATAGATTATATGCAATACTATGTCATATTGTATAAGGGGCTCGAGCACACACAGATTTGGTATCTGTGGAGGGGTCCTGGAACCAACCTCCTACAGACTCTGAAGGACAACTATAAATTCTCTTGCTAGAACCTATGAATGATCATCTCTTTCTACTTTGTAACAGGTAAGGCTGGCTCCACCAGCTCTAAAGGAATGATTTTCAAACTTCAAGGTGCATCACAAATGCCTTAAAAGATAAACTCTGGAATTTAGGGCCCACCCACAGACACTCTGAGTCAGTTCTTTTGGGGTATCTACATTTTAAACAAACATGCTGGAAATTGCTGATGCTGGTAGTCCTCAGGCCAGCCAGACCTTGCAAACACAAATACTGACCGTTCTGCTCTCTCCTGTATCTCCACAGGCTGCCCTGCCCCTGCTGCTGCTGCTGCTTCCAAGTCGCTTCAGTCGTGTTGGACTCTGTGTGACCCCATAGACAGCAGCCCACCAGGCTCCCCTGTCCCTGGGATTCTCCAGGCAAGAACACTGGAGTGGGTTGCCATTTCCTTCTCCAATGCAGGATAGTGAAAAGTGAAAGTGAAGTCGCTCAGTCGTGTCTGACTCTTAGGGACCTCATGGACTGCAGCCCATCAGGCTCCTTCGTCCATGGGATTTTCCAGGCAAGAGTACTGGAGTGGGGTGCCATTGCCTTCTCTGCCCTGCCCGTAGCCTCCATCTTTTCCAGTGTCTGTTCTGATACTACACCTGTTTTCACATTTGTGCTCCTCAGGTTTTCCTTGCAACCTTAGTAATGAAAAGGCTCTGATGGTTCTAGATGGTAAGTTCTTCTACCAAAGTGAGGTCTTATTCCAGGTCTTGGCCATGTAGGAATTTTGAATGTCTCGAGGTCCTGAGACAGAGCAGTACACCTTCTACCTTCTCTGTCGCTATTTCCAACACACATCTGCTGCTAAGTCACTTCAGTTGTGTCCGACTCTGTGGGACCCCATAGACGGCAGCCCACTAGGCTCCTCTGTCCCTGGGATTCACCAGGCAAGAATACTGGAGTGGGTTGCCATTTCCTTCTCCAATGCATGAAAGTGAAAAGTGAAAGTGAAGTCGCTCAGTCGTCCCCGACTCTTAGCGACACCAAGGACTGCAGCCTACCAGGCTCCTCCGTCCGTGGGATTTTCCAGGCACGAGTACTGGAGTGGGGTGCCATTGCCTTCTCTGAACACACATCTAGTGAAAGGTAAATGCTTCTCTGTGCCACTGATGCTGTGTGAGAAACAAGGGCGTTATTTCTTACAACAGGTGTTTCTCACCAGCTCACTCACAATCAGAACTCTGAATTCAGTACCCCAGGTATCCAGAAGCCACAGAAAAGAAAATGTGGCTTAGAGAAGCTTCTACTCTGGTCAGTTTAGAAAAAGCAGAGAAACTAATGTGGAAACTAGCTCTTTTGTTTTATCAAAAATCACTTATTTCATGGAGTTCACCTTTAGCCTTTGTTAATCCATTTTCTGGTTTTAATCACCACTTAGTGTGGCTGTCATTTTAATTTGCAAAACTCTTGACCAATATTCATGCAAATAGACCCCCCAAAAGGAAAAGAACATTTCTTGGGGGCCCCCTCTGGCAGACAGCATTCTGGTGTTGATCCAGAGTCATAAAGACTTTTGAAAACAGTTCACACGTTGGAAAAAGCTCTCAGAGATTGATTTAAAAAATGCCAGCTAGGATGCAACCTCGCTCCTCAAAGACTTGAGTTTCTGGAAAAGTGAATTTTAGGGGCCTAGAAATCCTGAAATAAAACTTAGATTTGGTGAGCTTAGGAAAGATAGGTGAAGCAAAGAATTTCTTTGCTTTACACACAGAAATAATTGAAAAAGGAGGCTGTGAGTAAAGGGTGTGGGGGAAGGGTGTTCATGCCTGTGTTGAAAGAACAGAAAGGGACCATATTTTGCTTTTTAAAATTTTTTCTTGGTACAAGGCAGATGGGCTGTTGATTGACACTAAATAAATCCTTGAATAAATGAATCTCTCTAGCACTGGGGAGGGGGTGATGATGGAGGGAGTGGGGGATGGTGGGAAGTGGCTTGTGCATATGGAACAGATAACTTTTTAAGGAAAGGGGAATTAAAAGCAAGACCCTCAGGGCATTTAATAACTGTGGCATCTTATTCTTGCTTTATGTGATTACTGGGAATTATCTGCTAAAAGCAAGAGCCCAATCTAGTATTTCTGTTTGACTTGCCCTTTCTTTCCTTTCATTTACAACCTTGAGCCTCTTCCATGATTTTCATTTGGTTAATGATGGACAAACCTGGAGTGTGAAAAAGTTTTCTGATCTATGGAAGATTTGACACAACCAATCTTCTCTAAAAAACAGGAACTGCCAGATTCAGCTTTTATAAAATCCCAGATCCCAATCAGAAGCATTTAAAAGCAGATCCATAACATACTCTGCAGCCAGCTGCAGTGGCCTAAAGCACGGAGCCGCGGAGGCTCAGGAGAGCCGGCCGGTGGCAGAACATGGGCTCCAGTCCAGGCCTCAGCAGGAAACGCCAAGCTACTCCATCCCAGGTGATCTCTGCAGAAAACTCAGTGACTCCTGCTTGCGAACCAGGCAAATGCTATGCTTTGTCTCAAACATCACAAATCACCTCAGGGAGAAGCTGTATTTCAAAAAGGAAAGATCTCTTTGGGGGGTTTCTGGAGCCAGAAGGAAAGGGAATTTTAAACCGAAGCCCAGCACAGGGAAAGTTTAAACTCCTAAAACTTCATCTTGGTGATTCCAGACATATGGGATAACCTGAGAAGGCTGAAAAGATCATACATAGTATTCTCAGGAATTGTGATCCCATGGAAAGAGCGAGGACTCTGGAGCCAGTTCCAAAGGGTGCGTTTTGGTTCTGGTCAGTTACTCATGTATAGTTTGACCTGGGACAAAGTATTCAAGTTCTTTAAATCTCAGGACTTTTACATAACACAAATAACATGTCTCTTGCAAGGTTATGGTACTTTTAATACACTGAAATATCCTTCTTTGCTTATATAACAGCTCAGTAAATATTATTTTTCTTTTCCTGCTCCCTCTGCCTTCCTCCCACCTACCCAACAAATACTTAGCTGAACCAAAACATATCACTGCTGCTGTGCCTACATGCCTCAGGAATTTATTTCAGAATGTCATAGAGGGATAGTTTGAAGAAACCTGCTAACTTCAAGGAATTACCTTACCAAATAATTTGGCAAAACTTGCAAACTCTAAGGGCAGCTGTTCCAGGTGGGGACCATAATTTGCACCTGATCTAAAGTATTTCACCACCAGAGAACCTGCTTCACAGTCCTGGTCTAAGTCCCGCTAGAAACAAGAGAAGGCGGGTCCCCACCAAGTCTGTAGTCAGAAGGTGGAAAGCCAGACAAAAGAGAGAAGCTGAGGAGGCAATGGGGACAGTGTGGACCCCAGAGAAGTTAGACAAAAACCCAAGACAGGGGGTGAGCCCACAGGAAGGACATGTGGATTTTAGAGGCAGAGTAAAGTCAAGGGAGGAGTGACTCTTAAGACATCCCCAGGAATTCTGTTGCAGGGACTTGAGAGCAGCAACCTTCTCAGAAGGGTGGTTTGAGGCTATGCTTACATAGGAGTATGTATTAATAAAGTTAACTCACACTTGATACTCATTAAATGGAGGCTGTGCCAGTGGCCCAGCTCAGGCCACAAATCTAAACCTAAGTCACCCTGCATTTACAGGAAACACCAATCACAGTCCTCCAGCTCCACTTTAGCTAGCTTGTCGTTATTGTTGCTGTTTAGTTGCTAAGTCATGTGGGACTCTTGCGACACCATGGACTACAGCCCCCCAGGCTCCTCTATCCATGGGATTTCCCAAGCAAGAATACTGGAGTGGGTTGCCATTTCTTCCTCCAGGGGATCTTGCTGACCCAGGAATTGAACCCACATCTGCACTACAAGCAGATTCTTTACTGCTGAGCACCAGGGCTTTCCTTAGCTAGCTTACCTTGCCCTAGAAAATAGACTTGCTAGCCTTGTAAGGAAATCTCTGACCTCCTAGTCAATCATGCCCTGTTTCCTAGTTGCTGCTTTTATCTGTTCTTGCCCAAAATCCCCTGGGAAGATTGTTCCACTGCTTATAAGGCACTGTACGCCTGCAGTTCATGGATTGTTTTCCCTTAAATGAAGGGCATCACATTTGTAACTAAGTTGTTTTTGTTTTGTCATTTGGCAGTATAAAAATGGGGTAATAACGTCAATGAGACCCAATAAAGATAATGAAAGAAGGAATGATAGAGTTTAAGGGAAGAGGGTAGCTGAAGCTTCTGCTCCTGAGCCTTCCCTGAAAAGAGGGGCAAAGCACAGTGATTGCTAAGACAGAGACTTGGGAAAATGAGCCAGTCCAGTAGAAGAGAGGTGGGGTAGGGGATAGAGTCTGCAACATAGGGAAAATTTCGGCCTAAGAATCTGTATTTTTTAAAGCTTCCCCAAGGATTCAGTTTGGGAGCTTCTCCATCAGTGGCATCCTGTTTTGCATGAGAGTGAGCCAGCATGCCATCTGCCCGGTCTCCAGGCCTTCTCTCATTGTTATGTAAAGCCCATGTCCGTGCTCACAGGGTTTTCTTATGCATAGACATTAACAAAACATTATAGGCACAATTCCTAAGGACCTAGAAAAATGTTTCAGCTCTGAAAAAAAAACCGACTGTAAAATAGGAAAAGAAAATTGGCAAAATTCAAATGAATAAATGTTTGAAAAGAAAATGAAAGTGTTAGTCACTCAGTTGTGTCCAACTCTTTGGGACCACCTCCCTCCTCCACCCCTCCCATGGACTGTAGCTTGCCAGGCTCCTCTGTCCATGGACTTCTCCAGGCCCTTCTCCAGGGATCTTCCCACCTGGGGACCAGGGATTGAACTCTGCTCGCATTGCAGGCAGATTCTTTACCATCTTTAAATGGCTGCAAAATTTAACTTTGTGTCAACTACTTAAATATATCTCAGCTCATATATTGTTGCACATAAACCATTGCCAACTATTTAAACTCTGTTCCTCAGCTGCTTCTTCTATACAATGAGTATGTAATAATGGTACTTTTCTCATAGATAGTTTTTAATGCTCACTTGACATTGGTGGAAATAAACATGATGTTCCATGTAAAGCACGATAGAAAAGGCCCCAGGACACTGTATGCCAGTGTAATGTTATAAATGATATTGTTAGTAATAAGGAAGATGACAATGACGAGAAAAGCATGCATTTGCCATGTAAAACTTGGCAGAGAATTCTGAAGAATTCTCAATATACTAACCACTTATCATACTGATATTACTTTCTCTAAAATACGTTAGCCTGTCAGTCCAAAGCTCTCTATGAATAGACTCCAGCTGATGAGGACCTGTCACAGTGCTTTCAGATCACAAAGTGGGCCACGAATGTTCACATCCATAAGCTTCTTTATTCCTTATTGCTGCCCCTGAAGGTAGGCAGCGAAGGCAGAGTAATGCAATGGGGAGGACTAGGAGAATCAGGCTGACTTGAGGGCTCCCTCTGTGATTTCTAACAAGTCCTTTCACCTTTGTGGGCTCAGTCTGCTCACAGGTGAATCAGGAGAGAATTCCTGCTTTGTGGAATCCACAGCCCTGTGGAAATCAAAAGGGAGGCTGTGTGTCAGAGTGCTAAACCACAGCGCCCACATACAAGTATCTGGCCTGCCCTCATTTTAGGAGATAAGGAAACGAACATTGACAGAAATGGCCTGACATGTGCACAGTCTTTCAAGTGAGAGAGGCAGGACAGGAAACTGGGTCAGTGTGCCTTCCTCCACACAGCACAGCTTCCTGAACCGCTAACATTCCCTGCAGGCTCTTCACCACAGAGGCAGAGAAAGGAGACTAGGGTCACACAGACCCCCGTGATCAGGGTTTTGTAAAGCCGACTTAGCCAATAGATCACTGCATCCTGGCCCCACAGGTCAGGCCACTACCTCTCTGTGGGAAGCATGGCTTCCTGTATCAGCCACTGAGCCAAGCCAGAGACCTTTGGGGATATTTAACTCTTTGCTACATCTCAATTTACCTCGGGGTTGTGAGGTGCAGTGGAGCCTAACATTCCTGCTGATGCACTTGTAGTTATTATGAATTGGAGAATTCATTTCTGCTTGAATTCAAGATGACAACAGCTACCATTTGCTGAGTGTTTCATATCGGTGCTTCACCCACATTATCTCATTCTGTTCTTACCATGGCCCTTTGAGGATGGAGGTGTTATTATTATCCTCATCCTTCAGGTTTGAGAAAATCTGGGTCCTTACAAATTAGGTAATGCTTCCTAGGTCATGTAACCATGTCGGCTGTCTGAGAAGCCAGCCCCCTTTACCACCCCAGGGTTTCACAAGAAATGGCCTGCAGACCACATGCATCAAAATGTGTCCACTACCTCCCTCGTGCCCCCTGACCCCCTGCCCCAGAGTAACCTACTAATCAGATGGTGGTGGGTGGGAACAGTGGCAGCCCAGGAGTTTGCATTTCAATTAGGTCCACAGTTGATTCCCACGATGTCCACATTTAAGAACCAACCAACCATACCCCCTAACCTTCCAGACACATTTTCATCAAAGGACAGGCAGGGAAAGGAGCAGTTCAATTTTCAATTCCAAATACATCTTTGGCATCATCATGGACAAAAAAAGCCAAGTCTCTTTCCCCTTAAAATTTGCTGAATAACCTACACAACTCTCTTTAGTAAGTCTGAGAAGGACAAGGTTGTTCCTGTTGACTGACAGGGATTTTAGCATGAATATTTAATGGGCAGGGCAGCTGGTATACTTGGCTAATGTAATATTTCAAGCTCTACTTTCATACTGAAGGGATTTGCTCTCCCTTAATGCATGTCTACATCCTGTCCGAGTCCTTCCAACAGCATTTTCCACACAGATAATGCCAGTTCAGGGAGCCTCTTTTTCCCAGCTCTCAATTTAAGATAGCACTTATTCTTATCTTGAGATAAAAGTTTTTTTTGTATGCTGATGGAATGCCACTCGGCATTGTCTTGGATTTTATCATTTCCTGTCCAAGCCCTCCATGCCCTCTTGGTTACAATCCATTGACAGAATCAGCTTTGCTGATGTCATTCAGAAGAATCATTGACACTTTTCCTTCTATACCTGTATCTTCCTCCGTCCTTTTCTCTTTTTCTCTCTCTCCTTTCTTTCTACCTCTGCTTTTCTATCTCTCCTTCCAGTCTCTGATGTTTCCCAACTTACAAAATATTTGGGTCCAATATTGTACTTGGGGTTTGTTTAAGCCAATTAGAGAGACAATTACACTTAATGGTGAAAGAGGAAATCCATTCCCCTTTAGATCAGGAAGAAGGCGAGTTCTCCTTTTACCACTTAAATAAATAAATAAATGCATTCACGTTGGAGAGGAATGGGTAAAACTGTCTTCATTCACAAATGGTATATAGAAAATCTCAAAGAATCTACAACAAACCATCAGAACTAATAAACAGTTTGAGTTAGGCCACAAACCAATTGTATTTTTATATATTAACATCAAACAATCCAAAAATAAAATCAAGTAAAAAATTCCATTCACAAATGGAATTCATAGTACCAAAAATATATGTAGGAAAATAAATTTGATAAAAGAAGTGGACGACAAACACTAAAAACAACAAAACATAGACGAAACACATTAAAGAAGATCTAAATAAATGGAAAGCCATTCCAAGTCCATGAATAGGAAGACTCAATTTTGTTCAGTTCAGTTCAGTCCAGTCACTCAGTTACGTCTGACTCCACGACCTCATTTCCTGCAGCATGCCAGGCTTCCCTGTCCATTACAATTCTCTCACAAATTGATTTATAAATTCAACACTTCTATCAAAATCTCAGCAACCTTTTTGCATATATTGACAAATTGATCCCAAAGTTTATATGGAAATGCAAAGGAACTAGAATAGTCAAAACACATTTTTTAAAAAGAACTAAGGTAGAAGACTTATACCACTCTATATCAAAATGTACTATAAAGTCACAGTAGTTAAGACAGTATTGGTCCAAGAGTTTCCATGCAGATCAATAGAACGGGATTGAGAATCCAGAAATACACCTCATATTTAAAGTGATCCGTTTTTTAACAAAGGTGCAAACACAATTCAATAGGCAAACTGTAGCCTTTCCAACAAATAAGCACTGGAATTGGATGCAGAAAAGTGAACTTACTTCACAAAGTACAAAAAAGAAAATTATCTGAAAGACCTCAATATAGGATCACAGACCATATAACAGCTAAAATTATAAAAGTTTCAGAAGAAAATATAAGATAAAATCTTTGTGACTTTGAATGAGGTAGATTTCTTAGATACAATGCCAAAAGCAAGATCATTTAAAAAAATACCAATACATTGCACTTCACCCAAATGAAAAACTTTGCAATGCCAAAAAATTTAAAAGTGCTGTCAATCTGCTAAGGTACTTGTATCTAGAATATAAAACAACTCTTGTAACTCAACAATAAAACAAATAGTGAGGGACTTCCCTGGTGGATCAGTGGTTGGGATTGCACGCTTCCCGCACAGGGGGCTCAGGTTCCATCCTTGATTGGGGAACTAAGATCTCACAAGAAAAACCATGAAAATGTGTGGTAAAGCCAAGAAAATGATAATAAAATAAATTAAAAATTAAAAACAAATAATGAAATTAGAAAACAGGCAGGGAATTTCAATGGATACTTTCCCAAAGATATACAAATGGTGAATATACACATAAAGCGCTACTCAACATCGTTGGGTGTGTGCATGCTAAGTCATTTCAGCAGTGTCTGACTCTTCGTGACCCTGTGGACTATAGCCCATCAGGCTCCTCTGTCCATGTGATTCTCTGTCCATGGAGTGAGTTGCCATTTCTTTCTCCAGGGGATTTTTCTGACCCAGTGATTGAACCTGTCTCCTGTGCCTCCTGCATTGCAAAGAGAATTCTTTATCACTGAAGCCACCTGGGAAGCCCCACTCAACATCACTAGTCATTAGGAAAATGCAAATTGAAACCACAATAAGATACCAAAATTACATCTGCTAGAATGACTAAAATAAAAAAGATAATAGCAAATGTTGGTGAGAAAATAGAACAGCTGGAAGCCACTTATACTGCCAATGGGGATGTAAAATGGTGTCCTCACTTTGGAAAACTATTTGCCAGTTCTTCAAAATGTCAAATATAGTTATCATATTGACCCAGCAGTTCCACTCTTAGATATCTACCCAGGATAAATGAAAATAAATGTCCACACATTTATATAAATGTTTGAAGCAGTATTATTCAAAATAGCCCAAAAAGTAGAAACAATCCAAATCCTCAACTGATGAATGGATAAGCAAAATATATATAGATATATAACAGAATATTATCATCAGTAAGAAAAGAATGAAGCATTGATATATGTTACAACAAGGATGAGCATCTAAAACATTATACTAGGTGAAAGAAGTCAGTCACAAAAGACCACATAGTGTATGACTCATTATTATGAAATGTCCAGAATAGGTGATTCTCTAGAGACAGAAAGTAGATTTCCAATTGCCAGGAGGTAGGCTGAGGGCAAAATGAAGAATGACCACTAAAGGGTATAATTTTTTTTCTAACCCATATCCTCTGAAGTGGAATTGTGGAGTCTTAACCACTGGACAGCCAGGGAAGCCCTAATGATGTTTCTTTTGAGGATGATGAAAATGTTTTAAAATAAGAGTATGGTGATATTGCACAAATATGTAAGCATACTAAAAGCTATTGAAGTATACACTTTAGACAGGTGAACTTTATGGTGTATAAATTATGTCTCAATAACATTTTTTAAAAAACTAATAATAGCAATAATAGCAGACACTGTTAAGAAAATGAAAAGATGAGACAAGTTGGGAGAAAATATTTGCAAATCACATATATGGTAAAGAAGTTCTATCCAGAATAGATAGAGAACATTTATAACTCAATAATGAAAAGACAAATGACCCAATTATAAAACAGGGAAAAGATTTAAGTAGATATTTCATGAAGGAAAACAGACAAATTGCTAAAAAGCATGTGAAAAGATGCTCAACAGCATTAGTCATTAGGGAAATGCAAATTAAAAGTACGATGAGATACTTAATCTCATTAAGTATTAGGCCATCTATTAGGATGGCTAGTATCAAAACGATTATACTCAGTGTTGGGAAAGATACATAGAAATCAGAACACTCAGACTTTGCTGATGAGAATGTAGAATGATACAGCCAATTTAGAAACAGTTTGGCAGTATCTTTAAAAGTTTAACATAAAGTTATCCTAGAGTCCAGTAATTTGCTCCCAAGAATATAAAGAAATGAACACATACATTTACACAAAAGCACCCTTGTGAATCATAGCAGCTTTATCATAGTACCAAACTGGAAATAATCCAAATATCAGCTGATGAAGGATAAACAAATGTGGTAAAATACAAAATATTTTTTCTTTCTTAATATAAGAAATATTTATGTGCAATGTTATTTAGGAAAGGCAGGAAAGAAGAAAGAAAAATAAATGAAGGGTGGGGATGGAAAGATGGAAGGCACAGGAAAGAAGGAAAAAACTACTAAAAAAACTACTCATATTGTTTGGAGACAATTTTTCACAAGCTGAGGCTGATTGCCTTTGTTTCAGATCATCTCTTAAAGGATGACTGTTTAGCAAACAACTGAAAGATTGAGATAGTGCCTTACCTTGGAGCAGAAGAATTATTTGCTTGATGTCTAGTTTAATAAACATAATGTCTCAAATAATGCCATTTGCAATGCCATGGATGGACCTAGAGACTGTCATACAGAGTGAAGTAAATCAGAAAGAAAAAGACAAATATCATATAATATCACTTACATATGGAATCTAGAAAAATGGTACAGATGAACTTATTTAAAAAACAGAAATAGAGTCACAGATGTAGAGAACAAACATGTATATCAAGGAGTGAAGAGGAGGTGGGATGAACTGTGAGATTGGGACTGACATATACACACTATTATATATAAAATAGACAGTTAATGAGAACCTATTATACTGCACAGGGAACTCTACTCAATGCTCCGTGGTGACCTAAATGGGGAGAAAATCTAAAAAAGAGTGGATATATGTATAACTGATTCACTTTGTTGTACAGCAGACCCCAACAGAACATTGTAAAGCAACTATACTCCAATAAAAGTTTAAAAAAAGAACCTATCTCCAGGACAAAAGTTGAGTAGGTTTGCTTACAGCTCATTACAAAAAACTAGGGTTTCCTAAGCTCAGGATTCCTCAATTTTAACATAAACCCTGTGCCTGTGCAGCACACACTTAGGCCCACTTGCATCACCCCTGTGGGACTGGAGGGGCACAGGGAATTGGCACAAACCTGACGCTCCTGCTGCCTTCATTCCGTGAGTAATGAAGTCCTTTCTCCCCGACCCAGGAGGCATGTGTCTTCAGTTAATAGACATGAAACTGTGGCGCATTAACTTTTTAGCTTACAATCAGGGTAAATTATTAGACTTTCCATAGCTATTGACATACAAACTACAACATGGATGAATTTCAAAAATATTGTGATAAGCAAAAAAATAATTGAAAGTGTTAATCACTCAGTCATGTCCGACTCTTTGTGACTCCATGGACCATAGCCCCCCAGGTTCCTCTGTCCATGGAATTCTCCAGGCAAGAATACTGGGGTGGGTAGCCATTCCCTTCTCCGGGGGGTTTTACCAACTCAGGGATCAAACACAGGTCTCCTGCATCAGGCAGATTCTTTATTATCTTGGCCATCAGGGAAGCCCAAGAAGCCAGATGCAAAAGACTACCATTTGGTTCCATTACATGAAACAGCCAGAGAAGCTAAATTCATAGAGAAAGAAAGAAAATCAAGGGTTCCCTTGGGCTGAGAGTGAAAGAAAGATTGATCAAAATGAACATGAATAAACTTTGGGAAAATGATAGAAATATTCTAAAAGTGGTTTGTAGTAATAGCTATGAAGTGTTAGTGTTAGTCGCTCAATCATGTCCAACTCTGTGACCCCATGGACTGTTAGCCCTCCAGGCTCCTCTGTCCAAGGAATTCTTTAGGCAAGAATACTGAAGGGGTGGTCATACCCTTCTCCAGGGGATCTTCCCAAGTCAGGGATCAAACCTGGGTCTCCTGCATTGCAGGCAGATTCTTTACCATCTGAGCCACCAGAGAAGGAATAGCTAGACAAGACTACTAAAAATCATTCAACTGTATGCTTACAGTGGTTGAATATTTTTGGTAATCAAATTATACCTCAATTAAGCTGTTTAAAAAATACAAGAAGATACTATTTCACCCTCACTAGAATAGCTAAAATTTAAAAGACTAGAAGGACCACCCTAGTGATCCAGTGGTTAAAACCCAGCACTTCTAGTGCAGGGGACAGAGGTTCGATCCCCCTATGAACTCCCATGAACCCTATGCTGAGTGGCCAAGAAAAAAAAAAAGCTTATTCAATAATAAAACTGTTAAAAAAACTAAAAAATAAATTTAAAAGATAAAGACTGGCAACAGCATGTGTCTGCAAAAATGTAAAACAATGGGAACACACATGCATTACTGGCAGGAGTATAAAATGGTGCAACCATTTTGAAAAACCATCCACCAGTTTCTTGAAAAGTTAACATACACCAAACCTATGAGCCAGTAATTCTGCTTCCTGGATATCTACCCATGATAAATTAAAATATTACCCAGCATGCTCAGTCATGTCTGACTCTGTGACCCCCATGGACTGTAACCTACCTGATTCCTCTGTCCATGGGATTTTTCCATGCAAGAATGCTGGAGTGGGTTGCCATTTCCTCCTCCAGGGGATCTTCCTGACCTAGTGATCGAACTCAAGTCTCCTGCATCTTCTGCACTGGCAGGCAGGTTCTTTACCACTGAGATACCTGGGAAGCTCTGATCATCAAAGATATGAACTTGAATGTCTATGGCAACTTCATTCATAATTAGTCTAAATTGGAAACCTACCCAAATATTCATCAACAGGTAAAGGGATGAGAGGCTTCCCTCATAGCCATTTGGTAAAGAATCTGCCTGCAATGCAGGAGACCCAGGTTTGATTTCTGGGTCAGGAAGATCCTCTGGAGAAGGAAATGGCAATCCACTCCAGTATTCTTGCCTGGAAAATCCCATGGACAGAGGAGTCTGGTGGGCTACAGTTCCTAGGGTTGCAAAGAGTCAGACACAACTGAGCTACTAACACTAGACTAGACTCAGTTCAGTTCAGTTCAGTTCAGTCCCTCAGTTGTGTCCAACTCTTTGCAACCCCATGAACCCCAGCATGCCAGGCCTCCCTGTCCATCACCAACTCCTGGAGTTTACCCAAACTCATGCCCATCGAGTCGGTGATGCTATTTAACCATCTCATCCTCTGTCATCCCCTTCTCCTCCTGCCCTCAATCTTTCCCAGCATGAGGGTCTTTTCCAATGAGTCAGCTCTTGGCATGAGGTGGCCAAAGTATTGGACTTTCAGCTTCAGCATCAGTCCTTCCAAGGAACACCCAGGACTGATCGCCTTTAGGATGGACTGGTTGGATCTCCTTGCAGTCCAAGGGACTCTCAAGAGTCTTCTCCAACACCACAGTTCAAAAGCATCAATTCTTTGGCACTCAGCTTCCTTCACAGTCCAACTCTCACATCCATACAGGACCACTGAAAAAACCATAGCCTTCACTAGATGGACCTTTCTTGACAAAGTAATGTCTCTGCTTTTTAATATGCTGTCTGAGCAATGGCACCCCACTCCAGTACTCTTGCCTGGAAAATCCCATGGATGGAGGAGCCTGGTAGGCTGCAGTCCACGAGGTCGCTAAGAGTTGGACACGACTGAGCGACTTCACTTTCACTTTTCACTTTCATGCATTGGAGAAGGAAATGGCAACCCACTCCAGTGTTCTTGCCTGGAGAATCCCAGGGACGGCGGAGCCTGGTGGGCTGCCGTCTATGGGGTTGCACAGAGTCGGACACGACTGAAGCGACTTAGCAGCAGTAGCAGCAGCAGCTGCTGCTGCTGCTAACTATGCTGTCTAGGTTGGTCATAACTTTCCTTCTGAGGAGTAAACATCTTTTAATTTCATGGCTGCAATCACCATCTGCAGTGATTTTGGAGCCCAGGAAAATAACATCTCTCATTGTTTCCACTGTTTCCCCATCTATTTGCCATGAAGTGATGAGACCAGATGCCATGATCTTAGTTTTCTGAATGTTGAGCTTTAAGCCAACTTTTTCACCCTCCTCTTTCACTGTCATCAAGAGGCTTTTTAGTTCTTCTTCACTTTCTGCCATAAGGGTTGTGTCATCTGCATATCTGAGGTTATTGATATTTCTCCTGGCAATCTTGATTCCAGCTTGTGCTTCATCTAGCTCAGCGTTTCTCATGATGTACTCTGCATATAAATTAAACAAGCAGGGTGACATTATACAGCTTTGACGTACTCCTTCTCCCATTTGGAACCAGTCTGTTGTTCCATGTCCAGGTCTAATTGTTGCTTCCTGACCTGCATACAGGTTTCTCAAGAGGCAGGTCAGGTGGTCTGGTATTCCCATCTCTTTCAGACTAGACTAGACTAATGCTAGTAAAACCACCACACACTACAAAGCCTTTTCTATTCTTCGAGCCTTTTTTGCCATTACATAATTATATATTGGAAAACAAACAAAAAACAGCAATGTTTTAGGTGCTATAACAGAGGCAGTTACAGAGTGGGAGAATTGGAAAGGAGTACCTTGAGAGTCTGTTGAACTATGAGGACATCAAAGCAGTCAAACCTAAAGGAAACCAGTCCTGAATATTCATTGGCAGGACTGATGCTGAAACTGAAACTACAATATTTTGGCCACCTTCTGCAAAGAAATGACTTTTTGGAAAAGACCCTGATGCTGGGAAAAGTGGAAGGTAGGAGGAGAAGGGAATGAGAGAAGATGAGGTGGTTGGATGGCATCACTGACTTGATGCACATGAGTTTGAGCAAGCTCCAGGAGTTGGTAATGGACAGGGAACCCTGGCATGCTGCAGTCCATGGAGTCAAAAAGAGCCAGACACGACTGAGCGACTGAACTGAACTGAACCACCCAGTTAGACACACTTCAAAGTTTGAGGGTGCAGTCCCCAAGACTGGCCTCGAAAACTGCAAGTTTCCAAAATCACCCTCAGGTTCTAGAATTCATTAGAATGACTCAGAACTCACAGAAAGCTATTACTCTCATAGTTAGAGTTTAATTACAGGGAAAGGATATAGATAAAATCAACCAAAAGAAGAGAAACATAGGTCTGAGTCTGACAGGATTTCAAATTTAAAGTTTTCACTGCCCACTCTCCATGTTGTCAAGATGCATTAATGTGCAATGCATGTGGAGTACTGCCAACCAGAGAAGCTCATCTGAGTTTCAGGGTCCAGAGTTTTCACTGGAGCTTCACTACATAGGCATGCTTGACTGACTGATGGATCACCATGTGGGTGAACTCAGTCTCAATGATGCTGCATGATCTGAACCCCTTACACTATGTCACATGGTTGTGACGAAGTCACATGCTTCTCCTGTGACCAGACCTTACCCTAAGGTTGTTAGATATGGCCAACCTTACCCTAAAGCCTTGTGTGGCCAGCTCCTGCCCGACACAAACACACCTCTGTGACAGTGTCCCCCAGAAGCTGAGGGCAAAGGCTAGACTTTCTCTTTGCATAAAACCAAATTCTTAGTACACAGGACCTAACCCAGATGTAGGAGTCAGCTAGGGTTTATGGTTAGGACTGAGATAAGTTGAAGTGTTATTGAAGTCTATGAAAAGTCTGGCAAAATCCGTACTGGATATATGTATATATATATATATACACACATATATACATATATCTAAGTCATATCTTTACATATTTAAATATTAATGGCAATAATTTTTACCCCTAGACTTTTGTGTTATCCTGGCCACATGTTTCTTCTTTCTCCTGTTACCTCCTTATGAATATTTCATGCTTTCCTAAAATTAGAAGGTTTTTAAGGGTTTGAAAGAAAAACTTGAACTGAAGGTTAAACACATACATTTCACTTTGAAGAAAGTAAAATAATGGCCAAAATCAGGTTCAGAAGTGTCTCTTATTTTAGTAATCTATGTTTTGTCTATATTGCTGTAGATAATTGAGAATTGTCCAAGATGGGTTTTTGGAAATGTTTAATTTTACCTGATTTTTATAAGATAGTCATTTAGCAAAAGAAGTTTTCAAATAATTTCTCATTTCAGCAGTAATAGGTGAGAAAAGAAGATCAAATCCTTGAACTATTTACTTAGCTGAACAGAAATACCCTTTTTTGAAATAATGGATATGCAAGATTTAGCCATTAAAGGGTTAGGGTAAAATGAAAATCCTCTCAGTAATAGTCAAAATATGAGAAAATCTTTCAGGGAAATTAAACACTTGATCAAAAAGAGGAAAGGGTTATTGGTGAGAGCTGAGATTAAACATCAGAGTTTTCTGAGAAGAGACCTCAATTATAAGAAGCAGACAGTTAATAATATCCTCTCAGGGATCTGCTTTTCCTTAAGACATAGCTTTGGGGAGATACAATAGTTTCCTTTTCTTTTTGTTAAAATAGAAAAAGTGCCTCACCTTTGAAAACTGTGAAGAAAACTTTAAAATTTTGAAAAAAAAAAATCAGAACCAAGAAGGAAAGAATTTAGAAGTATGCTTCCAGTGTAATCAAAGAGAAAGTACCACCCCAAATTAGGATCTGTGCGTGCATGCATGCTCAGTCCTGTCCAATTCTTTGCAACCCCATGGACTGTAGCCCACCAGGCTCCTCTCTCTATGGAATTTTCCGGGCAAGAATACTGAAGTGGGTTGCTATGCCCTCCTCCAGGGGAATCTTCCCAACCCAGGAATCAAACCCACGTCTACTGCATTGGCAGGCTGATTCTTTACCACTGCACCACCTGGGAAGCCCAAATTAGGGTCTAAGACGTTTTAAAGTATACTTCCATTAACTATTGTTTTGTAAACTGAAATATAGAAACAAATCAGAAGCAAGATAATAGAGATTCATACTTTTTGCATGAAACTAGCTAAGCACTTTTATGATTTGGGCACTCTGGCTCATAAGAAGACACGAATTCCTAAAATGAGTCAGTTATTTGAAGCCCTAACTCATCACGTGGCTCTAAAGAAAAAGAACCACTTTCTCACACTGCATTTCTCTATTAGGAAGAATGAGAATACTTCACAGTCAAAATGTTACCATCATTATCATTACCCATCATCATCATCAACACAACTACCACACACTAAGTACCAACGATGTGCAGGTGGTATTCCATATGCTTTTCCATAGTTACTTAATTTCATTCTCATAAAGGCACTAAAGGTTAAAGTATTATTATCCCCACTTTTGAGAAAAATCAGGCACTCAGAGAATTCACAGAGTCAGTAAGCAGCAGAGTTAAATTAAAACCTAGTTCTGTGGGCCTTTATATGTCTCCACTCTTCATTCCTGCTGCTGCAGCTCAATGATTTAGTGGTTCCTGGAAGCAATGGTATCTGTACTGCAGCCAGTGTTTAGGATTGGTACTTACCACACTTGTGTTCAGGATTAATTTAGTGCCAGAAAGGGATCAGCCATGACTGTGGGCCTAAGGCTGACAGAAGATGAACCCCACAACTCAATGGGGAATGTGTGAAGCAGATCATCTTAATGTGGTTATGAAAATAATTCTGCTGCAGTTTGGGTCCCAGCAGCAGGTTGACCAATCACTGAACTGGGCTGAATGAACCATTAGGTCCTGAGCCAAATCTCTCTCACACTCTACCCCAACAGCACAGGTCAATAAGAGCTACTTGATACCTCAAAAAATTCAAAGTTCTTTCTATTATTATAAGTCCAGCATGCCTTCTCTTCTAGTATACTCTCAGGTAAGTATACAAAAAGTATTTCATTGATGTATTTAGTCAGAAGGCTTTGGTGGCAGGAGACAAAAATCTCGATTTTTGCCTAAGGAAACATAATCTATTGACTCACATGGCTGAATGGTAAGAAGCGCGAGGGCAGGATAGAGCTGGCTTGAGGAAAGACTGGATGCAAAGGCTCCAGCACCATCAGAGTTGCCTCCCTGTCTCTTCACCCTCAGAGTCCTCTTTGTTTCTTCAAGGGAGGCACTGGTGACTGCAGGCTCACACTCTCAGAGGGCTGCAGGCAGAACCGAGAAAGTATGTGAATCTCTATAGCTTCACTTTGGAAAATCCTAAGAAAGAGTTGTGATGTTTCAGCTTGGGTCATGTGCCAATCTCATGAGCCCATCTCTGGGGCCAGGGATGAAATCACATAAAAATAAGGTCACTGGGACCAGGGTTTAGAGAGCAGCAAAGAGGGGAGGCTCCCCCAGAGAAGGGGAAGACACCCATGTGGACATCAGAATTACCAGCAGAGTCTCTAGTCCTGAAGAAAGTCATGGCAACCCACTCCAGTATTCTTGCCGGAAAAGTCCCATGGACCGAGGCACCTGGCGAGCTACAGTCCATGGGGTCGCAAAGAGTTGGACACCACTGAGCGACTAATACTTGTCTATCCAAGGATCATATTTGAAGCAGGGGCTAGGCACTGAAGTTGGCCTGAAGGTGAAACATTACATGACTCAAAGTCATCCTTGAAAAATTTCTAAAATGGGTACATCGGGGAAGAGGAAGAGGAATAACTAATGAGGCGGGGATCAAAAGACTGAGTGGCAGCCGGGAGCCCCGTGAACAGAGCGAGTGTAGGAAAGCGGCGAATTGGAGGGAGCAGCAGAGACTGACCGGTAGCCAGGCTGATAAGGTTGACAGACGGACGCAGCCCTGGATGGATAACCTGAGAAGGCGCCGGAGAATGTCGCGCTGGTTCCTTCCGCCTTTCCCTTTCGAAGTCAGGATTTTGCCTTTTCCGTGGAGCCCAAGAGAGACTGCTGGCACTTTAGCATAAGCTAAGATTTCCCACTAGGGAAGGAAGATCAACTCAGTTCTGAGAAGGGAGGAAGCAAGCACCCCATCACCATGACGCCTCCATTCTCTCCCATACCAGTCTTTGGCGCCAAACCCAGCCCTTGCCTCACCACCTCCTCTCCTTTCTAGCATGGCGGCTATTTTGACAGTCTGACAGAATAGAGACTGGCATCTCCCAAACTGCCGGCTCCCCATCTGGAACACTGCCGTGTTCTGCGTTGCACCATGATCCTGGATGTGCAAACGGCAGTCGTTTTTGCAGTGATTGTAGTCCTCCCTGCTTGTCAATGTCATACTCGTCTTTTTTCCTGGGAAAACGCCGGTAGGAGACCAGCCACTGGAGCTGATGTAGTATCTTGCTTTGATTTCACCCAGAGAACCTCCAGAAGAAAAAAAAAAATCTAGAGAAAAAAATAAATATTCTTAAGGGGGTGGGGGGGGGCATGGGGGCATGGAAGAGACACATTTAATGAGCTTCAACGTGGCCTTGCTGTGATATGTATGACATCACTATATTTTTTCTGAAAATCTTGTTACCTCTTGTCTTTTAAGTATGTCTATGAATGTAGTTGCTTATTGCTTGAATAAAATTGTTGATAAAGGAAAAAAGCTATCAATCAAATGGGTATATAGTCATAATTCTTAGTCACAATAAGTATTGAAAAACACTGAGTTTGATTAGAGAACAAACTAAGTGTCTATAACTGATGTTTGGGTATTCAAAGGAGCTTGCTTTTAAGACAGTCATCACATCCCTTCCCAAGAATGGGAGATGCAGAGAATATTCTACAATGTGTCCTTCGTAACCACAAGGTACACTCTATTTTTTTTTTTTTTTTTTACTTTCCTTACTTTATTTTTTTTGTTTTGTTTTTGTTTTTTTTTAATTTTATTTTATTTTTAAACTTTACATAACTGTATTAGTTTTGCCAAATATCAAAATGAATCCGCCACAGGTATACATGTGGTCCCCTTCCTGAACCCTCCTCCCTCCTCCCTCCCCATTCCATCCCTCTGGGTCATCCCAGTGCACCAGCCCCAAGCATCCAGTATCGTGCATCGAACCTGGACTGGCAACTCGTTTCATACATGATATTTTACATGTTTCAATGCCATTCTCACAAATCTTCCCACCCTCTCCCTCTCTCACAGAGTCCATAAGACTGTTCTATACATCAGTGTCTCTTTTGCTGTCTCGTACACAGGGTTATTGTTACCATCTTTCTAAATTCCATATATATGCCTTAGTATACTGTATTGGTGTTTTTCTTTCTGGCTTACTTCACTCTGTATAATAGGCTCCAGTTTCATCCACCTCATTAGAACTGATTCAAATGTATTCTTTTTAATGGCTGAATAATACTCCATTGTGTATATGTACCACAGCTTTCTTATCCATTCATCCGCTGATGGACATCTAGGTTGCTTCCATGTCCTGGCTATTATAAACAGTGCTGCGATGAACATTGGGGTACACGTGTCTCTTTCCCTTCTGGTTTCCTCAGTGTGTATGCCCAGCAGTGGGATTGCTGGATCATAATGCAGTTCTATTTCCAGTTTTTTAAGGAATCTCCACACTGTTCTCCATAGTGGCTGTACTAGTTTGCATTCCCACCAACAGTGTAAGAGGGTTCCCTTTTCTCCACACCCTCTCCAGTCTATTTTTTTTTTTAATAGGAATCTTCTTTCACTTTCATGCATATCAATAAAATCATTTGTTGTGACAAAAGAGATAGGTCAAAGTACATAGCACAGAGTCTGATGGTAGAATGTACTCAATAAATGTTTGCTGTGTCCAAATCTTCCTTGAAAGTAGAGAACGTTTTTTGTTTGGAGTGGCATTTCATGTTGAGGCCCCTCTAGACAGCAATCATTTCCTGTTGACTTGGGTTTGGTCACCTGAAAGTCAGTGGAATCACATGTGACAGAAGTTTCTCACAGCATGGGTTTTGTGACAGGAGTGGCAGTGTGAGGGGTATGAAATGACCTAGGATGGCTTGTGAAGCCTGAGTTTCTGCCAAAATTAGCCACGAAGCTCTAGGCTTCAGTTTCCTCACTGGCAAAATCAGGATGCTAATATGTCCCCACCCATAGGGCTGTTGGAGAGGAATTACATTAGATAGCATATAGCTAACAAGCTAGCTTGTATTAAGCTCTAAAATAATGGGATTTCTTTCCTTTCTGGAAAAGGATTACATTGTGCCAAACCTCAGAACACCAATACTCAGAGAGCTGGAATGCCCACTGACACGTCTGGCATGAAATGATTAAAGCAGCAACTTTTGACTTGAGAGCAGAAAGATGGCATGCAGATTTTCATTGCCTTTTCCTTAGGCAGGCAGAGCTATCTTCTCAGTTTCTAACAAGATGCCAAATTATAAATATATTGAATTGTGCCTAGTGAGAGAAAAATTATTTTTTGACTTGGATTTATGTGCGTGCATGCGATGCAATGTTGGTGGAGACAGCTATTGAGTTAGAGAAGCACGTGTTTATTTTGTTTTAGATTAATTTATTTATTTTCGTCTGTGCTGGGTCTTCATAGGTCCAGGCGGGCTTTCTCTAGTTGTGGGGAGTGGGGCTACTCTTTGTTGTGGTGCACGGGCTTCTCACTTCGCAGTGCCTTTTCTTGTTTTGGAGCACAGGCTCTAGGGTGCAGGCTTCAGAAGTTGCAGCACATAGGCTCTATAGTGTGGGTTTAGAAGTTGTGGCACATGGGCTTAGCTGCTCCATGGCATGTGGAATCTTTCCGGACCAGAGATCGAAGCCATGTCCCCTGCATTAGCAGGTGGATTATTATCCACTGTACCACTTGGGAAGTTCCAGCATGTGCTTTTAAAAAGCATCTTGGACACATTGCTGACTGCTACATATATTCATTTGTTCATTCATTTACACTTTATAACTTGTTCTACAAATAATTTTTTTTTAATGTTTTACAGCTTAAAGTTGAATTTCTTCCTTTCCCAACACTGGTATTAACCTCTTTAACCTTTCCTAATTGATTGCTCCAAATTAGTAAACTTTTCATTATAAAGTAGCTTGTATATATATGTGTAATACATATTATGATTATACCATTTGATACCATTAATACCCTTCTGGCCCACAGAAACCCAGATGTGGCATAAATTTTCATAGCACATGGCCCCCAGAAAATACCTGGCCTGAAGATGTAAGCCAACATGGGATTAATTTGAAGTAATTCAATCTCTTGGAAACATTGTCTTATATAATTGCCTTAACATTATAGTACTGATTGGTTAATTCGGATAGAAATGATTTTTTTTGGTAAGTGTAAATTAGAATCCTGTGCTGATTTTGCAAAAGAGATAAGGTTATTCATTTCATTTTAATGACCTTTCAGGACTCTAGTTCAATTGTCAGTGAAATATAAGACTGCCCAGTAAATTGACAACCAGGCTTAATGAGTTTCTTTGGGGGAAATTATTAGTAGACGGCTAAGCCTAAGCAACAACCTTCACTTTAAAAAACATATATCATGTGATATTTATTTTCTTGGGCCATGCATTTCATATCATTGTACAACTCTGGAGTACACATTCCCTAGAACAAATGGAACACTCTTGATTGTTAAATACATTAAAACACCTGCACACAGCAAGGTCCAGGATGAATTTCCAAACTCTACCTAGAAGATGGCGTAGCACATACGCAGGGAAACCAGTTATCCCACTTGAACACAGACACTGTGAATCTAATACATCCACCAGAATACAGGACAAGCACACGAAGATATATTAAAAAGTTTAGGAAATAAGAGACATTTGAAATTTGTCAAATTTGAAATTTGACAAGGCTATGACCTAGCCACTCAGTATACTAGATCCTACCACCTCTTTGCCTTGTTTACATTTCTAATCAGAGAAGTAGCAAGTGAATTGTAATTTGTTTGCCAGAGTGAGAGTGAAAGAGTGGAGTATTCAAGAAAGAGAGACTAGTATATATATATATATATGTGTGTGTGTGTGTGAGTGTTTCTAAAGAGGATGAGGGTACCAAACATAAAGTCAAGTTCAGGAAGTTAAAAAGAAATTGCTACCTTCTTCAGTCTTAATCATTTTAAAAAGAAAGCTATGGGGAAGAGAGATGATGAGAGCACACAATTATTGAATACTAGGCACTCCTCTCGGAGAAGGCAATGGCACCCCACTCCAGTACTCTTGCCTGGAAAATCCCATGGACAGAGGAGCCTAGTGGGCTGCTGTCTATGGGGTCACACAGAGTCAGACATGACTGAAGCAACTTAGCAGCAGCAGCAGCAGCAGGCACTCCTCTGACTCCTACTGTATATTTATATTTTATCTCATTAAATTGTTATGACTACCTGAGAAGTACCTATCATTATCCTACTTTTGAAGGGAAAAAAAAAAACAACAACCCTGAAGTTCAGACAGGTTCAATGACTTGCCCAAAGTCCCCCAATTTTTAAGTGGCAGGGCTAGGGTTTGAACCTAGGCCTGGTCCAGTTCTTTTCTTTTCTTGTTTTTAAATTGAGATGTAATTGAGATATAACTGCACAACTTTAAGGTATATGACATTTGATTTGATACATTTGCAATACTGCAATATGATTAGCTGCTGCTGCTGCTAAGTCGCTTCAGTTGTGTTCGACTCTGTGCGACCCCATAGACCTACCAGGCTCCCCCGTCCCTGGGATTCTCCAGGCAAGAACACTGGAGTGGGTTGCCATTTCCTTCTCCAATGCATGAAAGTGAAAAGTGAAAGTTATCTAACAATTCTATCATGTCACATAATTATCATTTCTTTTTTTTTTTGTAAGAAAAATTAGGATTAGTCTCTTAGCAACTTTGAAGTTTATAGTACAGTATTGTTGACTACAGTTACTATTGACTATAGCTACATTGGGCTTCCCTGGTGGCTCAGTGGTAAAGAATCCACCTGCAATGCAGGAGCTGCAGGAGACATGGGTTCAATCCCTGGGTCAGGAAGTTCCTCTGGAGGAGGGAATGGCAAGCCACTCCAGTATTCTTGCCTGGAGAATCCCATGGACAGAGGAGCCTGGCGGGCTATAGTTCATAGGGTCTCAAAGAATCAGACATGACTGAAGCAACTTAGCACGTGTGCATAGTTACATTAGATCTCCAGACTTATTTATCTACTGGTTGCAAGTTCATAACCTTAAACAACATCTCCCCAATTCTCCAATTCCCCAGCCCCAAGTAACCACCATTCTATGCTCTGATTCTGTGAGTTTGGCTGTTTAGGATTCCACCCATAAGTGAGATCATGTAGAATTTGTTTTTCTCATTCTGACTTACCTCGCTTAGTATAATGCTGTCAAGGTCCATCCAGGTTGTTATAAGTGTCAGGATTTTCTTCTTTCTTGTGGCCAAATAATATTCCATTGTATATATATTTACACACCACATCTTCTTTATCCATTCATCCATTGACAGACACTTAAGTCGTTTCCATATCTTGGCAATTGTATTGCTGTGATAAACAAGAGAATGCAGCTATCTTTTCAATAACTCATTTTCATTTCCTTTGGATATATTTCCCAATGTAGGATTGGTAGATTGTATGCTAAGCAGGATTTTTGCAAACAGGGAGATGTTGATAATATAGCTACTCTCTGAAATATTTTCTCTGAAAAGAGTGAAAATGCTGCCTACTGAGGTATCTCACACCAAACATGATTCTGAGTTACACCCAGTCACGGTTATAAAAGGCAAGCTGAAGCCGTTAACATGTTAGCTCTTTTGTGGAGAGTGACTTTCCAATACCAGAAAAGTGTACTGAACAGAACTGAGGTGAAATTGTTCTTGTACTCTATTCAGAGAAGGATTTTTGTTTAAGTTTCTTTGGTAAACTATTTGATAGAAGAAACTGAGGTACAGCATTTGTTCCTATAGTACAGTTTTAGAACTGAAAAACAGCTTCCATCACCCAAGTGTTTCCCTGCCAATATAAAACACAGCACAGGGAAACTGTGAACAGCAAGATTCACAGAGGGGGTTGCCTCTGTAGAGGTGACTTTATTCTGATATATAGTCCAGAGGGCCCAGGTTTCCTGCCCCTGGGTCCACATTTACTTTCCCTGCTCTTCTCCTGCAGCACCCCTCCCCCACTCTGAGACAACTGATTCCATCAGACATTTTTAAGCTATTTATAGTGAAATGAGAGAACACACAGGGTCACAAAATAGAAATTTGGTAACTATTTTAATATTGAATCTTTTGGCCCCTCCTTCATGTCACGTCTAACACCCCATCTCCCTTCCCCAGAGTCAAGGTTTTCTCAATCATTTCTAGCCTCCTTTTCTAGTGAACTCAGGTTTCCTCTCTCAGGCCCAGAGTCCTGGCCTCAGGGAAAGCAATCTTGTCATTTAAATCTCAGCTCTCTCCCTGCCCCTAGTCCCACCCAATCTATTAGTGTAGCCATTTCAACCTGGTTTTCCACAGCCAGTGCCATGCTAGAGCCAACTCATACTGTCTTGAAAGAGGTGATTGTAAAATTTTCAGGAAATTTGCAAGCAAGGTATGGTTATTATTAAAAATTATATACACTTACAATTAAGAAAATTATATAAAGATAATAAATAACAAAAACTCATCACTTCTTATTTTTACTACATTTTTTATGTGATTTTATTTTTTATGTGATTAACATTATTTACAGCTATTATATCTGTATGGCGGAAATACTACATAACAGTGTGCCACTGGGCATCTCTTCCCGTCTGAGATCAATGACATCACACTGGTAGCTTGAAGTTTGACATGGTGGAAGTATTTACATCACTGCTACAAATCAGGGTTCCTCCTACCATACTCTCTGAAAGCAGCTGTGATGTATTTACCAGCATTACATTATGCAGGTCAATGGGAAAACCCACCTATTCTCTCTACAGTGAAGAAAACCACAGAGTGCTACATTTTGTAATGAGTTTAAAGTCACAGTGGTCCATTTCAGTGGGAGCCTCAGTGCCGCTCTACAATCTTACTATGATTTTCTGATCAGTTTTCTGTGCTATGCTCCATACTTTTTTTTTTACTTTCTCTGCTTCCCTCCAGCATGTAACCCTCCCCCTCCTTCCTCCTTCCTCTCAAAGTGAGTGAAAGTCGCCGAGTCCTGTCTGAGTCTTTGTGACCCCATGGACTTCTCCAGGCCAGAATACTGGAGTGGGTAGCCTTTCCCTTCCTCTCAAAAGACTGTGTAAATTCCTACTTCACAGAGAAAACAGAAGCCATCCAAGAAATGCTGGTTTAACTTCCTGGCTCCAAATCCTCAAGTTAACTGTGTGTGCGCCTTGCCTTTTCCTCTTAAAATAAGATAGGTATCCCTCTCTCTAAGGCTTATTTTCCCATCTGAGTCCTGGTCCCAGGTACTTCTGCCTCTTCAAGAGCTTCCTTTTCTTCTTTATCCTGACATCTGTGTCTTGTACTTTCCTTTCTCTGTTGTCTCATCTCTTGCAGTATTTTAACTCCTATAGCTCTGTCCCATCTAAGCAAACAAACATTCTCAGTCTCACGTCTTTCTATACCTACTGCCTTACCTCTTCCTTTCACTTCACAGCCAGACTTGAAAACATTCATCCAAACTCTTCCAGTCTACTTCCTTTTCTCCTTCTCCCCTCAACCTGTTGCAAACTGATTTCCTTCGAAGTTCCACTGAAATGTGTTAATGCCTCCAGTGGACTCCAAGTTACTAAGTCAAATAGCAAATTCTATGTCTTTATTTTACGTGATTTCTCTCTAACATTTGAACAGGTTTGACTCTCTACATTTGAATCACTCCCTTTTTGAAATTCCTTATTCCCTTGGTCTCTAGGACATCACCCTCCACTTCTTCCCCTTATGCTTCTACAGCCACTACTTAACCTTCTTTGAACTTTCCTTTCCTCTTTCTTTGGGGGTAAGGGAAGTATCTAGAAAAACAAATTTTCTTGATAAAAGCTGGCAGTGATTTTTCTGTATTACTCTTCTTCTTACTGTGATTATCATCAGCAGCAAAACAACCATCAGTCCTTCCAGACACAACTGGATGAGAGGAGGAGAAAAAAAATTCTAAAGTGTGTCTATATTATTAGAAAGTAGTGGAACCAAGGATGGAAACCAACACTTATTGATATTTATTGTTAAATGTCAGCATTATGTTAGACATAGGTCTTCTCTTGTGGCTCAGCTGTTACAGAATCCACCTGCAATACGGGAGACCTGGGTTCAATCCCTGGGTTGGGAAGATCCCCTGGAAATCCCACTGGCTACCCACTCCAGTATTCTGGCCTGGAGAATTCCATGGACTGTATAGTCCATGGGGTTGCAAAGAGTTGGACACGATTGAGCAAACTTCACTTTATGTTAGACGTTCATACATAATCCTTCTTAATATTTACAGTTATGCTGCTGCTGCTGCTGCTAAGTCACTTCAGTCGTGTCCGACTCTGTGTGATCCCATAGACGGCAGCCCACCAGGCTCCTCCGCCTCTGGGATTCTCCAGGCAAGAACACTGGAGTGGGTTGCCATTTCCTTCTCCAATGCATGAAAGTGAAAAGTGAAAGGGAAGTTGCTCAGTCGTGTCCAACTCTTAGCGACCCAGTGGACTGCAGCCTACCAGGCTCCTCCACCCATGGGATTTTCCAGGCAAGAGTTCTGGAGTGGGGTGCCATTGCCTTCTCTGTTTACAGTTATACTATAAGGTAAATATTATCAATATCATTTTACAAGTGATAGAATTGTTTATGTTGTTTTTTTTTTTAAATCAGTACTATCTTTTTGTTGTTATTGGCTGTGCTGCATGGTTTGTGGGATCTTAGTTCCCTAACTAGGAATATTATCTTTTTGTTGTGATTGGCCATGCTGCATGGCTGTGGGATTTAGTTCCCCAACTAGGACTGAACCCAGGCCCTTGGCAGTGAAAAGAGCCGAGTCCTAACTACTAGGCCATCAGGGAATTCCCCCTACTATTTTTTTCTTTTAAAATAAATTTGTTTAAATAGCCCACAACCCCTGGGCTAGTAAGTAGCAGAGGCAGAATTTAAACCTGCTTCTTCTGACAGAGGGCTTCCCTGGTGGCTAAAGCATCTGCTGGCAATGTGGGAGACCTGGGTTTGATCCCTGGGCGGGAAAGATCCCCTGGAGAAGGAAATGGCAACCCACTCCAGTACTCTTGCCTGGGAAATCCCATGGACAGAGGAGACCATGGGGTCGCAGAGAGTCGGACACGACTGAGCGACTTCACTTTTCTTCTGACTCCCAGGACAGTGCTCTTTCCAGAGATAGCCTACCTCATCTCATCTGCTCTTGGTTTATAGGGATTCTGTGGAAAGCAACTAAATGCTTCTTTTGAGTGTGTTAATTTTGGGGAGAAATGTCTTATCATCATTCAGGAGCAATGGGTTGGTAGTCAGACTTGATGGCCTCCAGGGAAGACTTTCCAGCATGTCAGTAACTCACCAAGCACTTCACAAGCAGGTTATTTTCAGCCCTGCTGTCTGAGAAACTATATTCTTGCCAGTGCATCCAGCAACAATTTCTAGGGGACAGACTCATAACAGTGAACTCAAAAGACTGGTATATAAAACAGACTACAAATTTATATAAATATCAAAATTCTGATATTCATATACTATGAGATATGAAATATCTCTATGAAATATATATGAAATATCTCTATGAAAGTATGAAAATATCTCTAGGAAAAATTTAAAAATTTTTGTAAAGTAAGTTTTTTAAAATTTATTTTTAATTGGAGGATAATTGCTTTATAGTATTGTGTTGGCTTCTGCCATACAACAATGTGAATCAACCATAAGCATAGGTATGTCTACTCCCTCTTGAACCTCTCCACCAACTCCTTACCTGATTCCACCCCTCTAGGTATTAGCACATATATATGGGATCTATAAAAACAGTACTGATAAGCCAATCTGCAGGACAGAAATAGAGATGCAGACATAGAGAACAGACTTCGGACACAGTTGGGCAATTAGAGGGTGTGATAGATTGAGAAAGTAGCATTGAAACAGATATATTACCATATGTAAAATAGACAGCTAATGGGAAGTTGCTGTGTAACACAGGTAGCTCAACCTGGTGCTCTATGTAAAGTAAGTTTTTAATCCTCAAGTTATTAAGAAACTGAGCAAGGAAGCAGAGCCACGTGAGCCACATTGATTTCTTTCTTGCTGGAGCAATTGAACTACCTTCTTGCTAACAGAAGGGAGGATGGAGAACAAATGTCAGGTACCCTTTCCCTTTAGTTTAGGGTAGATATCTCAAGGCAAGTTCACAGTCTGTGAGCCTCCAGGTTGACCATTCATCCCCTTTCTGCTTACATAATATGTTTTGTATCACTCAGATGATATAAATTTGGGCTGAAAAATAGCACAAATGCTAGCTTGTGACTACAAGTTTCATAGAAATGTTCTCTTCTCCTCCCTAGACCCTCAGAACTGGGGCAACTCTCCTTATCTTCCCTAGTGATGAGTGTTGGGGGAGTTACTTCTGGGTCATCCTACCCTGGGGTCTAGCCCTTTGAGTAGTCGGACACGACTGAGCGACTGAACTGAACTTACCATTTAGAGTAGCTTGGGTGTCTCATTAGCTGAAACTATGAAAAGTGCCTCTTAATTTCCCACTTTGAGCAAATACCCTCAGAGCAAAAGTAACTTTGGTTTTCAGCTACACACAGGATTCCTACCTTCACTTGGATTTTGGCCTGCTAATTTCTTACCTAATGGTAGGATGATTTAAAGAAGATACTTAAAAACATATTTTATGCAGCATTTTCAGTGGTTTTTAGCAGGAAGAATAGTTCAAATAACCCATCCTCATAGTTCTAATATTAACATGTTAGTACTCAATAAAAGGTTACTGATATCTTGTCTAAATGGACTGAGGTGATCTACAAACATGGTCAGTCAAATCTGAGTGCCACAGAATTGGAGCTTGCTTAACAGTGTCTCTGAAAGTGTGCTCTGTCTGTATCCTTTGCCAGAAATGCAGATTCTGGACCCCATTCTAGACCTACTGATTAGAATCTGGGAGATCAACTCGTCTCTGCATTTTATAAGCTCTGCAGGTAATTATGAGCACTGAAGTTTAGAACTATTGAACTAAGTAAGGCATGGTTCTAAATTAGATCTCATACATTCTCAGAAATGCCTCTATTTCTAAAACCTTCTCACCTGGAATATGCATTAGCAAAGCATTCATTTATAAGAGAAAGATTATTTCTCAGCACATCTTATCATTTTCTTTATATTTTTAACACATATTCATAACGGATTCTTCGTAGCATACTTAAATTACCATAAGGAGTGTATAAAACATTAAAAATCCTAAGAAGGCATGACAACATAGCCTTCATAAAAATCTAGAAACTGGAAATCCAATTATCAGTTGGATGGGAGAATTTAGACCACCGACTATCATTTAAATCACAAACCTAGTCTTCCTAATCAGCATAAAGCCTTTTACAGCTGCAACAAAAATAAAATAGAAATAACACAAAAGGGACTTTCTTGATAGATGAAAGAATTATATAGTATATGGATTATATTTTTCTGTAGTAGTGTTTTTCTTTGTTTATTTACTGCCACAAATATAACCTTAATTTCTTTATTTGAAGTCTTATCCAAGAATTTATATTCATATAACCTCTGATTTCTGTGGAAGTCAGACTTTGGAAAGAACTACAAAAAATGATAATTTATTATAAAAGTATCCTTATTTGAGGATTTCTGCAATGCAGGAGACCCCAGTTTGATTCCTGGGTTGGGAAGTTCTCCTGGAGAAGAGATAGGCTACCCTCTCTGATATTCTTGGGCTTCCCTGGTGGCTCAGATGGTAAAGAATCTGACTGCAATGTGGGAGACCTGAATTTGATCCCTGGGTTAGGAAGATCTCCTGGAGGAGGGCATGGCAACCTACTCCAGTATTCTTCCCTGGAGAATCCCCATGGACAAAAGAGCCTGGTGGGCTATACTCCATGGGGTCACAAAGAGTCGGACACGATGGAGCGACTAAGCACAGCACAGCATCCTTATTTGCACATGTTTTTTCTCCTCTTCAGTTCAGTTCAGTTCAGTTGCTCAGTCGTGTCCAACTCCTTGAGACACCATGAATCACAGCACGCCAGGCCTCCCTGTCCATCACCAACTCCCAGAGTTCACTCAAACTCATGTCCATCGAGTCGGTGATGCCATCCAGCCATCTCATCCTCTGTCGTCCCCTTCTCCTCCTGCCCCCAATCCCTCCCAGAATCAGAGTCTTTTCCAATGAGTCAACTCTTCGCATGAGTTGGCCAAAGTATTGGAGTTTCAGCTTCAGCATCAGTCCTTCCAATGAACACCCAGGACTGATCTCCTTTAGGATGGACTGGTTGGATCTCCTTGCAGTCCAAGGGACTCTCAAGAGTCTTTTCCAACACCACAGTTCAAAAGCATCAATTCTTTGGCGCTCAGCTTTCTTCACAGTCCAACTCTCACATCCATACATGACCACTGGAAAAACCAAAGCCTTGACTAGACAGACCTTTGTTGGAAAAGTAATATCTCTGCTTTTCAGTTTCTCTTCTTAGTATCTGGAAATTCATGTGGATAGATATGTGACAACATAGCATAGAAATATTAATGGTAGGATTTGAGAAGTATATATATGGGTATTCATGGTAATAATATTCTTTCAACTTTGCTTTATGTTTGAAAATTTTCATGACCAAATATTTCTGATAGAAAGCTCATAGGCACATACAGCTAGTCCCTGCATGCTGGTCAGTGATGACTTTATCACAGCCCTACAGTGCCACATTTCTCCCTCTCCTGAGAGCATCCTTCCCCTCCCTTGTTCGCCTGACCAAAGTCTATACTTTGTTTAAGACTCAGTTCAAGGATCAGAACTTGGGACTTCCCTTGTGGTCCAGTGTTTAAGAATTGGCCTTCCAGTGCATGGTGTAAGGGTTAGATCCCTGAACAGGGAACTAAGATCCCACAAGTCATGGGGCAGCTAACCCCATACTCTGCAACTGTACTCAGCCCCCACACCCTGGAGCCCCTGCCCCTCTTGAGTGCTATAACTCCTGAGCCTACATCCTGCAATGAAAGATCCCATGTGCTACAACTAAGATCCGATGCAGCCAAATGAATAAATATTTTTAAAAGAGCAACAAGCAATGCTACCTTCAAGAATTAAAAAAAAAGAGAGAGATCTGGACTTTTTTAATACCCCCGACTCAACACAGATCTGGTCATCACTTCATTCTTCTGTACCATACCTTACACACCCCACATACTTGGCCTAAATCAACACACATAGTTCTCTTGCAGTTTTAGAGGTCAAAAGTCCAAAATCAGTTTCACTGAGTCAAAATCAAGGTATTGACAGAGCTAATTCCTTCCAGAGGTTCTAGTAGAGGATCCATTCAGTTCAGTTCAGTTCAGTCACTCAGTTGTGTCCAACTCTTTGCAACCCCATGGGCTGCAGCACAGTAGGCCTCCCTTCCATCACCAACTCCTGGAGCTTACTCAAACTCATGTCTATCGAGTCGGTGATGCCATCCAACCATCTCATCCTCTGTTGTCCACTTCTCCTGCCTTCAATCTTTGCCAGGATCAAGGTCTTTTCAAATGAATCAGTTCTTTGCATCAGGTGGCCAAAGTATTGGGGTTGCTTTACCTTTTTCGGCTTCTAGTGGCCCCCTATATTCCTTGACTTGTGGCCTCTTTCTCCATCTTCCAAGGGCATCTCCAATCTCTGCTTTTAGACTCACATTGCCTTCTCTGTGTAGTAAAATATTCCTCTTCCCTCCTCATAACTATTATGACACTTATGATTATTATATTTAGGGTCCACAGGGATAATCTAGGTTAATGTCCCCATCTCAAAATCCTTAACTTAATCATATCTGCAAAATCCTATGTAATATTCATAGGTTTGGGGCATTAGAAATTTGATGTCTTTGTTCAGCCTGCTAAATTGATTTTTTGGTGTAAGAATTTAACTTACAGGCATGGTTAATTTATTCTGAAAGTCTACAATGTTCTTACTTTTTAATATTCTTTATTTAACTTTTTTTTCCTGGTACATGTATTTAGGGTATGAGCAAATAATAATATAAACATCGCAAACAGTAAAAGTACAAGACTGGATCAAATGGACATTTCAGAATATTTTGAAAATCATGAGCCTGAAAATACAGACAGAATTTTAGAACCAGGATTTATATTAGACTACGTCCCCTCCCATTCTTTGCCAAACATACACAAATATCCCTTCACAGGTGCAAACCCTAGAGCCATATTTAGTCTACGGGATTTCACCCACAGTTGATTGGATAAGGAATAGACACATCAGCCTGGGCCAATCAGATTCTTTCTTTCATGAAATTCAGAATTTTGTATTTAGAGATGATTTATAATCAATCTTGCTAGCACCTAACTCAGGTAGCAGTCCCTTGGCACACACATGAGAAAGCAGAGAAAGAGGTCTACAGAGTACAGAGAAAGAAATGAGAGGACGTATGGTTCACAGAGAAAGAAACAGGGTAGGTGGTTCTGGGCTGTTTCCAGGTGCTAGTTCTTCATGAAGTGCAATGGTATATTGTATCCCTCTGTTTCTTGAAATAGTCCTATGGTCTACAACTCTCTCCATGTTCTTCTCTCTCTCTTATATTTTTCCTTCCTTTTCTTCTTTTCTCACTTCAGCTAAAAATATTTATTATGACAGAGTAGAATCTTTACTGGTGCACTCTATTCTGGCATTAGAACAGAGACAGTGGTTGTGAATTTACGCTCCAAAACATAGAAATTTCTTGTATCTTACATTTAATGAAAAATTAATCCACATTGGAAGAGTAAAACTATTTTACAATGATTTCTAAGTAAAATTGCACATTTGAGGGATAAAGTCAGGATACGAATTTATAGGGAAATTCTTTTTGCTACTTTTATTTTTTATCTTCTAATACCATACTCTGAACTCATTATCTATAGGTTATGATGTTTAAAAAAACCCATTTTTCTATAGCTAAGTGGATTTTTGTTTTCCTTTGCTCTTAAAAAATGAATTCAGATTTGAAAAATCTGAATTTTGATGCTTTCTTTATATCTAGAGATTATTTCAAAGTTTAGTGGTCAGAGGAAAAGCTTTCTCTAATTTTTATGTCTTCATTTTGATTTTCATAAGAGGTAATTTTTTGAAATTGTTTTCTTCTTTTCTGCTTTGAACACTAATTAGGCACAAATGACAACCGAATTATTGCCTCAGGTATTAACCTTTATGCTGCTGCTGCTGCTGCTAAGATGCTTCAGTCGTGTCTGACTCTGTGCAACTCCATAGACAGCAGCCCACCAGGCTCTCCTGCCCCTGGGATTCTCCAGGCAAGAACACTGGAGTGGGTTGCCATTTCCTTCTCCAATGCATGAAAGTGAAAAGTGAAAGTGAAGTCGCTCAGTCGTATCCGACTCTCAGCGACCCCATGGACCGCAGCCTACCAGGCTCCTCCATCCATATTATTTTCCAGGCAAGAGTACTGGAGTGGGGTGCCATTGCCTTCTCCGATTAACCTTTATACTTGTAATCTATTATGAATAAATGAGTATCTCTGCCTGGAAACCAAAGTGGGATCTCAGGTTTGTCCCATGAAGCTTTGTGAGATATTAAAAGCAATAGCAAACAAAACTTAAAATTTTTAAATCTCTTTACTTTTGTTATTGTCTCAAAGGCTTGTATAATGTAGAAATTCTTCTGCATATTTGATAGAACAATATAAAACCACTGCTTATTTATTATTTTTGACTTATAACAATGGCAACTGCATATTGTTCAACCTAAAAGCTTCTTTGTTTAATCATATATAATTTTGGTCTGTTTGAGAAATTCTTTCCATTGTTTTGTTTGTATTATCTATCTGTTCTTGGACATTTTCTATTTGGTGAAATGTTCATGGCTATGAAATGTAGTTTTTGTTCTTAGCAGTGAAATGAACAAGTTTTTTTGTTTCTCTTTTATATTATAAAATAATTTTTTAATATAAGCCAAATGTGTTTGTGTAGATTAAATTCTAAGAGATTACTTTTGTTTTAAAACCTTTCTTTCTTAGACAGTTCTCCAGTTTTTGCTTCCTTCTCTGTGCTTGAATGAGGGACATCTGTTTCTGTTTTCAGTGTTCTTTGGTTACAAGATGAACTAGTATATCAAAGTTCTCCTCCTTCAGCAAGGAAAGAATGCTTTAGTTTTATTTTTTATTTCCTTTTATTTATTTTCATTGGTTTAAGAATGACAAATATTGTACAAAAAGGATGATCTGCTCCCTGAAAAAATTTAAATAATAGGAAGCACAAAGTGAAAGCCCTCCTTTCATCTGCTTTATTTCTACTCCCTAGTTGGTGTGAATGTGAATCCTTTCAGACTTTTTCCTATATATATACATATGTGCACATATGAAAGTATGTATGTGTATGTCTGTATTATCAGAAATGAGGTCATACTAAAAAGATCAGTATAAACCTGAATTTAACCCATTAATAAATGGTGAAAACATATCCAGGTTGGTATATACAAATCTACCTTTATTGACTACAATTGTATGAATGTGTCATAATTTATCTTGCCACTCCCCACTGAAGGAGATGTAGATAATTTTCAATATTTTGCTGCAACAGCAAACATTGCAATGAACATTGAGATACCTCTGTATTCTTTCTGTATTTCTCTATTCTTTCTATTCCAGAGGTGGATTTAATGGAGTCAACAGTCTACATTGCTTAAACTTTTCAAAGGTGCTACCAAAATTGCTCTCCATGGAGGAAACTGTACCAGTTTAAACTTCTCTCGATGTTGTATGAAAGTACTCTTTTTCCCTCTACTGTTGCTTTTACTAGAAACTATCAATCTTTAACATATTTCCTAGCCTGACAGGTACAAATTGGTATCTCACTGTAATTTTTCTGTATTGTTTTCCTAACCACTAGTGAGATTAAGCATTTCTTTAAATTTTTATTTCATTTTGGCTGTGCTGGGTCTTGGTTGCTGCCCATGGGCTTTCCCTAGTTGCAGTGAGCAGGGGCTACTCTCTAGTTGTGATGCACAGGTTTCACATGGAGGTGGCCTCTCTGTTGTGGAGCCTGGGCTCTAGGGCACACGGGCTTCAGTAGTTGCAGCATATGGGCTGAGTAATTGTGGCTCCTGGGCTCTAGAGCACAGGCTCAATAGTTGTGGCACAGAGGCTTAGTTGCTCCATGCATGTGGGATCTTCCTGGACCAGAGATTGAGTACTTCTTCACCACTGAGCCACCAGGGACACCCAAGATTAAGCATTTTCAAAGTATATCTGTTGATCATTTGTATTTTTTTTTTTTTTTTTTTGCTATAAGTTGCCTATTCATAACCTTTGTTAGTTATCTATTACTGCATTACATTACTGAAAATTTAATGGCTTGAACAACACACATTTATCATCTCATAGTTCTGTGGGTCAGGGTCTGGCACAGCTTAACTGAGCCCTCTGCTTTAAGTCTCTTTACAAGACTGTGGTTTCATCTGAAAGTTTAACTAAGGAAGGAGCCACTTCCAAGCTCCTGTGGTTGTTGGCCGAATTCAATTCCTCAGGAACTGTTCAAATGAGAGTCTCAGTTCCTTGATTTCTGTTGGCCAGAAACCACTCTCACTTCCTTACTATGTGGGCCTTTCTAACATGGCAACTCAATTCATCAGAGTGTGTGAGCCGAGAAGCAATAGACAGCTAGCAAGACAGAGGTCACCGTCTTGTGGAACCTAATCACAGAAATGATTTCCCATCGTCATTGCTGTATTTTATTGGATCCTGGCACGTGTAAGAAATTACACAATGGGTGTGCGTATCCGGAGACAAAGATTATTGTAGACCATTTTAGAGGGGGAAGTGACAATCCTCTTCGGTATTCTTGCCTGGCAAATTCCATGGACAGAGGAGCCTATAAGGCTATATAGTCCATGAGGTTGCAAAGAGTTGGACAACTGAGCGTGCATGCACCACATATTTTTTGCCCATTTTTCAGTAGGGCTATGTGTCTTTTATTTATTGATTGGCTAGAGTTCTTTTTTATTTTTTTAGTATAATGGGTGCTGCTGCTGCTGCTGCTCAGTCACTTCAGTCGCGTCTGACTCTGTGCGACCCCATAGACGGCAGCCCACCAGGCCTCACCGTCCCTGGGATTCTCCAGGCAAGAACACTGGAGTGGGCTGCCATTTCCTTCTCCAATGCATGAAAGTGAAAAGTGAAAGGGAAGTCGCTCAGTCGTGTCCGACTCTTTGCGACCCCATGGACTACAGCCCACCAGGCTCCTCCGTCCATGGCAAGAGTTCCGGAGTGGGATGCCATCGCCTTTTCTGATATAATGGCAAGAGTTCTTTATATTCTATAGATATATTTGTGTAGTGGTGGTAGTAGTGGTGTATGTGTGTATGTGTGTGTAGACAGAATAATTTATTCCAGGACTAGCTATCTAACTTTTATTTAGTTACTCTTTTCCTTTATAGCTTCTGAATTTTGTTTCTTCTTTAAGAAGTTCATTCTGTCCCCATACTTTTTAGATTTTATATTTTCTTATAATACTTTTTAATTTTGTTAAAATATATTTAGATATTTAAGTCAAATGGAATTGATTTTCCTATGATATGTAAGTGAAAAATCTACTTCGCCAAAAGAACAATTTACCTAGCATCATTTATCAAACAGTTTATTTTATTTTTAAGAATTAAGTTCTTTTTAAAGGTTTGTATATGTATATCTAATTTATTCATACAATGGGATGATATACTAACAGTTTTTGATTATGTTTTAATTTTTTTGTGAGATGTCCTCTAATGTTGGTACTAAGTACTTTCAACCATTTAACTAAATGTATTTTGGAAAGATAATGGCTCTGGGTTATTCTGTTTCTGATAGTTACATCTGTGCACCTGAGGTAAGTTACTTCCCCTTTTCTTCTACCTCTGATTAACTCCAAATATACCTCTTTGGGGCACTTATTCTCAGTTGTTAGTTACTGTGTAATTAGTCTGTCTCCTCCCATTAAACCATAAGTTCCATAGACTAGGTACTTCTTTGATTTTGGCTTATTCTTGAATTCCCAGTTCTTAGCTGAGGGCTCAGCACATAGTAGATGCTCAAAAATAATTTTTTTGGTAAATATATACATGCATACATTATTGAATAACTGAATGTAATTTAACCTCTTTGGACCACTAATCTGTCCATCTATAAAATGAAGAAATCATGGCAGATGAATTCATTCATCCATTCAAAAACTTTTTATGTGCCCACTGAAAGGTCTGTAGTCCCCTTTAGAGAGGCAAAATACAATGGAAAAATATACCTAGAACATGTATTATATTTGTTCACATCTATCCATTTATCTCTCTCCTTTCTATATATAAAATTTCTTTTTACTATAAATGTTAATTATCATTGGGCTATTATTAAATTCCCTTTAATGTTGAATAAATTATTAAATATGAAAAAATATTTTAATCCTAATAAATTCTACCGTGAGTAGCATTATCATAGTTGATTTTTTTTGAAATGTGTCCATTTATATTTTAAGAAGTGTTATAGATTTACGAATGTAGTTGGGTTAGCTTTATATCTTTTTCTTTTTATTTATAGTGAACTCTTCGTGTTTTCTTTGTAAATGAAGCTGATAACATGAATATAACAGATATAAAGTGTTTATATTTGTTGTGTCTCATTTATTTCTTTCTCATTCTGCAGTTCTGTAACTGGAGCTGCAGAGTGTTATATTTTATTTTCTGCAGGCTACTGCTTGCTCTTTTTCTTTAGTGTACCTTAGTGAAAATGGGTTTTGCTTCCTCAAATAGAAAAATTTTAAAGAAAAACTGTTTTTCACTCTTCATAAGGAAGGTTCACTGTTGTTGCTGTTTCATTTATTAAAGCTGCCTTTTCCATCCAGTATTTTTCAATATATTAACAGACAACAGTATTTCTTAAAATCTTCCAGTATTTGATATTTGAGTGGCATTCATTAATTTATGTAAACTATCTGGTTTGGATAATTATATTCATTTCATGATAATTTACTTTATCAATAAAATTCAGCAAGAAAAGGCTTAAACAATGATTTATAAAAACAGCAATATGTTCACCTTCATGTACTGAAAATGCTATATAAATAATTTTTCCAGAATTTTCTAATGGTCTTTCAATAACTAAAAACTATTCAGCACTTGAGCACTTATTTTCTATAAGATTATATATTTAGTACTGATGATGATGGACAAATTAAATGACCCTTTCTTATAAGTATCCTGTTGCTGCTGCTGCTAAGTCGCTTTAGTTGTGTCCGACTCTGTGCGACCCCATAGATGGCAGCCCAACAGGCTCCGCCATCCCTGGGATTCTCCAGGCAAGAACACTGGAATGGGTTGCCATTTCCTTCTCCAATGCATGAAAGTGAAAAGTGAAAGTAAAGTCGCTCAGTAAGTGTCTGACTCTTTGTGACCCCATGGACTGCAGCCTACCAGGCTCCTCCATCCATGGGATTTTCCAGGCAAGAGTACTGGAGTGGGGTGCCATTGCCTTCTTCAGTATCCTAAACACAGCACAGCTGATATCCTATATCTCAGCACAGCTGAGAATGATTTTGACCCACTGACCTCTGCAACCTACTCACAGCACTCTCACTGCATCTCTTTCTCCCATAGTAAACTACTGGTGTCAGTATATTCTGAATAGCTCAGAGCATTTCCTTGAGAGCAGCCCCTCACCTGCCTATGACCCTTTATTCACCTGTAACTAGTAGCTATAGGAGAAATCCATTTTCCTTTAAGATTATAGTACTAATAAATAATAAACTATTTGAGAAAAGGGGGAAAGTGTTGTTGATTATTTTTTGATAATAAAAATGATGTTCACAGATATCTAAATACTATGTTCAAGAATTGGAAGACTAAATATTGTTGAGATGGCAATTTTCTCCAAACTGATCTATAGATTCAATGCAAAGCAATCCTTAACAAAATCTCAGGAAGCATTTTTTTTTTAGTAGAAATTGAAGCTGACCCTAAATTTATGTGAAAATGCAAAGAAACTAGAATAGCTAAAACAATTTTGAAAAATAAAAAACACATTGGAAGACTTTCATACCTTATTTCAGGATGATACTGTGAAGCTATAGTAATCATAACAATATGGTTTCAGCATAAGGGTAGACATACAGATCAATGCAACAAAATAGAAAGTCACAATTAGACATAGGTTAACTGATTTTTTTTTGACAAAGGTGCTGAATTAAATCAATAGGAAAGAAAAAAAATTTTTTTTCAAATAATGGTACTAGTATAATTAGACATCTTTATGCAAACAAAACAAAATTTTGATTCTTACCTCACTCATACACAAAACTTAACTCAAAATATATCAGTCTATAATATATAATAGATCTAAATATAAGAGCTAAAACTCTGAAACTTTTAGAAGAAAACATGGGAAAAAATTTGTAACCTTGGGTAAGCAATAATTTCTAAGATATGACACAAAAAGCACAAATAATAAAATTTAAAAATGGATAAATTTCAAGTTATCCAAATTAAAAATTTTTGCTTTTCTCAGGGCACCATTTAAAAATTAAAAAGACAAGCCATAGACTGAGAGAAATTATTTGTAAGACATATGTTTTATAAAGGAGTTGTATCCAAAGTACATAAAGAACTCTTACAACTCAACAACAAAGAGAATTCAACACAAAACATGGGCAAAAGATTTGAATAATCACTTCACTCAAGAAGATGTACAGACTAAATAAACATATGAAAAGATGCCCAGAACCGTTAGTCATATTAGATAAGTGCAAATTAATATCACAACGATATACTGCCACACACTCACTAGAATGGCTAAAGTAGAAAACTGACAATACCAAGTGTTGAAAAGGATTTGAAAAAACTGGAGCCATCACACACTACTTTGGAACAATTTAGCAGTTTCTTTAAAATTACTGTATAGTCGGTCTCTAGGCTACAAGTGCAGAGGAAGCACTAGAGAAGGAGCAGCCGAGGATGTTGTCTGTGTGGGTCACTGCAGCGGTGGGCCTTGCCCTCCCTTGGCAGACCAAGCTGGTCTCCAAAAATGCTCTGGGATGATCCTTCATTGCTGCAAGGAGCCTTCATGCCTCTCGTTCTCATCTTCAGATGACTGGCACTGCTGAGGTGTCCTCTCTTCTTGAAGAGCATATTCTTACAGCTGATGCCTCTGCTGATCTTAAAGAGACTGGGTATGTTTTACATATTGGTGATGATACTGCCCATGTACATGGACTAAGAAATGTTCAAGCAAAAGAAATGGTAGGGTTTTATTCAGGTTAAAGGGTATGTCTCTGAACTTGGAAGCTAATAATATTGGTGTTGTTGTGTTTGGAAATGATAAACTAGTAAAGGAATGAGCTACTGTGATGAGAACTGGAGCTATTATAGATGTTCCAGTTGGTGAGGAGCTGTTGGATCCTGTAGTAGATGCCCTTGGTAATGCCATTGATGGAAGGGGTCCAGTTGGTTCCAAGGTCCAAAGGCAAATTGGCCTGAAAGCCCCTAGGATCATTCTTCAAATCTCTATGTGGGAATCAATGCAGACTGGCATCAAGGCTGTGGACAGCTTGGTGCTGATTGGTTGTGGTCGACATGAGCTGATTATTGGTGACCGACAGACTGGCAAACATCATTGCTATTGACACAATCATTAACTAGAAACGATTCAACAATGGAAATAATGAAAAGAAGAAGCTATACTGCATCCACGTTGCCATTGGTCAAAAGAGATCCACTGTTGCCCAATTAATAAAGACACTTACAGATGCATATACCATGAAGTACACCATTGTGGTGTCAGCTACTACTTCAGACGCTGCCCACTTCAGTAGCTGGTTTCTTATTTTGTATGTCCCATGGGAGAATATTTTAGGGATAATGGCAAACATGATTTGATCACTTATGATGACTTATCCAAATAGGCTGTTGCTTATTATCGATGTCTCTGCTGTTCTGCTGACCCACTGGTCATGAGGCCTATCCTGGTGATGTCTTCTACCTATACTCCAGTCTGCTAGAGAGCAGCTGAAATGAATGATGCTTTTGGTGGCTGCTCCTTGACCGCTTTACCAGTCACAGAAACACAAATTGGTGATGTGTCTGCTTACATTCCAAGGAATATCATTTTCATCACTGATGGACAGATCTTGGAAACAGAATTATTCTAGAAAGGTATCCATCCTGCCATTAATGCTGGTTTGTCTATATCCTGCATCAGATCTGCTGCCCAAACCAGGGCCTTGGAATAGGTGGCAGGTACTGTGAAACTGGATTCATCCTCCTCAAACTCACTATAATAATGATCTTCTTGCTGATAGCTCTCAAATGTCTATCTCCAGCCCAGGCTGCATCCTTGAGCCCCAGATCTGTATGTACAACTGTCAGCTTGACATTTCTATATCTTTTCTTAAAGTTATCTCAAACTTTGCTTGCTCCAGATTCTGAATGTGTGAGTTCTTACTGCCCCATCTGAAAAAAGAGAAAAACAGAAGGAAGGAAAGAATAACACTGTAATCCATGCAGTTGTATAACCTGGAAATCTAAGTCATCATTGTTCATTGTCTCCTCTCTCCTCCAACCCCCATCTGAGCTCGGAATAAATTAAGCAATAAGAGTGAGGAAAATAGAAATCAATGTGTCAGTTTTCCTACTGATGAAGGCCAGACTGAAGAATGTGGTATAAGTGTGTGGCAAAAATGAGTTTCCAAACCCCAGCTTTAGGAAGATTTACCTATCCTGTCCCTGATAGCACCAGAGCCCTGGAGCCCTCTCCTTAGAAGGACAGGCTCTTTATAAAAAAACTTGCCCCTCTGCAGACCAAGAGCCCATGCTCACTGCAGGCAGTCCAGGCTTAAAGAAAAAAGAGGAAAGGCTGAAACTTGCAAGCCCAGTTACTCACTCAAGCTCATCAATCATGTGAAAGGAGTATGAGATGAGGCAAGAAGAAGCCAGGAAATTTTAAGGAAAATACCTTTTCGTGGAAACCAGAAGAGTAGGGAGGCATCAGTCTCCTCATACATTGCAGTATCAAAGCCTATTGATTTCATGTCCAAAATATCTCTGACAGCATTACCTTCTCTCCATTTCTATTACCACTTCCCTGATTCAAGCTAATATCTCTCAGCTAGATCTCTGCAATAGCCTTCTTACCATTTTAACTACTGGAAAAAACTGTTCTCACCTCTTTCCTATCTGTTCTCCACACATCACCCAAAGTGATTTTCACAAGGCAAATCTGATCGTATTTTTTTCTTCCCATCCTTTCTCCTTTCTCCCTTATCCATGGTTCTTGGACCTAGAGTAGGGGATTGAGAAGATTTCTATGGGGATGTGACTTCTTAATGAGACCATAAGAATGACTGAGTATAGTTAGATGAAAAAAACAGGGAGCAAAGCACTGCAGGCCCAGGGAACAACAAATAGGAAAATGTAAAAGGTAAGCAATAGCCTGGATAGAGTGTCCCGGCAAAAGAAAATTTCAGAATGACTGGAAATAGGAGAGTGATAAGCAGACAGCTTGGTAAAGAGTTTGGAATTTTTCCCAAGGGCAGTGGGAAGGCTTTGAAGGGCTTTAAATAAGGTAATGACATAGATGGATTTGCATTTTCTGGCTGCTCTGTGGATACTGGATTAGGTGGGAAAGCAGTAGATGAAATGTGGGGACACAATATGAAAGTCATGCTTTCTGGTGGTGTCAGTGAGGATAGTGAGACAGCCATCTATATCTAAGAGGTAGAGAGAATAGACTTGGTGATGCGATGATTGAGGGAGAGGGTAGAGTCAGGAATGACTGCCAGGTTTTTCACTTGTAGAGCACTTGAGAGGATGAGAGTACATTTACTGGGAAAGGGTGCATTGGAAGGGGCTTTGGAAAGGAGACAAGCTGGTTTTGGACATTCTAATTTTGAGGTGTTCTTAAGACAACCAAGTGAAGATATTCACTAAATAACTGCAAATATGAGTAAGTTGGAAATAAGAGGAGTTTGTAAGAGAGAGCTGACATGGATATAAAAATTGAGGAGTTATAATTTAGATAGCAATTTAAACCCCAATAAAATTATTGATGATGAATGAGATGCTTAAGGAGAGCAAATGAATTGAGAAAAGCATCTTAGACAATCTTGAGGAACTCCAGCAAATAGTGGTAAAGGAGAAAGACCCCACAAAGGAGACTGAGATGGACCTACCAGAGACACTGCAGTAAAACCAGGAGTGTGCAGTGCCACAGAAGTCAAGGGAACTCTGTTTTTAAGATGAAGTACCCTCTTATACTAATGGTCCAATTTCTACCATCTACATCTCAGTTTCTAGAAAGAAACAGATCTAAAATATTTTCATACACTGAGGCTTTTGTGTTCCATCTTCCTGGAATGTTCTTTTTCTGCTTTTGGAAAAAGAAAAAAAAAGTTTTGTGTTTTTTAAACTTGTTTTTTTATTATTGTTTCTTAGGGCACCTTTCACAATTTACTAGTCAATTGCTTCTTTGTTTCATCATGACCAGCATAATACCTGACACACAGTGGGAGTTCAATGAATGTTAGTTGAATGAATGAATGACTGAATCAATCATATAAATATTATTAAGGATTTCTATCACTTATTGAATATTTACTATTTCTGGACACTTGTGCTAGTGCTTGATTTATAATAACTCTTTTAAGCCTTACAAAAACCCTATGAACGTGCATGATTATCCCCATTTCGTAGACGACAAAGCTGGGGTAAGAGAGAAGTAACTTCTTCAAAGTCACGTAGTTCTTAAGTTGCAGAGCTGCAATTCACAAACAAGCCTGCCTGATTCCAAAGTCCATTCTTTTAACTGCCATCTCTCCCTAGAGAAGTAAACATTCACATTTTACAGACATCTGTGGAGGAGACATTTTTCAACTGGCAGCTTTCCCAGTTCATCTCAAATCATAGCACATAATCAACAGCCTGCTCTTGTTCCAAGAATGCTTTATTTTGAGCCTCTACTGAGTCGCCCTCCCTACCTGAAAAACAGTAAGATTTTCTTTCATTCCCTCACCTAAAGCTGCCTGCTTGATTAAACCCTGGCTTCCTAAGCAGGAGGTCTCTCTTGGGATCAATACCCTACTTCTCTTTTCCCCTTCCTTACAGTTCTTATCCTACTTGATTTATAGGAATATCTAAGAATCCTTAGCTTGAAGTGCCCAGAGTGGTTTCCTACATAGCAACTCCTAGTTTTGGACTGTAGTCAACATACTGGAATGTGAGCTTTATGAGGGCAGGGACCTTGTCAATCTTGTTCATAGAATTGTGCCCAGTGTCATGAACAAGTGTGATTTCCAGTATCCAGTGGGAACATGATAGATAAAAGTTGACTGAATCAATCTGATGGTGGTGTAGTCCCAAACTTGGCTTTCACAGCAAGATAGACATGCTGCGCTCTGGTGCTTTACAGAGGGTAAAATCACAAACTCATGGATGCCAAGTACCTATCAAAAGCTCAACTGAGAAAAACCATTTTCATGAAGATTTGCCTGAAGGCTCTGCTGGTCAATGCTTTTAGATACAAAAGGAATCCGTGAGGGGAGACAGAGTGAGTTGGCTTTGGGAGGAGGGGAAATTCTTCACAAGTCACCGTAGAAAATTCACAAAGTAATCTGTTTTAAGAATGAATTAAAGTTATTTATATAAGTATTCTCTGGTTATTTATCTAAATAATAATGATGGGGAGCACACATAGTAAGTAATAAGCTCTAAGAATTTCCCGTCTTAACTGTTAGGGCTCCAAAAAGCTGGGGGAAATTATGAATTCCAAAACAAATCTTCATTGCAGGGAAGGAGCTTGATCAAATTACAATAAATTCATGGATCTTCTCTTATTTTCAGTGCACATTTCAGCAGTTTCTTCTGGCAAGATGCTTGCAGGCAAAATATTAATAGTTAGCTAGATGTAATCTTTACCCTCATTATGAAGACTGACCATTCTGGAATCGCCAGTCAGATTCTTTATCACAGATGACTATGTGGAGAATAAAATGCATTGACCTGTGATTTGTGGAAATATATTGCACATGATTAGTTTTCCTATAAAAAATCCATTATTTCCCATCGGATAGAGAGATTAATACTTTATCTCTTAATGGATCTTGCAGGCAGAGTCCCCTTTTTCCATTATGTTACTTACAAAAATTTCATTGTCACAAGAAATCTTCCCTCGGGGGCTATTACAAAGCCATTTTGTTTTTCTGCACAATTCAAAATTTGTTGCTTTTTTGGTACTAGTGCTTATTTGCAACATTTTTTTCTTATTAGTCAGGTTGGCTATCACTGCTCTTTTCCAAAGCCTACTGCCAAGCTCATCAATTTCTATTCCCAACCCTTAGGGATATGTTTTTCCCCTTTTCACTAAAAGAAACATCCATTATGCATTTGTGCATATTTTTTATTTAAAATTTTTGGATCACAACAACAGGAGAGGAAAGAACACACATGTATCTTTTTTATACCCCTTTCTCCCCTTATCACTGCTGTTTAGCTGTGTCTCCTTGTAGTGTCCTCACTGACTGAATATTGATAATCATCTTTTGACATTGTATACTGGCTTCTGGCCCCCAATTTTTATCTCATATGGAATTTCTCAGTATTCAAAACAGACTTACAAAAGTAGGAAAAAAAAACCTCTTACTTTTCTATCTCCCCTTAAAGCATACATAATGTGATTCCTAAGTCAACATTCCTTATATATAAATACACATATGTGTATTTAACTGTTTTGCATCTGGTAGCTCTCTTTTAAGAGGTTAAATAAATAAATGTTACTTCCATTTGATGCAGTAGTGCTACATTCTTTACTATGTAAAGATTTCTTGTGTGTGTTAGTCACTCAGTCATGTTTGACTCTTTGTAACTCCTTGGACTGGAGCCCACCAGGCTCTTCTGTCCATGGAATTCTCCAGGCAAGAATACTGGAGCGGGTTGCCATTCCCTTCTCCAGAGGATCTTCCCAACCCAGGGATCGAACCTGGGTCTCCTGCATTGCAGGCAGATTCTTTACCACCAGGGAAAAGAATAATAGGTATGAACATAAATATCTTGTGCTGCTGCTGCTAAATCACTTCAGTCGTGTCCGACTCTTTGCGAGTCTATGAACTGTAGCCCACCAGGCTCTGCTGTCCATGGGATTCTCCAGGCAAGAATGCTGGAGTGGATTGCCATGCCCGCCTTCTGGGGATCTTTCCAACCCAGGGATTGAACCTGCATCTCTTATATCTCCTGCATTGGCAGCAGTTTCTTTACCACAAGTGCCACTTGGGAAGCCAAGTACTAGGTGCTGTGTGCATTTCCTTGGGGTTGGCCCTTGAGTCTCTAGTTATAGATCCTAGAAATTCAGTGTTGGCTTTAACAGCCCACAATACATTCTCAAAAGGAAGAACATAACATGGGTCCTATAGATCCTAGTTATAAATCCTAGGAATTCAGGGAGCTTTCTCAGCTCACAATACATTCTCAAAAGGAGGAACATAGCATGGGTCCAGTAAAATGGGTCCAGAAAATGGAACATTCAATGGAGCCATCTTGATGATAGGTGGCCAAATGATCTGTATGAGTTCCAGGTGTGACCTATAATTGGGAAGAGTCTGGTGCCCTGATGTCTGCAGGGTGGAATTTGGAAGAACAAATTGCTTATTTAGGCATGGAAGCCTGAAAACAGGGACCATATACATTTAGACTACTGTGTATTCAGTGTCTTAGCACCTCACACCTGAGTCAAAGGGGCTCAAGAGATATTTATTGGATGAATGAATGAATAAATGAAAAAATCTTTTGGCATGTATGGCAAAATGGTGAAGCAGTTGCTGTAGAAATCTGAGCACTCAAAAGATTAAAGAAGCTTCTGGAACATAAGTGTTCAAAGAAGTGAGAGGCCTGACTCTTCCTTCATTTGTACTGCTGACATGTGCTGGAGAAAATTACATAATGATACAGAAGTGATGTCACTACAGATTCTTGGCTTCCAATATCAAGAAAAAATCCCAATACTGCCCAAACGCAAAGGGTCTGGATGATCCACTTTTCACAGAAGCTGCTTCAAAATTGCTCCACTATCTGCGAGCCTTCTGTTTACCTCCTTCAGATCAATTTGTACAGAAAGAATGCTGCCAGTTTTATGGAGAAAATGGATAGCACCTAAGCAAAAGAAATAATTTCATCTGCCTGACCTCACAAGTAGAAACGTGTCAAATAGAAGTGTTATTTCTCCCTGTCCAAGCCTAATTCGAGTACCCTCCATTCTACCCCTTCAAGGGGCTCACTATTTCCATTATTATTCTCTTTTACAAATTTTTAAATGAGTCTTATTGAAACCCTTTTTTTGAAACAATAAACTGTATGTATTGGGTTGGCCATAAAGTTTCTTTGGAAGACTTCCCTGATGGTCCAGTGGTTGGGAGTCTGCCTCTCAATGCAGGGGATGTAGGTTCAATCCTTAGTCAGGGAGCTAAGATCCTGCAGGCCGCAGAGCAGCTGGGCCCCTGCACCACAACTAGAAAGTCTGCATGCCACAATTAAGTCCTGATGCAGCCAGATAATTAATTAATTAAAAACAAGCAAAAAAACCTTCCATTTTTAAAGTAAAAATAAAAGACAACGTTTTTCGTTTTCAGAAAAGATGTTATTGATCACTGTCATTTGTTCAACATTATTGAACAAAACAATTCACTGTTTTGTTCCACTACTTTCTGCCATTTTTCAGTCAAATTCAAAAGTTCATCTTCCCGAAACTTTTTATCTTTTTGAGCAAAGAACAGTTCCAAAGTACCTTTTACAGTTTTCCAGGGAATTGAAGTTTTCTCTATTAAGAGAATTTTATAAAGACTAAAATAAATGGACATTTGCAGGTACAATGTCTGGTGAATGGCGGGTCAACCAGAACTTCCCAGCCAAGCTGTTTTCGCCTGGTCATCAGAGAACCATGCGGTCTTATATTCTACTGACGGAAGATAATGCATTTTCTGTTGACTAATTCCAGATGCTTTTCATCTAGTGCTGCCTTTAGCTGATCTAACTGGGAGCAGTACTTGTTGGAGTTAATCATTCGATTTTCCAGAAGGAGCTTGTAATAGAAGACTCCCTTCCAATCCCACCACATATCCTTCTTTGGATGAAGACTGGCCTTTGGTGCGATTGCTGGTGGTTCATTTAGCTTGCCCCAAGATCTCTTCTATTCCATATTATTATACAGTATCAACTTTTCATCATCTGGCATGATTTGTTTTAAACACAGCACATTTTCTTTACATTTAAGTAGAGAATCTCATGAGGAAATATGGCCAAAAAGGTTTTTTTGCTCAATTTACGTGGAATGAAAACATCAAAATGATTAACATAAGCAAGCTGGTGCAAATGCAGTGCTGGATTTAGATATTGTGAGCATGTTGGCTATCTCCTGCATGGTACAACATTTTTTCAGTTAATATCTTGATTTGATCACTATCAATCTCAGCTTGTCTACCCGACTGTGGAGCATCATCCAGCAAGAAGTCTCCAGCATGAAACTTCACAAACTACTTTTGACACATTCAATCAGTCACAGCACCTTCTCAATGCATAAATCCTTTTTTTTTTTTTTTGCATTTCAGTTTCACTTTTATCTTTGTTGAAATAATAAAGCATAATATGCCAAAATGTTACTTTATTCTTCCATCTTCAATGTTAAAATGGTTACACAAAAATTCACTGGTTTTGATAAGTACTTTTTAAATGCACACTGATATGACAGCTGTCACAATACAATCTAACACAATTGTTTCAAATGAAGTCATCTGATGGAGCCATCTTATGGAAAAACTGAATGAACCTTTTGGACAACTCAATATTTAAAGTGTACAGTTTGATAAATTTTTACCTATATCTATACCTTTGACGACATCATTTCAAGATAATAAATATATCCATCACCCCAAACATATCCGTGTGCCCCTCTCTAATCCCCACCCCCACTCCTGTTTTCTTTTTCCTCCACAGTAGGCAACCACCAAACTAATCTGTTTGGTTTTTTGCCACTGTAGATTAATTTGTATTTTCTAGAGTTTCATATAAAGAGAATCATACAGTAAATATTCCTCTTAGGGGTTGGCCTTATATATTCACTTACTGATGGATGGTTTTTCCAGTAGTCATGTATGGATGTGAGAGTTGGACTATAAAGAAAGCTGAGCCCAGAAGAATTGATGCTTTTGAACTGTGGTGTTGGAGAAGACTCTTGAGAGTCCCTTGGACTGCAAGATCCAACCAGTCCCTCCTAAAAGAAATCAGTCTGGAATATTCATTGGAAGGACTAATGCTGAAGCTGAAACTCCAATATTTTGACCATCTAATGCGAAGAACTGACTCATTGGAAAAGACCCTGATGCTGGGAAAGATTGAAGGTGGGAGGAGAAGGGGACAATAGAGGATGAGATGGTTGGATGGCATCACCGACTCAATGGACATGAGTTTGAGTAAACTCCAGGAGTTGGTGATGGACAGGGAGGCCTGATGTGCTGCAGTCCATGGGGTGGCAAAAAGTTGGACACGACTGAATGACTGAACTGAACTGAACTGATTTCCAATTTTAGGCTTTTATAAATAAAGCTACTAGATACATTTTTGTACAAGTCTTTGTGTGGGTGTATATTTTTTATCTTGGGTAAATACCCAGAAGTGAAAGGAATAAATCATATTCTTTAACATTTTAAAGAAATGGCCAAGTTTTTTTCAAGGTTGTTGTATCATTTTACACTTCCATAAGCAGTGTAGTAGAGTTTCAATTTCTATACAACCTGGCCAATACTTGTTAATTTTAGCCGTTCTTACAGGTGTGTGTTGATAGCTCACTGTGGTTTTAATTTGCATTTCCCTGGTGGCTAATGATATTTTCTGGTGCTTATTTGACATCGGTGTATCTTCTTTAGGCCTTCCTGGTGGCTCAGATGGTAAAGAATCTGCCTGCTAAGCATGAGACCTGGGTTTGATCCAGGGGTTAGGAAGATCCCCTGGAGAAGGGAATGGCAAACCACTCCAGTAATCTTCCCTGGAGAATCCCCATGGACAGGGCAGCCTGATAGGCTAGAGTCCATGGAATCGCAAAGAGTTGAACACGACTGAGCGACTAATACTTTCTCTTTATCTTTGGTGAATTACCTGTTAATTATTTTGCCCAATTTTCACTAGGTCATTTGTTTAATGGTTGAGTTTTGATCATTCTTTATATATTACAGATATAAATTCTTTATCAATTATATTATTTTCAAGTAGTTTCTCCCAGTCTGTGGGTTGTCTTTTCATTCTCTTAACAGTCTTTTGAAGAATGAAAAAGAATTCTAATTTTGATAAAGTCTATTTTATCAGATTTTTTTCGTTTATAAATCATGTTTTTGGTGTCATATTCCAGAAAACTTTGCCTAACTCTAGCTCATATGTTTTTCTCCTAAAAGTTTTTCAGTTTATATTTTATAATATTTTTGTGATTCATTTTGAGTTAATTTTTATATACTGATCAAAGTTTGAGTTTTTGCTTATGGATAATCAATTCTTCAGTATCAGTTGTTGAAAATAATACTCTTTCTCCACTGAATTGTCTTTCACCTTTGCCAAAATTCAATTGACCATGCATTCATGGATGTATATCTTGGGTCCTCTATTCTTTTCCATTAATCTATTTGTCTATTATAATGCCACAGTGTCTTGAGTATTATTTTCCATGACAGTTATGTCATAGACTACTTGCCAGCTTACAAATTTGTTTTCTTTGTATCAGGTTCGCATCCATGATCCAGTCAGCTACAGTTGAATGTTAGAGGGAGTTGGCTTACAAAGTACAAAGCAGGGCTGCTAAGGACCACCTCTCCATATGGCTGAGAGCAGGAATTTTCTTTAACATATGTCATGCTTATACAGGCACCAGAGTCTATCCTGCAAACATTCCATTCTCTCTCTACATCCAGTTTTACTCCTTTTAATAAATTTCTAATACTGTAGATCTTTCTAAAATATAAATCTGATCATAAAATTTCTTTTGAAAAATCCATCAATGGTTTCCCATTGTCTTTAGGATAAAGTCCAAGTGCTTATCCCTTGCAATCCAACTCTGCTTCCCTTCCCAGTTTCAATACTTACTACTTTCCACTTTCCACTTGTGTGCTATACACTTGCCATGTGAATTACTTACAGTTCTTCAAATATGCCACACTCTCTCACTCAGATATTTTTCATGTTGTTTCCTCTGCATAGGATACTTTCTCTCAACTCTTTCTCCCCAGCTAGCTTTTATAAGTCTTTTAGATCTCAGTTTAGATATAACATCAATTTAGTTCAATAAATATTTACTAAGTAACTTACATGAGTTAGGAGGCTTCCCTGGTAGCTCAGAGGTTAAAGCATCTGTCTGGAATGTGGGAGACCCAGGTTCGATCCCTAGGTCGGGAAAATCCCCTGGAGAAGGAAGTGGCAACCCACTCCAGTACTCTTGCCTGGAGAATCCCATGGAGGGAGGAGCCTGGTAGGCTACGGTCCATGGGGTCGCAAAGAGTTGGACATGACTGAACGACTTCACTTTCACTTTCACTTTCATATGAGTTAAGAACTCTGTTATGAGTAAGGACTATAATATGAACATCTAATACACCCTCATATTATATATAGTCTAAAGAGGGAAGTGACATCAAGCAATAATTATAGTTAAATCTAAATCTACAATGATGAAGAAAATAGCATGTAGTAAAATAATATTCCTGATAATGCAAAACCATCTATCAGAATTCTGGCCATTCATCCTGTCCTCTGCCCAATTCCCATTTTCCAATGTGGTGGGCTAAAGTTCTTGCCTTGGGATAGAAAGAAGCAACGTAAAAGGGAAGAAATGGAATTCTGCATTCCCAGAATAATTCTTCATTATTCTCCCAACCCAATCTTCCTGGATTAGTCAGCTCAATTGGCTGCCAAGTAACTGGAATCAGTGATGTGTTCCTGGAATTCCCAGCTTGTCACTGAACCTGGAATCATTCCCAGTATATTTAAACTGGAACAGTCAAGCATCAGTAGTTTGCTCCAAACTCTGAGACCAGGATAGATATTGACCACACAGCCAGATACCTGGAATTCTAGCCAGCAACTAAATAGGCTTACTTCTGTCATTTCATTAACCTCATAATAATATGACCTTGTAATTTATGAAATTGAATTTTTGGGCCCTATTTGTTCAGTTTTAGTGGGTTTTACTATACACATAAGACTAGTATAACAAAAGGAGAGCATGTGTGCTAGCTGTGGTGTGAGGTAAGGAAGCGAGGGAAAGCCTCTCAGAGGGATATTTAACTGAAACTTGAAGAATGAGCAGGAGTTAACCCAGGTGGAGTAGGAAGATGGTCCTCAGCAGAGAAAGACTTCTCCAGGAAGCCTTTCTTTGTCCTCTACACTAACTTAGATGCTCCTCCTCCATGTTTCTAAGGCCCTCCTGGTACTTCTACTACCTAACACTCATCACACATATAACAATGTCTTTTTCTTTCAGTTCAGTTCAGTTGCTCAGTCATGTCTGACTCTTTGTAACCCCAAGGACTGCAGCATGCCAGGCTTCCCTATCCATTACCAACTCCTGGAGCTTACTTAAAAACTCATGTCTATCAAGTCGGTCACGCCATCCAACCATCTCATCCTCTGGCATCCCCTTCTCCTCTTGCCTTCAATCTTTCCCACCATAAGGGTCTTTTCCAATGAGTCAGTTCTTCACATCAGGTAGCCAAAGTATTGGAGTTTCAGCTTCAGCATCAGTTCTTCCAATGAATATTCTGGACTGATTTCCTTTAGGATGGACTGGTTGGATCTCCTTGCAGTCCAAGGGACTATCAAGGGTATTCTCCAACACCACAGTTCAAAAACATCAATTCTTTGGCACTCAGCTTTCTTTATAGTCCAACTCTCACATCTATACATGACTACTGGAAAAATCATAGTTTTGACTAGATGGACCTTTGTTGGCAAAGTAATGTCTTTGCTTTTTAATATGCTGTCTAGGTTGGTTATAGCTTTTCATCCAAGGAGCAAGTATCTTTGAATTTCATGGCCACAATCAGTGATTTTGGAGCCCCCAAAAATAGTCTTTCACTGTCTCCATTATTTCCCCATCTATTTGCCATGAAATGATGGGACCAGATGCCATGATCTTCGTTTTCTGAATGTTGAGCCTTAAGCCAACTTTTTCACTCTCCTCTTTCACTTTCATCACGAGGCTCTTTAGTTCTTCTTCACTTTCTGCCATAAGGGTGGTGTCATCTGCATATCTGAGATTATTGATATTTCTCCTGGCAGTCTTGATTCCAGCTTGTGATTCCTCCAGCCCAGCGTTTCTCATGATGTACTCTGCATATAAGTTAAATAAGCAGGTGACAATATACAGCCTTGACGTACTCCTTTTCCTATTTGGAACCAGTCTGTTGTTACATGTCCGTTGCTTCCTGACCTACATACAGGTTTCTCAAGAGGCAGTTCAGGTGGTCTGGTATTCCCATCTCTTTCAGAATTTTCCACAGTTTCTTGTGATCCACACAGTCAAAGGCTTTGGCATAGTCAATAAAGCAAAAATAGATGTTTTTCTGGAACTCTCTTGCTTTTTCCATGATCCACTGGATGTTGGCAATTTGATCTCTGGTTCCTCTGCCTTTTCTAAAACCAACTTGGACATCTGGAAGCTCACAGTTCATGTATTGCTGAAGCCTGGCTTGGAGAATTTTGAGCATTACTTTACTAGCGTGAGAGATGAGTGCAATTGTGTGGTAGTTTGAGCATTCTTTGGCATTGCCTTTCTTTGGGATTGGAATGAAGACGGACCTTTTCCAATCCTGTGGCCGCTGCTGAGTTTTACAAATTTGCTGGAATATTGAGTGTCAGCACTTGTACAGCATCATCTTTTAGGATTTGAAATAGCTCAACTAGAATTCCATCACCTCCACTAGCTTTGTTCTTAGTGATGCTTTCTAAGGCCCACTTGACTTCACATTCCAGGATATCTGGCTCTATGTGAGTGATTACATTATCATGATTATCTGGGTCATGAAGATCTTTTTTGTACAGTTCTTCTGTGTATTCTTGCCATATCTTCTTAATATCTTCTGCTTCTGTTAGGTCCATACCATTTCTGTCCTTTATTGAGCCCATCTTTGCATGAAATGTTCTCTTAGTATCTCCAATTTTCTTGAAGAGATCTCTAGTCTTTCCCATTCTGTTGTTTTCCTCTATTTTTTTGCATTGATTGCTGAGGAAGGCTTTTTTAATCTCTCCTTGCTATTCTTTGGAACTCTGCCTTCAAATAGGTATATCTTTCCTTTTCTCCTTTGCTTTTCACTTCTCTTGTTTTCACAGCTATTTGTAAGGCCTCTTCAGACAGCCATTTTGCTTTTTTGCATTTCTTTTTCTTGGGGATGGTCTTGATCCCTGTCTCCTGTACAATGTCACAAACCTCCGTCCATGGTTTATCAGGCACTCTGTCTATCAAATCTAGTCCTTTAAATCTATTTTTTCACTTCTACTGTATAATCATAATGGATTTGATTTAGGTCATACCTGAATGGTCTAGAGTTTTTCCCCACTTTTTCAATTTAAGTCTGAATTTGGCAATAAGGAGTTCATGATCTGAGCCACAGTCAGCTCCTGGCCTTGTTTTTGCTGACGGTATAGAGCTTCTCCATCTTTGGCTGCAAAGAATCTTATCAGTCTGATTTTGGTGTTGGCCATCTGGTGATGTCCATGTGTAGAGTCTTCTCTTGTGTTTTTGGAAGAGGGTGTTTACTATGACCAGTGCATTCTCTCTGGCAAAACTCTATTAGTCTTTGCCCTGCTTCATTCTGTACTCCAAGACCTGTTACTCTAGGTGTTTCTTGACTTCCTACTTTTGCATTCCAGTCCCCTATAATGAAAAGGACATCTTTTTTTGGGTGTTAGTTCTGAAAGGTCTTGTAGGTCTTCATGGAACCGTTCAACTTCAGCTTCTTCAGCATTACTGGTCCAGGCATAAACTTGGATTTTTGTGATATTGAACGGTTTGCCTTGGAAACGAACAGAGATCATTCTGTCATTTTTGAGATTGCATCCAAGTACTGCATTTTGGACTCTCTCGTTGACTATGATGGCTACTCCATTTCTTCTAAGGGATTCTTGCCCACAGTAGTAGATATAATGGTCATCTGAGTTGAATTCACGCATTCCAGTCCATTTTAATTCTCTGATTCCTAGAATGTCAATGTTCACTCTTGCCATCTCCTGTTTGACCACTTCCAATTTGCCTTGATTCATGGACCTAACATTCCAGGTTCCTATGCAATATTGCTCTTTAAAGTATTGGACCTTGCTTCTATCACCAGTCATATCCATAACTGGGTGTTGTTTTTGCTTTGGCTCCATCCCTTCATTCTTTCTGGAGTTATTTATTCACCAATCTCCAGTAGCAAATTGGGCACCTACTGACCTGGGGAGTTCATCTTTCAGTGTCCTATCTTTTTGCCTTTTCATACTGTTCATGGGGCTCTCAAGGCACTAGGACCTTGTTGCCTGTAAATTCCCTTTGTATGAAATAGGAAAGAGCCATTCAACAAAGATCCTGTCTGAGCAAAGAGATTGAAAAAGTTAATTCTCTGTGCCAAAGAATTAGGCATAGGCTGATGCAGGCCCACCTGTGCAAGAATTGCTTCACAAGAAAAGGCACTTTGTGGGAAGAAAACGGCATCCTTTCCTGAAGAGCAATTTAGCCCTGTTCTAAGGGACAAGAACTGGTGAGTGGAGAACAGGCTGGAATTTAGCCCTAAGCACTTTGGCTAAGAATTTTTGTGCAGGGCAGAAACTCCACAACTGCACACAGTGACCGTGGATTTTTCACTACATTCTCAGCAATGACTAGTAAAGGGCATGACATACAACAGGTAAATATTAAAAAGCAGCCCATAAACATAAAAGCTTAGATTAGGGCCCCTAGTACTGCCTTAGTACCATTGTATATTCCAGATGTGTATTATCAGCTAATGACTATGGCAAAAAATGGCTGTGTCACATGGGAGGCAGTCATGTCCAGCAGAAGGCTCATCAGTAGCCGCTGAAGATAGTTTGTCATATCAAGGAGTAATGAAGTAGCTGGTAGGACCTGTTCCTAGTTTACATGAGAAATTTTCAAGGAAATTTATAGGGGTTTTAGGGTCCTGCAGTAAAAAGTGTGACAAGGCCAGTGAAGGTTTCTTCTGGGTTACTTTAGAAGGAAAGAATGCAATTGTGTATAAACTATCCTCCAATGTTCTATATCTCTTGGGAACTTAGCTCAATTATAACAGCCTGTTCAGAGAATGAATTGAGGAGACTAAACTTGGATATAGATTTGAACTTAAGAGAAACACCAATACAGTATACTAACACATATATATGGAATTTAGAAAGATGGTAACAATAACCCTGTGTACGAGACAGCAAAAGAGACACTGATGTATAGAACAGTCTTATGGACTCTGTGGGAGAGGGAGAAGGTGGGAAGATTTGGGAGAATGGCATTGAAACATGTAAAATATCATGTATGAAACGAGTTGCCAGTCCAGGTTCGATGCACGATACTGGATGCTTGGGGCTGGTGCACTGGGACGACCCAGAGATTGGTATGGGGAGGGAGGAGGGAGGAGGGTTCAGGATGGGGAACACATGTATACCTGTGGCGGGTTCATTTTGATATTTGGCAAAACTAATACAATTATGTAAAGTTTAAAAATAAAATAAAATTAAAAAAAAAAAACCAAAACCAAAAAAAAAAAAAAAGATTTGAACTTAGACAGTAAGCTAGAATATACTGCAACAACAACTAAATTTGTGAAAGTTGATTTACCAAAAAAGACAGGGGAATTTCTAAAGAAATGTCTGGTAATTATTCGAAGATATCACTCACTGAAAAGCGTGCCATGGCCACCTCATGCGAAGAGTTGACTCACTGGAAAAGACTCTGATACTGGGAGGGATTGGGGGCAGGAGGAGAAGGGAACGATAGAGGATGAGATGGCTGGATGGCATCACTGACTCGATGGACGTGAGTCTGAGTGAACTCCAGGAGTTGATGATGGACAGGGAGGACTGGCGTGCTGCGATTCATGGGGTTGCAAAGAGTCGGACACGACTGAGCGACTGAACTGAATTGAACTGAAGCAAGGAAAAAATGCCAATACAAACTATGATTTTTAAAACATATCTCGATTTCAGAAATGTTATAATAATTTTTTAAAAAATGTTACAGAACTGGTGAAATATAGATTATAAAATATAGATTATAAAATCACATTTTTGTGCTTCTAATATACTGCTATATATCTTTAAGGAAAACATAAATTATTTCCCTGTGAGAGCAAAGTAACGGTTCAAGTTCCCTTGACAGGTACATCTTCATGGCAGAGTACAGTTTGTTATCAAAATTTCATAATACCATCTGTTAAGATCATTTTCATATAATTCCATGCTCATTGAACAAGTAATTTGGTGTTCCTGGAACCCTTCTCTACAGGGGAAAGACTATGTTGACCAATCTGCCAGAATATTCCATTACACTTGGCAGTCACAACTTTTACTGTAAATTAATATATCACCATGTGATTTATACATTAGTTTTCATAAGTTTCATGCCTCTGAGCTCAGTTAATTCTATTCTAGCTGATTTTCAACCTGCAAAGCTAAGAGCTAAACTCTAGAGGAAACGACTCCATAGCATTATCACCATGTGAGGCACTAGTTGAAGCTCTTTGTCAACTTTAAAACACAAATAGCACTTTGAGCATGTGACTTTTGATCTATTTGACCAGAAGATATTTGAGAGCTGAGTGTCTATTTACCTTCACATCTTCCACAGGGCCCAGTATAATGCTCAGAAACTGAAGGTACCACATGGATATTAGAAGAGAGATGGCTCTACATTTCAGTGCATCTCTCAGGTATGCCTGGAGGCGGGCAACAGTCATTCTACATTGATGGTGATGTATGGCACTCAAAAATGAACCTGAATATGAATTTACAAGAGTTTTTAATGTCTTGGAATGAAAACGTGAAGAAAAAAATGAAGATGACAGTATCATGTTATGGGGACTTTGCAGGAGGCTCAGTGGTAAAGAATCTGCTTGCAGTGCAGGAGATACAAGTTTGATCTCTAGGTCGGTAAGATCCCCTGGAGAAGGAAATGGCAACCCACTCCAGTATTCTTGCCTGGGAAATCCCATGGACAGAGGAGCCTGACAGGCTGCAGTTCATGGGGTTGCAAAAATTCAGACACGACTGAGTGACTGAGCATAGCACTATCATGTTCTATTTTCAGACCTGCATTTCTAATTTGAACTTAGTGTTTTGTAAATCTATTTTTTAAAGGTTGCAATGACCATTCTTTTCCTTCTTACATGTTTAGAAAATTTAAGTAAATGATACATGATAGAGACTATAATGTTCATTTTGGTGGCTCAGATGGTTAAGTATCTGTCTACAATGTGGGAGACCCGGGTTCGATCCCTGGGTTGGGAAGATCTCCTGGAGAAGGAAATGGCAGTCCACTCTAGTACTATTGCCTGGAAAATCCCATGGACAGAGGAGCCTGGTAGGCTACAGTCCATGGGGTCGAAAAGAGTCGGACACGACTGAGTGACTTCACTTTCACTTTCACAGTTGCCTAGAAATATCAAAGTCCAATTTCTATTTATTACCGTGTAGCTAAAGAAACATATTTGTATACTTACATCTCCCAGTTATTGATTACCAAGGAAATCAACACATATAACACAATACTTTGGCTTACTATTTTATGTTCATTTTCTTTAGTAAAACACACGAGATGGCTGAAATTATGGATGCCCTTTTTGCTTGGATGGATCTCAACCAAATATTCTGAAACATCTGGAATCTCTCACTCTAGAAAAAATAAACAATAAAAGCATTTCTCAAGTTTAATGTGTGTGAAAGTTCGATGTAGAGAGAGCCTTCTTACCAGGAGAACTCTGGCAAGTTAGTTGTCAAGAATCCTTAAGCTGTGGTACCTATAGCTTGAGATTAGTCTAATCACTTCATCTTGTCAGGTTTCCAGAGTTGATCAGACTGTTGCTATTTCCCCTTTTTCCTTTTCATTTGTCCCTGAACCCACAGTGGACTGAGCCACTCCACTGACCTTGCTTTTACCAAGGTCACCAAAGATCTTGGACACCCAATAAATTCTGCTTACTTATGTAATGTCTCTGCTGCATTTACTCAGAACGTGCAGACCCTGCTTTGTGCTCACCAGTCCCATTTCCTTTTCCTCCAGGGCATACAGCTCAACTACACTTCTCAGCCGCTGCCTGCAGTTAAGTGGGGCCACGTGACTAGATGCTGACTAGTGGAAAGTGAGAAGTGATGTGTGCCACTTCTGGGCTTGGCCCTTCAACTTTCTACACTCATGATTCTCCATGTGTGTTCTCTCTCTTTCCAGGGGATCTGGTAGAGGATGCTAAGACCCTAGAGGAGGGCAAAGCCAGATGACAGAATGAACCTAGGTATTTAAATAGCTGCTTTGAGGCATGCCCTCCCCTTCCTAATAACTTCAGTGGAGTGTGATGAGACTAAGAAATGAAATTTTACTGTGTTAAGCCATTGAGATTTGAGATTATCATATTTGTAAGCTGTTACCAATACTTCCTTGGCTTCTGTGATGCTACACCCTTGCCTAAATTTCATATCCATTTATCCCTTCATTTCTTATTTTCTTGGACTGCTCTACTCATTCCTTAAATATTTTTTTAATCTGCATTTCCCTAGCCCACTGTTTTCTTCCTCTACATATGTTCTGTGAACAAGTCCACATACTCTCCTGGTTTACTTCTGATATGCTAGTGAGTTAGAGTAGTAAACATGTTCCCAAATATTAGATATAATTTTTACTAAATAAGTGTATACTAAATCTATTTTGTATCATTTAATGAAGCTTTGTTTTAATGACTTTGAAATCTTTATTATCTATTTCCTCATCTCCCCCATTATGCGATAAATTTAGAGTTTATCATATCTTTTTTCTAGTTCTTTTATTGGACTATAAAAGCTTTTCATCTACTCAACTATTATTTATTGAATATGTGCAAGGAACTGTCTTATTCCTTTCTTGCTGACACCTAGAACAGTGTCTTGCATGGTGCAGGCAATTGGTGAATGTTGATTGAACTGAATAGAATTATTTATTGCATGGGCTTCCTTGGTGGCTGAGACGGTAAAGAATCTGCCAACAATGCGGAAGACCTGGGTTCAATCCCTGGGTTTGCAAAGATACCCTGGAGAAGGACATGGCAACCCACTCCAGTACTCTTCCCTGGAGAATCCACATAGATTATTGGTGAGCTACAGTCCATGGAGGTCACAAAGAGTCAGACACGACTGAGCAGCTAAGAATGCACACACATTTATTGCATACTTGCTGTGTAAAATCTGCTATGTAAAATCTCTTTGCTGGAGCTAGTGTGAGACAAAAATAAATAAATGGCTTGATCTCTGTTTACTCTCTTCATCTCTCTCTATGTCAAACATCCTCCTACTTCCACCCCAATTAGCAAATGTTTCCTATCATTTGCAGTTCCAGAAATGATTCACAATTTTGGTACTAAGAGGTAGGTTCTCTTAGAGTGAGGTCCTAAGATAAATCCAAACTTTGACTTGATTTTATTACTAGGATACTTTTTTTTTATATTAAACTACAGTTGGTTTACAATGTTGTATTAATTTCTGCTATAAATAGTAGATTAATTGATGTTTCATTCTTTTTTCTCTGCCTACATTTCAGAAGTATTGGAATGTGGAGAATTAACTGTTTTTATCTACCATGAAATTGCATTTTCTTTTTGCTTAGGTCATTTGAGACTATATGTATCTTTACTTTGTATCTTTTATTGGGTAATTCCATTCACTGGAATAATACATTCATATATTGTACTGATACTGTCAGGTTTTAACACTAATTACCAGTAGCCAATTTTGCTTTTCCTTTCTTCCTTGTTTTCAAGGATTCTTCACCAGGTGTATTCATCTGTGCTTTGTGAATTTTCTCCCGAGATGTTTTCATCTTGGTTTTCATTCTCAACTGCATTTTTTTTTTAATGTCTTTAAATATTTTGGCTTAGAGCCACATAACTGATCCTTGGATTTTTCGACTTGCAATTTTCTTTTCTTTTTTGCAATACCTTATTCAAAATGTTTGCCCTTTTCAAGGTTTCTCTCACTAAGAGAAAGTTTTTTGACAGCTATTTTGTTTATAAAGAATTTCACCAACCATTACTACTTTTACTATTACAATTATTATTATTATTACTTATACTACTAATATTATTTCTATAGTATTACAGTTTAGTTGCTTAATTCTAGTATAAACAAAAAGTTTCATTAGTGAGACAAGTTTCTGATCATGGTTGAGTTCTAAGTGACTCTATTTGCTGGTAGTGTGCTCTGATGCCCATCAGTCAGTCAGGGGTGTACATTCACAACAGAGTTTTATTGTTGGTAACTGCTTTGGTAGTGATAAATGTTATAAGAATTTCCATAGTACATTATAATTTTATTTATTGTAAGTCCAATAGTAAACTCAGAATGTCCAATTTTAATGGATTCTGCAAATAAAATAACTCACAAGGCAACTCCCCCAAATTGGTCAAAAATATACATTTTATTGCTTATCTATTTGTGTAAATGAAGAAGAAAAATTTGTATTTTGAAAGAGTCCAGTCCAAGACTGTGTGACGCTGAGAAAATTACCTAACATCTCTTTGCTTCATTAGGTTTTAATGAAATTAAATGAGTTAGAACAATGCTTGGTAAATAGTAAGCACTCCAAAGTGTTAGCTATTATTATTAACTAATTCAGCAAGTATAAATACCTGTCATTTGGAATCTATGTTTGCTGATAATGATGATGAAGTCACCATCCTATAGGAAAGAGAATGTTTCTCATTCTCGTCAAATATTTGCAATTACGGTGTATTCCTCTGAATGCCAATAACATCTAATGAAAGCTCTTTTTTTTCAAGTGAGAACCCAGAGATTCAGAACAGTCAAAGAACTTAGTAGTAAGGCAGGACTAGTAGATTCCTCAGGGACTTTTGATTCGTGTCAAACATGTTAGCAACTTTTTGTTGGCTCAGTTTAAAAGCAAAGAGAGTAACTCTTCATCAGTGTTTCTCAAAGTGTGGTTTATGAGGCTGTCCTCAGACTCTGAGGTGGATACTTGTTTAAAGTTTTTTTAGAACTCCCTAGGCTAATTGTTTGAAGGGTAACCAGTGTATCAGGTGTTTCTTATGTAACTTTAATTTGGAGACTCACAGCAAGTTCAGTAATGCAGGGAGAAAGTATCCTCACAGAATCAAATTGGACCAAAGCCAGGGCACCTTTTAGGGCAGGCCTTCCTACCCTAACTGAGATACTACGTTTGATGCTCTGCTTGTTCATCAAGCATCTCCCAACAATTGGTCCCCTTAAGATCCAGAAAACTTCTTCTGCCATGATTCTACAGTTGTGATCGGCAATCTTGGGTTCTTTAGCTGTTTTCCTCAACAGTAGGAAGAGAAAAGGAATTGTGCCACTCTCGTGATCGTGGAACTCAAATATGGGTCTGTTCCACCTTAAAGGGCCTAGGCTTGCCTAAGTGTTTGGGTCTTGCAGAGTTTGGGCACCACCATATTTGGAGCGTGCCTACTTTGGGGCGGGAACCTCCTTGAGAGTGATTAGGTCAGCGCTGGGGGAGGTGACCTTGTTGGGTTTCTGGCACCCGAGAACAGTAGTGCACTGTTTCTGCTGCCCGGGTTGGTGTAATTGGCCCAGACGCTCCACCACCGCGAGGCCGCCCAGGAGCTCCTCGCTGGCCGCCCCCGCGGCCCGTAGGTCGGTAAGAGGCGGGAAAGCAGCGCGCCTGCGCCGTGGGAACCGGGGCCGCAGGCGAAAAGCGGGGAGCGGAGGGGGGCCGTTGGAGCCGAGAAGCGTACAGAGCGGCGTGTGACGCGGGGACGCCGCGCGCTCCCAACGTCGCCCCGGTTTGACGCACACGGCACCAAACTGTGAGTTTCAGGGGTTATTTGGTCGGAATCGCCGGGACCCGTGTGGGTTTGGGGCCTCTGGGCTGTGGCGGCGCGGGACTGGGGGTGGCGGAAGAACTTGGGGGACCCGGCCTTCGGCGCTCGGGCCCGGGGAGCTACGCCCTAGGCTGGGTCCCAACCATCCAAAAGGACGCATTTTGCCGCACAGGCTAAGATGGCGGCGGCGGCCGAGGAGGCGGAGTTGGTGCTACACAAGGAGCCCGGGCCCCGGGTTCGGGGAGGCGGCGGCCGCGGGGGGCGGCGGAACCTGAGGTGAGCGGCGGTCGCCGCCGCGGGGCGGGACTCGGCGGAGGTGGGGAGGGGGGACTTTACCACGGCGGCGTCGGAGGATCCGGTAGCGGACACAAAGGGGTTGAGCTGGGCACTAGACTTGGGGGTTTTGTTTAGTCACATGAAGCCGAGCAGCCAGTGAGCAGTAGGGGGAAGGGGGCCGAGATCTGGCGGCTTGGGGAGCCTGGCGGTCGCCATTGCAATGCACTGAGTAACGGGGCGGTCCGAGAGCAGTCACCAACCCCCTCTCTTCGGGGCTGCTCCGTCTCGGCCAGAAGCGTAGGCTCTGGCGTTAACTGTATACACCCCTCCCCTAACGTGGGACCAGGACCGCATAGCCCTCCCCTCCCCGTGTTCTGCAAGATCTTATGCCGCTAGGTGCCTGGGAAGTAACAGCAAGAGGTAAATCGCTCAAAGTGGGTTGCCAGGGGCTTGGTGGGTGTCCAGCTAAAGCTTTTTGCTTCTCCAGGTCTGATTCCCTGGCCTTTGTGTCCCTGGGAGCTTAATCTCTGCCAGAGGGAAGCAGGTGTGCTCCACTTCTCCCGTGAACCTGAAGATGAGTTGTCCCAGACCCTTCTCAGTGATTGGAAACTTAGGTGGTGGAACTAACGGTTTCTTGTTACGAGACTTCCACAGACGACTTTCGTGTTGGGATCCATCCATGGTTTAGCAACATTAGTGGAAAACTTTTCTTGAACTGTTTAAGTAACATTGATACAAATTTAGTTGTTAGAAAACTTTCATGTCTAGAGTTAAGATTTTGTGTGGTCCTTGAGAAGTATTCAACGAGAGAAACACAGTTGAGGTCCTTGATGGTCCTGTTTCTTATACAAGTTAATAATATCGTCAGCAGAAATAACCAGAACACCATCATCTATTCTGGCCAGTCCTAACTAATGCCAGGCTTGTTGCATCCGGATGATAGATTAGATTTGCCTTAATAGTATATTGCCTCTCTGCAGTAGTTCAGTTACATAGTTTTGGTCCCACAAGAAAAAGAGCATTTCAAAAAATAGACAACTCAAATTTCTCAAAGAAAGGAAATCTGCTGTTTGCCTTCATTCATATGTGTAAGTATCCAGGAAACTTGATGGCAGCAATATTTACATCCATCGATTTTTGTAAGGAAAAATTAGTGTTTATAAAGAAGTTACAATTTAGTTGAGATATTTTAATAGGTAAAGCATGAAGCCTTGACTAGTATTAATGTACATTGCTAGTATATATTTACATTGCTGTCAAAATCATGGTGGTGGTGTGAGTTTTAATTTCTAACATAATTTAAAATTATATAGCACCTACATCTATAGCATACTTTGTATATTTGTAATATTTCTAAATACAAAATTTGGAAACAACTAATGTTTTGGCCAGGTCACATTAACAAGTTAAATTACTTTACTGAAGGGATAGTTAAACATACTTATATAACTAACTTTAGATGTGTTTGAATTGAAATTTGAACTTTTCAGCATCTCTTAAAACTTTGATTTTCCTTGTTTTATGTTGCCCCCTCTTTTAACTTTTCTCCTAATAGAGAACAATCTTGTATTAATGAGAGATACATTATTATCAGCAAAATTATTATTGAATCATATAGTTTTAGCTTAGAAGGAATCTTAGAGAACAACTAGTGTTACCCTCTTTTACAATATTTTGAGGGCCAAAGATGATTGCGTTAAGGGCATAATGGAAAATCGTCTCTCAACTTCCATCTCATTGGTCTTTTCATTGGTCACATTGCTGGGATAAGGAGGTGACCATCTGCAACTAATCATGGTTATAAAACAAAACAAGGGAGTATGTTTGAGAGTACTTGTTATTTAGATACTGTTATACTGATGAGAAATTCTGTGATGGTAATTGAAAACGTGTATTTAACTTGATACGGTGACGTTTTAAAGTGACTTCCAAAGTGAAACAAATTCAGATAAAAAATACAGGCATATCAGATAATTTCAAAGCAATGTTGCTTTTGAATTTTGAGGTTTCCAAAATAATCTTGACTTAGAAACTTAACAAAACAGGTAGGTTGATAAACTTCTGGAAAGTTTGAAGTAATTGCAGTTACTACCAGTTATTACGTAAGAAATGAGGTAGATGCTAATGCCTTTCATTTTCTAATAGCATTTTAGTTGGATAAATGGACATGCCACTTTGACCACGTTAAAAGCAACTTAAGACTAACTAGTGTACTGTTGAATAGTAAATCTGTAAGATCTTTTAGGAATTCAACAAGTAGTAAAATCATTTATGATGGGGCCCCACAGTTATCTTTAACATCTATGGATATCATGTTTAACAACAACAGGTACATTGTCTTTAGGTTTTAAAGCTTTTATGGGTCATTTAAAGCTCATTTCGGACAAGGCAATGGCACCCCACTCCAGTACTCTTGCCTGGAAAATCCCATGGACGGAGGAGCCTGGTGGGCTGCAGTCCATGGGGTCGCTAAGAGTTGGACACGACTGAGCAACTTCACTTTCACTTTTCACTTTCATGCATTGGAGAAGGAAATGGCAACCCACTCCAGTGTTCTTGCCTGGAGAATCCCAGGGACGGGGGAGCCTGTTGGGCTGCCGTCTATGGGGTCGCACAGAGTCAGACACGACTGAAGCGACTTAGCAGCAGCTAAGGCTCATTTAAATTATTGATTCTTCTAGGAAACTTGATATATTAATTTGCAACACTATGTGAGTGGATTTATATATACTTTGGTCTTGTGATAATTAGGAATACTTCTGATTATTTGTAATTATGAAGTGAGTCTGTTGCCCGCAAACATCAAACTTTTTGCAGGTTTAATTTGTCATTTGAGTTATAAGAAAGGGAGAATATTTTATTGTAGTTGAGTTGAGACTGTACTGGGTAACAGGAGGGGAAAATACAGACTCAAGGACAATTACTTGAAGTGGTGGAGTTACTTGTCATTTAAACAGTTTAAAGAAATTGGTTGTTAGAAGAGATCAGGTTCATCTTTCTTTCACCCCAAATGCATTGCTAGTATATAGGGTTACTTATTTAGGCTCTTCTCAGAATGTGATTCGAAGGGAAAGCAGGGGATCTCATTCTTGTGGAGATGCTTTTCTCATGACTGCTTTTCAGGCATATATTAAGGCAGCTAGCTGTAGCAAGCTGAATCCAGAAATTGGAATGTTGAATTACCTAGCCCTAATTTTATAGAACACTGCTGCTGCTAAGTTGCTTCAGTCGTGTCCGACTCTGTGTGACCCCATAGACAGCAGCCCACCAGGCTCCCTCGTCCCTGGGATTCTCCAGGCAAGAACAACTGGAGTGGGTTGCCATTTCCTTCTCCAATGTGTGAAAGTGAAAAGTGAAAGTGAAGTCGCTCAGTCGTGTCCGACCCTCAGCGACCCCATGGACTGCAGCCTTCCAGGCTCCTCCGTCCATGGGATTTTCCAGGCAAGAGTACTGGAGTGGGGTGCCATTGCCTTCTCTGATCGAACACTAGTTTTAGCAGTTTTTTTTTAAGTTTTTAATTTATAGTTTATAAAACATGCTAATAAAGGATGGATAGTATAATATTTTAGATATTCAAATTAACTTTTTTTAACATTTGTTATTAATCTCTCTGGTATAGTCTGCTTTGTAAATATTAAACAAAATTATGTAGCACTGACTGAAGCAGTTCCAGAAGTCAAGTCTTTTAATTGGGTTTATTAGGTGGGAATAGCTGCTTTTGATAGTTCCATTTGCACCATTGAATTTTGAGAGAACTGAGAGTAATGAAATTGAGACTAATCAAACTGATTCTAGCACTAGCTCACCCTGCTGGTTGACTAAAGTATTTCTCTTCTTCCCCCTCTTAAAACAAAATGAAACACCAAGATAAAGATCCCTTGAAATCTCAAAGCCAGAGCACTAAATTCAGTTCGTGGTCTTCAGATAGATGGAGTCTACAGGAAAAAAGTGTATTTTTCTCTCTAGGGCCTCACTTGCTGTTCTGTTTAATTTTTTTCTTAGATCTGCTGAAGCTAAACTGCCAAGTTACTATTATCTTTGAATTTACTACGAACTCTTATATGATTAGAAGGAGTTAGTGTGTTTTTGTTCCGTTAGGTTAAAAATAAAAGGTAGACTACCGAGAAATGTTAGCAGTCCTGTGAGACAACTTTTCAGGAGAAAAGTCCAGGAGGAATTTCCAAGAGGATTTCAAGAGGAAGAGAAGAAGAATTTTAGGGCAGCAGCAGCAGTGCATACTTCTCTTAGATGAGGGAAAGTGAGACTGTATTGAGATTACTGTTTCAAAGCGATTGCCCTTGCACTCTTCCTCTACCAGTCTTTTGCCCTACCTGTCTGTAAGCTGTAACCTTCCCATTTCATTTGGAATTCTTGGAACTCTGATTTTGTAAGTAACTTTGTGAAAAGTATAGATGAGTGATTTGTTCCTTGAAATTTGATTCCTGTTGTGGTATAAGTGATGTTGGTTAGAGTAATGAATATAAAGTTTTAGATATTAGCCTTTTTAGTATGTATGTCATTCATTGAGGTTGAAAATGCAGTTTTATTTATTTTTTTAAATTGAAATGTAGTTGATGTACCATATTATTTTAGTTTCAGGTGTACAACATAGTGGTCAACATTTATGGAATGATCACTACAATAAGTCTAGTAACTATCAGACTGCATACAAAGTTATTATAATATTATTGACCATATTTCTTATGCTGTATACTACTTCCCCATGACTTACTTATTTTATAACTAGAAGTTTGTGCCTTTTAATTTCCTTCACCTATTTTGCCCATGCCCTTCCCCACTCTGGCAATCACTCTATTCTCTGTATCTATGAGAAAACACAGCTTTTAAAAGACTTTGTACAAAGTCAGGAAACTAAATATGTTAATGAGTCAAAAGGATAATTTTAAAATAAAGTGCCTAATAAAGTGTGATTAAAGCACCGTTTTTAAAGTGTATTTACCTGTTTTATATCAATTATTTTTCTGATATTTATAAAAGATGAAAAATTTTACCCTTTTTTCCAGAGTATTTACCCTTTTACTTGAAAGCATAATATTTTTTTCATCAGTTTATTGAAGAAGATGTTAAACATAACTAGTACTTTCAAAACACCACAATTATTGGGGAAGGGGATGAATCCTAATTATTGTTGAATAGTTTGTGCAGGATGGGAGGATAAGGTTTAAAAAGAGGAAGTATTGATGTAAAACTGGTGGGATTAAGATCTAGCTCTGTGAGCACTAGGCAAGTAGATTGAATAATAATACCTTCATAGAGGTTTGGGTTTATATTACATAATTCATGTAGTAAAGCCCTTAGTTTTCTGGTATGCAGTGAATGCTGAATAAATATTAACTATTGAAATAATAATAGTTATTATCACCATTGTTTAATTGTTTTCGCTACAGTAACTTGACTGGAGAAGGAAATGGCAACCCACTCCAGTATTCTTGCCTAGCAAATCCCTTGGACAGAGGAACCTGGTGGGCTGCAGTCCATAGGGTGGTAAAAGAGTTGGACACAACTTGGCAACTAAACAACAACAGTATCTTGAAATTTTCACCTGTTAGTGATCTGAAGCTGTATACTTTTTTAGTGTTCCGTTTTGAGGCTTATGTCTTCAAAGGAATATAGGCACCAAAGTGTGGCATCTTCAGTTCTAGCAGCTAAAGCTGTAACCAGCGTTAATATTTCAGGAACACGTTTTCTTTTATGACTATCAAGTGATGAAAATAATAATAATGCATTTGAGAATGAGTGCATTTTAGTTCTTCCCAGCCAGTGTGTTGGTTTACTTTGTTACAACATCCTCAGTTTCTTCACTACCCTTTAGATTTTGACCATGAGGATTGTGGTAAGTATTAGTAGAGAGAAGGGCGAGAGTGGCTATGGATATTTGTGTGTAAAGTACATATAAACCCCAGATGAGAGTGAGGAGTGGCTTAAGCAGAAGCAGGATTGAGAAGAAGAATGTTACCTTCTCACTGCTTAGTCTGACTTAGTCAGGGGAATTCCCTCAAGTAGCATTTCCTTTTGGTGTTTCCCTCTCCATACTTTTTGTTTTATACATGTCTATGCTGGTTTAGTCTTAAACTTATTTCCCAATCTTTAAGTTTTTCTTATACCACCTACTTCCCCCACTACCAATACAATTTTTAAACTTTAAAGAAAATTGTAAAAGGCAGCTAGTAAAAGTATTTTTTAAGTTCACATGAGGAGAGGTGCGAGTATGAAATATTAGAAATTTAGTATTTGTTTAAAAAATACTTTCAATAGTTTGGAAAAGGAAGACAGGGGAAGTCACCCATAATCTTGTCACCACTATATAATCATTCGTATTAAAGGAAAGGAAGATGAGACTGACATTAATTAAGCATCTATTATTATTCCTTATAATGATGCTACTTTATAATATATATATTTATATTATATATTCCCATTTCATATGCAGGGAAACAAACTCAGATTTAGGTCATATAGACAGTAAACAGTAGAGCAGCCAAGTTTGAATGTAGGTATATTTTGGCTACAGATGAGACCTTTCTGTTCTGTCTTCCTATCCTTTCATTCCGTATATCTGCCATTTTACCTTATTATATAATTTGTAAGTTTTGTTTCCTGCTTATGAAACTTAACCTTATGAAAGCATTTTTCTGCCTACCCTCATTTCAGTTGGTGTCTTATTGCTCACATTGTTTATTCATACCCCCAAATAAAGGTTCTTTGTCTTGGGTGCTGGACGTGGTACAGTGATATTGGTCAAAATGGAAGCTGCTTTTTTCTTTAGTGAGTGACTAAGATGAAAAATAATCTAGCTTAATTAGAACTAATACTCTGGGATTAGAAATTTTATGAGTTTAATAGTACTGTCTGTTTGGTGAGACATTTAACACAAAATGGATATGTATAAGGAGAAGGCAATGGCACCCCACTCCAGTACTTTTGCCTGGAAAATCCCATGGATGGAGAAGCCTGGTAGGCTGCAGTCCATGGGGTCGCTAGAGTCAGACACGACTGAGCGACTTCACTTTCACTTTTCACTTTCCTGCATTGGAGAAGGAAATGGCAACCCACTCCAGTGTTCTTGCCTGGAGAATCCCAGGGACGGGGGAGCCTGGTGGGCTGCCGTCTATGGGGTCGCACAGAGTCGGACTCGACTGAAGTGACTTAGCAGCAGCAGCAGCAGCAGGATATGTAAAAAATGTAGGTAACATTTTAACAGTTTATAGCCAAATGAAAACAAAACTTTAAAAATATTTTTATACTCTGAAGTGTCTTAAGTTTCCTTGTTTAAAAATCTTTAAAATTGATATTAAAATTAAATAGGCACTTAAATCAACAGAATACTAGTTGATTTTAATATATAATATGTATATAATATTTAGTATATATATAATCTTTAGTATATAAAAAGAGAATGGGTTTAATATTGAATTTCTTGCACTCATTGGGTGGATGCCAAATAAATCTATAATCTATAAATAGGTTGTATAGGTCAGTACTGGCAGGTAGAAATATGTTGAGCCACAATGTGATTTAAATTTTTTTATAGCCACATTAAAAGATAAGTAAAATTAACATTTTTGACTCATTTTATTTAACCCCATATATCCAAATATTGTTATTTCAGCATGTACACATTATTGAGATACTTTACATTCTTTTTTTTCACACCAAGTCTTCAAAATCCAGTGTGTTACCTACTTAAAGGACGTCCTGGCTCAGACCAGCCAGACTCAGGTGCTCATTAGCCGTGTTTTGGACAGTGCAGATGTAGATAGTAAGTTCTGTACAAGTACCGAGAAAGGATAAAGTAGAAACTGAACTGTGTCTTAAGGATAGTTGCTAAAAGAGTATGCTGGGGAAAGAACATTCCCGTAAAGAAGTGATGGGAATTAAAAGAGGAGACATTATTAGAACCAAATAATAGGGTGGCTTGAATCCAGCTTAGGGATTTGGTTTCTCTGTGTGTGTGTGTGTGTTAGATAAATGTTGGAGGTTGCCTAATCCCGTGTTTTGCACATGAGCAGTTAATGAATATTGAATTATTAAGTGAATTAATATGAGGCAGAGTTTAAGAAAAGTGCTGGCAGAATACTAACAAAGCCTTGTGGGTCTTATAGCGGGAAAGAGTTGCATTTAGGGACTATTGGTGTTCTGTGATTAGAAATATGATGGAGAAAGGATGAGAATTGAGAAAAGGTTTTTAGATTTTACCATTATTGGTGACTTGTTTTTAAATGTTTTACTTATATATAATTTACATATATTTAACTGCACAAATCTTATGAATACAAGTAAATGAAATTCCACAAATAAAAACACCCAGTAACTTCAACCTAGATCAAGATGAAGAACATTTTCTGCACTGAAAAAGGTGCCTTGTGCCCTTCCTATTAATTCTCCCTCAAAGAAGTAACCACTTTTCTGACCGCCATCATCAGAAATAGGTTTGGCTTGTTTTCAAACTTGCTAATGGCATATTCGTCCTTTCCCAGTGTAGTGAGAGTTGATGCCTGAATCTGTCTCTTTACTATTATTGGCATTGTTGGATGAATTTGGAGATAAATTAGATGATAGGTAGTTTGTACTGTAGGCCTTTTTTTTTCCCAGTGTGATATATATCAACATCAGAGATGTTTTTTAGTTTTCATTAATAGTAACCCTTGAGAGGTTTTATAACAAGAAAATTTGTTTAGAATGCAGAGATTTGTATTGCCTCCATAGGTAACATAGTTGTCTGGCTTGCTTTCATTACAGTATCCTCTAGGCATATAGCCAAGAAGTAGGTAGAAGAGGTCTTGGATTGCCTCCTTATATAGCTGCTTTTTGGAACCTCTTTATTAGTAGCTTCTAGGCATTATGTAAGTTAGCTTTCATGCATTTCAGGTTGCTTAATAAGGTATTTGAGTATTTCTGATTGTGATTGTAGGGATAGAAATAAATTTTTGTACTTTCGTTTACAGGCAAGTATCCAATCTCAACCAGAAAGATTTTGCTGTTTAAAAAGTGTAAAGAACGAGAATGCTACCTTCAGAGAGTTGCACAAAAGTTTGAATGGTTAAAATCTATGAAGGACACTTTGTAAACTGATCTGCAGTGGAATTATTGATCATGGTTTTCACTTGTGCTTCAATAATTTTTTTGCAAATGGGATTAATGGTTACAGCATTGATTTTTCATGACTTGAGCACTGTAAACCTTATTGTAGTGTAACAATTGGTGCTTTTGGGAGAAAGATTTTTTCTGAAACATGTATTCTTATAATAAAGTTATAAAAAGTACATAACAATGAAAATATGTATCTTCACATTCTAGTATGCTGAGTTTTGAGGAATAGATGTGTTTTGTAAATTGTGCAGATGTGGACATGAAAATACTTTCTTGTTAATGTTTGGATTATGAATATTTTTGAGCTTATGAATGAAAGTATTTATATGAAGTTTTGTTGTTTGGAATTTGTACCAAGTTTGCTTAATAATTTCTTGCTCGAAGAATTTTGTTATCTTGAAGAAATAAAACTCATCTGTGAACTATTATTATGTAGGTTTTGTATTTGTGAAGTATAGAGGTCAAAATTGATTAGACATTGAAAAATATATTATCCTTAAAATACTAAGAATTTATATAATAGCTTTTGGGGACTAGATTTAGAATATTACAAACAAAATAATTAGCATGCTGTTATAGCTTTAAGACCTGACTTCTGTGTGTAGAAAGATAATATTTAAGGGAAAGTTCTATGTTTGTGTTTTGAAAAAATGAATGTTATATTTGAATTTGGTTTTGGGAGATGTAATTTTTTTGTTTTCAGAAAAACCTTTTAACTGTGGTTGTGTTTCTCCCAGCCTTCTCTTGTTTTAACTGGGTTAATTATTGTATAAAATTCATTTAGTATCACGCTAGGATAAGAATGCAGATATATAAAGCAAATGATGTGGTTCCTGCTCCAGAGAGGTCATTATCTAAGATACAACTTGAAGAGTGCTTAATAATGAAATATTTGAATTACTGGATTTACACAAGATGATATGACCAGTGTGTAGTAAGACTGTGAAAGCTTCCTGGGAAAAGTACTTTTTAACCTAGATTTTGAGTAAGTGATATTTATAGATTGGTGGAGAAGGAAGGGAGTATCAGCTAGGGTGAAGGTTTGTTAAAAAGCACAGAGATGGGAATTGTGGAATGCAAGTATTTTCCTTGTTTGAAGTAGAGACTGTTTTAAATGAATGTGATAAAAAGTAAAGCTTATAAGGTTGTGACCTGAGCTGGAGGAATCTAAAAAAGTTTGTGTTAGAAATAAGGAGTTCTACTAAAGGCCATTGAACAGAAATACATGAAGAAAAATGAGAAAGATCAGCAGCCAGATATGATATGATTAGAGAAGAGATTAAAGTGAGAAGGGCCAGTTAGGGATCATTATCTTGGTGAATGGTAGACAGGGTATATTAAGAGTAAGAATGGATAGTTTTAAAATAAAACAGGTGAAAATGTGGCTTCTAAGTTTGTAGTATAAAGTTAATATAAGAATGGAGCTATTTTATTAATACTATCTTTTGGTGTTGAAAATAAACTTATGTGGAGACACAGTTTACATATAAGTTACTAATACTAATTGAGATAAAATTTGCTTTATATTAAAAAACTTAGGAGCTTTTTTAACTTTAACTTATGAGCTTTAAAAAAAAACTTTGACAACTAAGACCAAGAAAGTTATGCTATAGTGGTATTTTTTAAAAATTGTTAGTACTGTCAACTATAGAAATATTTGAGATGAATAGTAAGAGATTGTAATTGTATTGTTGAGTTTTGAGTTATAATAGTACATTTAAGGCATGCCTTAAGGGATATTCTAATTGGAATGGGAGTTGGTATGAAAACAGAAGATAATAAAAATGAATAATCTGGACTACCAGTGTTTAAATTTTTTAGAAATAGATGTTGTTTTAATATTTGGAAGCAGTTGTGAACGCACTGCTCTTATTGGGGGAATCCCTAAAATGTAGTTCCCGCTGGGCAATAGTAGTTTCTGGTATTTAAGATGTGAGATGTTTGTCTTTACTGGGGTTTTTAAGAGTTCTTAAGTTGAATGTATACTGTTGTTTTAGAAGGGGCATCCCCAGTGGCTCAGTGGTAAAGAATCCGCCTGCCAGTGTAGGAGATGCAAGAGACGTGGGTTTGATCCCTGGGTGGGAAAGATCTTCTGGAGGAGGGCATGGCAACCCACTCCAGTATTATTGCCTAGAAAATTCCATTGTCAGAGAAGTCTGGCAGGCTACTGTCCAGGGGGTTGCAAAGACTTGGATACAATTGACCGAACATGCATGCATTGTCTTACAATGAGTATGATTATTAGAAAATATGAAAAATAGAATTATAAAATATGAAAAAATATAAAAATAATATAGTTTTAAAAGTATATTTCTGTCTCTTTTAGAGTTAGTAAATAGAACAGAGTTTAGAAGTTAATAGAGTCTTGGAGTTTTAAGATAGTATGTTAGTCTTATAACAAGTTTATATTTTAACCATTCTCATAGTTAATATAGGCTTAACTTTAGTTAGTAAAGAAGTTACTGTGGTTTCTGGCACCATGATAATATAGGGAGGTACATTTGACTTCATCCAAGTTACTTGTTGAGACAAATCAGGTAAAGCAAAGGACAATAGTTTGTCCCCTGCTGTCAGTGGGAAAGGAAATGGAGAAGGAAATGGCAACCCACTCCAATGGGAAAGGAAATTGGAGAAGGAAATGGCAACCCACTCCAGTGTTCTTGCCTGGAGAATCCCAGAGATGGGGGAGCCTAGTGGGCTGCCGTCTATAGGGTCGTACAGAGTCGGGCACGACTGAAGCGACTTAGCAGCAGCAGTCAGTGGGAAAAAGCATTTTTATCTGTATCACTGAGATTGGAGTTTCTATGTAGACAGGGTGGTAAAGGATGACAGCAGAACTATGTACTGTTCCATGAATATTGGATGATCTAGTGGTTTGGGAATAGGAAACTTGCCTGAAAACCTTGCCCTGAACCTCATTCTTGAATAGTTCCATATTTATACTTTTTGTGGCTGCAAACTTACTGGAAATAGACCCATCCTTACCTGTGTTCTCTGTCATAGGCCTCTGCATGCTCATAAGCAGCGAAAAATTACAACATAAATAAGGAGAGCCAGCAGTTTAAACAGGATGGAAACTAGAAAACCAAATTGACTATTCCATATATTTTGATCCTACTGAAACAGCTCATACAGGAGGGAGGTAGAAGAGGAGATAGAGGTATCTCTCTGGCTGTGGTGGAATCAAAGTCTTATGCTATGGCAGTGAATGTCTTAATGGTGGCATTGCCATTAGAGTGATACAAATGGTATCCTAAGTAGATGTCCTTTGGTGTGATATTGCTTGCCTGATTATCTCCTGGCTTACCTCCTTTTCCACGCCTTATTTCCCAGCTTTCTGTCAAGTTTGGTTACCCAGTACCCTTCTAACAGCTTTTTCTTAATTTAATTGGAATAGATTTCTTTCCCACTCTCCTCCCCTTTATAAATTGCATTATAATTTTTATGTGGTTTTATAAGAGTTAGAGGTGGTAGAAATACAAAGAAGAACTGTACAAAAAAGAGCTTCATGACCAAGATAATCACAATGGTGTGATCACTCACCTAGAGCCAGACATCCTGGAATGTGAAGTCAAGTGGGCCTTAGAAAGCATCACTACGAACAAAGCTAGTGGTGGTGATGGAATTCCAGTTGAGCTATTTCAAATCCTGAAAGATGATGCTGTGAAAGTGCTGCACTCAATCTGCCAGCAAATCTGGAAAACTCAGCAGTGGCCACAGGACTGGAAAAGGTCAGTTTTCATTCCAATCCCAAAGAAAGGCAATGCCAACGAATGCTCAAACTACCACACAGTTGCACTCATTTCACACGCTAGTAAAGTAATGCTCAAAATTCTCCAAGCCAGGCTTCAGCAATAGGTGAACCGTGAACTTCCAGATGTTCAAGCTGGTTTTAGAAAAGGCCGAGGAACCAGAGATCAAATTGCCAACATCTGCTGGATCATGGAAAAAGCAAGAGAGTTCCAGAAAAACATCTATTTTTGCTTCATTGACTATGCCAAAGCCTTTGACTGTGTGGATCACAATAAACTGTGGAAAATTCTGAAAGAGATGGGAATACCAGACCACCTGACCTGCCTCTTGAGAAACCTGTATGCAGGTCAGGAAGCAACAGTTAGAATTGGACATGGAACAACAGACTGGTTCCAAATAGGAAAAGGAGTCTGTCAAGGCAGTATATTGTCACCCTGCTAGTTTAACTTATATGCAGAGTACATCATGAGAAACGCTGGGCTGGAAGAAGAAATCTCAATAACCTCAGATATGCAGATGACACTACCCTTATGGCAGAAAGTGAAGAGGAACTAAAAAGCCTCTTGATGAAAGTGAAAGTGGAGAGTGAAAAAGTTGGCTTAAAGCTCAGCATTCAGAAAACGAAGATCATGGCATCTGGTCCCATCACTTTATGGGAAATAGATGGGGAAACAGTGGAAACAGTGTCAGACTTTATTCTTTTGGGCTCCAGAATCCCTGCAGATGGTGACTGCAGCCATGAAATTAAAAGACGCTTACTCCTTTAAAGGAGAGTTATGACCAACCTAGATAGCATATTCAAAAGCAGAGACATTACTTTGCCAACAAAGGTCCATCTAGTCAAGGCTATGGTTTTTCCTGTGGTCATGTATGGATGTGAGAGTTGGACTGTGAAGAAAGTTGAGCGCCGAAGACTTAATGCTTTTGAACTGTGGTGTTGGAGAAGACTCTTGAGAGTCCCTTGGACTGCAAGGAGATCCAACCAGTCCATTCTGAAGGAGATCAGCCCTGGGATTTCTTTGGAAGGAATGATGCTAAAGCTGAAACTAGTACTTTTGCCACCTCATGCGAAGAGCTAACTCATTGGAAAAGACTGTGATGCCTGGAGGGATTGGGGGCAGGAGGAGAAGGGGACGACAGAGGATGAGATGGCTGGATGGCATCACTGACTCGATGGACATGAGTCTGGGTGAACTCCGGGAGTTGGTGATGGACAGGGAGGCCTGGCGTGCTGTGATTCATGGGGTCGCAAAGAGTCAGACACGACTGAGCAACTGAACAGAACTGATAACAGTTTTATCTAAGTAAAAATAGCAAATGTTTGAAATGAATGGCAAAAATAATACTAGACATTCATATCAAGCAAAGGCTAAAACTTTTCTAGTCCAAAACCTTTGAATGAGAAAAAGAGAATTTTTTTTTAATTAATAAAAAATTAGACCACTAAACAATAGTAGGCTTGAGTGTTTCTGTGATAAACTCAAATAGCATTGAAACATGAAGTAGTGTTTTTAGAGAAATTGGTAACATCAGTCTTTTTCAGGAGATTTTAAATTACTTCTCAGAATTTAATAGATCAAGTAAACAAAAATTAAGGCTATGAAGATTTGGATAGCAATATGCTTTATCTAACAGGTATATGTCAAACTTTGTTCCCAATAAATACACATTTTTTCCAATTTATGTCAATTAAAAAAATTTTTTTAATGTCTTGGGCTTCAAAGAGAATTTGAAATTTTAAATAAGAGAAATTGTGTAAGTCAATATATTTTGACTACATTATAGAAAAGCTAGTTGTTAAAGCTAAAGTGATTTTAACTATTTGGGTGATTAAAACTGTATCCTACTCAAACTTGAGCCTAAATTTCATACTATTTAAAAAGGAGCAACAGGGAAGAAGACATGCCACATCAAAACTGGTGAAATGGATATCTTTTTAAACATAGTGGATTAAATAACCATTTATTTTGAAATCAACCCCCTTGTAGAATTATAATAATTTTTTTTAAAGCATAAGGTATCAAGGAAAAAACTGGAAAGTTGATCACAGAAGTAAAACTCTGGAAGCTGGAAAGCAGCAACTTTGTACCACTAAGAAAACTCAACTTTCCACTTTTGGTGGGAAAGGCCTAGAATGGTCTAGAATTGTGCTGTTGAACCCTGTGGTGCTTCAGGAATTAGTGGCTGCAGGTACCTTAGAAGAATTGTCTAAGAGTTAATAACAAATTAACAACCCTCATGGTGCCAAGAAGATATTTCTTACCTTTATCAAGGTTTCCTCTCTGATACTCTGTTCTTGAACAGTAGGCAAGCTCAGGTTAAGAGTGTCACACTCAGAAACAGAATTGAGAAGAATTTTACATGTTAAACTAGGAATCATCGAGTCTTCTCCTGGTTCTGAAAATACTAACATCAAGCTTCTGCCCCCAAAGGTAAGATTGGAAGAGTCATTCTGTTATAGCAAACTGATGAGGAAGAGGGACCAACAGATAATAACAGATGAGGATCCACCAGGAAAATCATCAGACTGATCATCTCACATTGACACTACCTATTAACAGAGAATTTCAAGGCAACTTTTTTTTTGAATCTTTTCCATTATAGTTTACCATAGGATATTGGCTATAGTTCTGTGTGCTACATAGTATAGGACTCTGTTGATGCACTCCATACATAGTAACCTGCCTCTGCCAACCTCAAACTCAGTCTAGTCCTCCCTTCCCTGCTGCAACCTGTAAATTTTTTTTTTCTTTTAATATTTCTGGGACTGTTTCTATTTTGTAAGCGAGTTCATTTGTATCGTATTTTAGATTCCATATATAAGTGATAGTATCAGTCTTTCTGTGTCAGAGTTCATTTATAATTGTGTGATAGTCTCTGGGTTCATTGACTAGACAACTTTTAGGTTTTTCATTTTAAACATTTTTTCATTTTAAAATATGAGATTAAGGATGACTAAGAGGAAGTGGATAGAAACTTTATTATAATAGTTTTAAAACTTAAGTTTTAAAAGAAAACTTTAAAAAGTTACCGATAATTTTGGAAATAAGGGGATAATTATATCTTTGAAATGAGAAAGGATATGAAGAGTCAATCCTTAGAAAACAAGCTCTTAGACATTTAGAATATGAAATACTTAACAGAAGAGTTAGAAATTTAGGATGTTAAATTTCTAGTAGAATGTTGGAAGGTAAAATTGAGAAAAGCTTTCACAAAACAGGACAAAAGAGTTGTGAGTTGTAAGAGAAAATAAAGCTAGAGGATCACTCTTGGCAAGTTCAACATATGAAAAATCAGAATTACAGAATGGGAGGAAATGGATGGAGGAAGTTATTTAAGAATAATTCCACAAAAATCTTGAGTTTCCACATTAGAAGGATTCATAGCATGCACAGCATAGTGACTCAGAAAAAAACCAAACAACATGATAGAATTTCAGGCATCAGAAACAGGGAAATTCCTAAAAGCTTTTGTTTATGGACAATATAATAGAGATTAGGAATCAGTATCTTTGGAAAAATAATAATGATAATGCCTCAGAATCCTAAAGGAAAAGTTATTTCCAAACTACTAATTCTGTACCTTCCCAAAGCTGTCAAATGTGGGAGTAAATACACAGAACATATGAGGTTGTTAGAATACTTACTTCAAATGCACCATCTCTCTCAGTAATTTACTAGAGGACCCGGGCTCTATCAGAATGATTGGGTGAATCAAAAAGAGGAGGGATCCAGGAAATAAGATTTAGCACAGGAAAATGATGATGGTGCAGGGAGATGCAAGGAAGGTGGCTGTGCAGCAGGTCTGAAGAATAATTAGTTCATCAGGAGGACAAAAGGATCTAGATGATATATCTTCAAGAAACATACACAAAAGAAAAAAGATTTTTGTGAGTTTATTTGTAAGGGATATTTGTAGTTTTGTTTTCCTGTGTTTGAGAAGGATCGGTGTCAGTTCTTTGAATGTTTGGTTTAAAGGTAGCTGTCACCAGAGAAGCCATCTGGTCCTTGCTTTCTTAGTGGGAAGTTTTTTCATCACTTAGTCTCTTGTTATTTGGGATTTCCAGTGTCTTCTTGAATCAGTTCTGGCAGTTTGCTTTTTTTACCCACAGAAATTCGTCCATTTCACGTGGGTTACTTTATGCCTTGCCATTCAGTTGTTTGTACCCTTCCCTTATAATCCTTTGTATTTCTTGTTATAAAGCCAGTATTAAAACTGGCCTTTCATTCTTGATTGTAATACAGGCATACCTTGAGATAGTTAGGTTTGGTTCCAGATCACCACAGTAAAGCAAGTAACATGAATTTTTTGGTTTCGCAGTGCATATACAAGTTATGTTTATATGATACTGAAGTGAATTAAGTGTGTGACAGCATTATGTCTTAGAAACAGTATGCTGCTGCTGGCTGCTAAGTCGCTTCAGTCATGTCCGACTCTGTGCGACCCCAGAGACGGCAGCCCACCAGGCTCCCCCATCCCTGGGATTCTCCAGGCAAGAACACTGGAGTGGGTTGCCATTTCCTTCTTCAATGCATGAAAGTGAAAAGTGAAAGTGAAGTTGCTTAGTCGTGTCCAACTCTTCGCAACCCCATGGACTGCAGCCTACCGGGCTCCTCCGTCCATGGGATTTTCCAGGCAAGAGTACTGGAGTGGGGTGCCATTGCCTTCTCCATAGAAACAGTATACATACTTTAAAAAACTTTATTATTAAGCATTATCATTCATCAGGTTGCAGCCTTTCTGCTGGTTGACTGTCTTGCCTCAGTGTTGATGGTCTTGCCTCAATTTGATCAGGGAGGTTGGTTGCTGAAGGCTGGAGTGGTTGTGGCAGTTCTTAAAATAACAGTGAAGCTTGCTGCATTGATTGACTCTTCCTTTCACTTGAACACTTAGAGGCCATTGTAGAATTATTAACTGGCCTAATTTCAATATTGTTGTGTCTCAGGGAATGGGGAGACCTGAGGGGAGAGAGATACGAGAACAGTCAGTGGAGCCACCAGAATACACGGTATTAAGTTTACTGTCTTACATGAGCATGGTTTCTGGTGCCCCCAGACAATTTATGATAGTAACATTAAAGATGATTGATCAAAGGTAGCAAAAAATAATAGTGGAAAAAGTTTGAAATACTGCAAGAATTACCAAAGTGTGACACAGAGACACAAAGTAAGCAATGCTGTTGGAAAAATGGTGCTGATAGACTTGTTTCATGCAGGGTCACTATAAACCTTCAGCTTGTTTAAAAAAAAAAAGACAGTAGCTGTGAAGCTCAATAAAATAGGGTGTGGTGGTGGTGGTTTAGCTTGTTTAATTTGTCTTTTTTTCTTTTTTTTTTAATTAAGCCCTAGCTGAAGGTTTGTCAATTTTGTTGGTATTTTTAAAAATCCAACTTTTGATTTCATTGTTTTTATTTTTAAAAATTCTCTTTCATTTCTGCTATAGTCTTTATTGTTTCCTTTCTTCTGTTTGCTTTGGGTTTAATTTGCTCTCTTTCTGGTTTCTTAAGATGGATGGTTAGATTATTGATACCTCCTTTTAAAGTAGATATGTGTAGCTATAAATTTCCCTTTAATCACTGCTGCTACTTCATCTCATCAGTTTTAGTGTGTTGTGTTTTTGTTTTCATCTCAACGTATTTTATAGTTTCTCATGTGACTTCTTTGATCTAAGGAATATTTAGGAATCTTTTGCTTAATTTCCATGTATTTGTTAATTTTCCAAATTTTCTTCTGTTACTGATGTCTAGTTTCATTCTATTGTGGTTGGAGAACATACTTTGTATGATCTGATTCCTTTTAAATGTGTTGTTTTATGGCTTAACATACGGTCTGTATACTGGAGAATGTTCTATGTATGCTTGAGAAAAAAGTGTTTTCTGCTTTTTTTGAGTATTCTGTAGTTACCTGTTAGATCTGGTTGGTTTATAGTGTTTAAGTCCTTTTTCTGATTGGTCTCCTATCTGGTTCTTTCTGTTACTGAAAGTGAGGCACAGAAGTCTCCGTCTGTTTTTGCTTTTGTCTGTTGTCTATTTCTCCTTTCAGTTCTGTAAGTTTCTTCTTCATGTATTTTGTGGCTTTGTTAGGAGTATATATATTTACAGTTTATCCATAATTTTTGATGAATTGAACCTTTTTTCTTATAAAACGTTCTTTGTCTTTAGTAATGATTTTTTTCCCTTCGTGTCTTGTGTCTGAAAATAATATAACCACTAGAGTGGCTGTCTTTTGGTTACTCTTTGCACTGGATATCTTTTTCTGTCCTTTCACTTTTAAATTCTTTGAATCTTGTCTCCTTTTATTTTTTTTTAAATTTTATTTTATTTTTAAACTTTACAAAATTGTATTAGTTTTGCCAGATATTTCTTTCTTTCTTTCTTTTTCTTTTTTTTTTATTTGTCTCCTTTAAAAAATTTATTTTTGGCTTTACTGGGTCTTCCTTGCCTTGTGTGGGCTTTCTCTATTTGTGGTGAGTGGGGACTGCTCTTTGTTGTGTTGCGAGGGCTTCTCATTGTGGTGGCTTCTCTTGTGGAACACAGGTTCTAGGCTCATGGGCTTCAGTAGTTGCTGCATATGGGCTCAGTAGTTGTTGTGTGCAGGCTCAGGGCACAGGGGCTTCAGTAGTTGTGGTGTGCAGGCTTGGCAGTTGCTGCTGGCGGGCTCTATTAGTTGTGTCACAGTGGGCTTAGTTGCTCCACAAAATGGAATCTTCCTGGCCCAGGGATTGAACCGGTGTGGTCTGCATTGGCAGGTGGATTCTTATCCACTGTACCACCAGGGAAGTTCCTAAAATATGTCCCTTGTAAGCAGCATATAGTTGGATTGTGTTCTTTTACCCATTCTACCAAATGTCTGCTTTTTGATTGGAATACCCAATTAATTTGCATTTAATTCCAATAATGTAGAATTTATGTCTTCCATTTTGCTATTTGTTTTCTATATGTCTTAAAATTTTTTCCTGGCTTTCTTCTTCTATTGTTACTTTTCATTGTGCCATGCAAATTGTTTTTCCATGGCTTTTAACTCCAACAGGAGAAGAAACAGTCAACAATTTTTTAAATTAGACTTTTATATTATCAAGTTACCTTTCCCATGCTTTTTTTTTTTAATTTGTTTTTGAAGGATAATTGCTTTACAATATTATGTTGGTTTCTGTCATACATCAACATGAATCAGGCGTAGGTATACATATGTCCCCTCCCTTATGAACTTCTCTCCCACCTGCCACCCCACCCCACCCCTAAGTTGTCACAGAGCGTTGGTTTGAGTTCCCTGAGTCATATAGCAAATTCCCACTGGTTATCTATTTTACATATGGTAGTATATATATTTCCATGCTACTTTCTCCATTTGTCCCACCCTCTCCTTCCCTGCCCCCCATGTCCATAAGTCTGTTCTCTATGTCTGGATCTCCATTGCTGCCCTGTAAATAGGTTCATCAGTACCATCTTTCTAGTTTCCATATATATGCATTAGTATGTGATATTTGTTTTTCTCTTTCTGACTTACTTCATGCTGTATAATAGGCTCTAAGTTTAACCACCTCATTAGTGCTGACTCAAATGCATTCCTTTTTATGGGTGAGTAATATAGTCCAATGGCACCCCACTCCAGTACTCTTGCCTGGAAAATCCCATGGACAGAGGAGCCTGGTAGGCTGCAGTCCATGGAGTTGCTAAGAGTCGGACACAACTGAGCGACTTCACTTTCACTTTTCACTTTCACGCATTGGAGAAGGAAATGGCAACCCACTCCAGTGTTCTTGCCTGGAGAATCCCAGGGACGGGGGAGCGCGGTGGGCTACTGTCTTTGGGGTCGCACAGAGTCAGACACGACTGAAGCAACTTACCAGCAGCAGCAGCAGAGTCCATTTTGTGTGTGTGTGTGTATACATATACATATATGTGTATAAATCAGCTTCTTTGTCCGTTCATCTGTTGATGGGCATCTAGGTTGCCTCCATGCCCTAGCTATTGTGAATAATGCTGCAGTGAACACTGGGTGCCATGCTCATGAATTCTTCATGTGTATTCAAGTTACTCACCATTGTCCTGTGATTCCAGCCTGAAGTATACTTATACTCTCTTAGTATTTCTTGTACAACAGATCTGCTGCTGAAACCTTGTAGTGAATTTTTCATTTTCATGATTGTATTTTTAGGCTTTTATTTTGTTCTTTTTCATGATTTCTATCTCCTTATTCATATTTTCTGTTTGTGAGACATCCATCTTATATTTTTCTTTAGTTCTTTTGACATAGATTTCCTTTAGTAGTTCTTAGAACATGTTTAAAATGGCTGATTTGTAGCTTTGTTCACTAAGTCCAATGTCTGCGTTTCCTCAGAGACAGTTTCACTTGCCTTTTTTTCATGTGTATGAGCCATACATTTTTAAAATGTCATTTTTTTTGTTGCTGTTGAAAGCTACATTTTAAATAATATGGCAGCTCTGATGATTAGATACTCTTTCTTTCCGAGCATTTGTTTTTGTTACTGTTTGTTGCTGTTAGCTAGTTTAGTGATTTTTCAGAACTAATTCTGTAAAATATATATTCTTTGCCTTGTATGGCCACTGAAATGTCTCTACTCAGTTAGCTTAGTGGTCAGCCGATAATTGGACAGTGCCTGAGACGAGTACGTTTCCCAGTTTTGTTTAGAGGCTCTGTGTGTATGTTTGTTGGGGCACAGCTTTAGCACTCAACCAGGAAATTTGTTACTTAGCTTTTACCCTTTGTTTCCTGATGTGCAGAGCTTCCAGGTTAGCCAGAGGTGTGCACTTAAGGCTTTCTCAGGCCCTTCCTGATCATGTGCACAGCCTGCAGCTTGTGTGTGGCTCTGGGCATACATTTGACTATGTAGATTGTCAGGAATATTTTAGAGCTTTTCTAAGCCCCATTTTTTCTTTTCAAACTTCTTGGTTAGTCTATTGTTGGTCTCATCTGTTATCCTCTGCCTCAGTCAGCTATAACATGGTACAATTGCTTGCAGTTGTTTTTGACAAATGCCTTTGGGGAAAAGGCTTTTTTTGCACTGAGTACACTCTTAGGATAGCTTTGGGAGTGGGGTCTTCCAGGAAACCACCAGACATGTCAAATAATGAACAGTCCTCTGAGGATGCAGTAGTAAAGGAACTGTTGCCCTTATCTGCCCCTCTTGGGTAACTACCAGGCTGCTGGTTTTCACCAGACTTGTGGACTGTTGGTTTTCAAATCTACTGTGTTGGGAGGATGGGAATAGGGCAGAATCGATGCCACAGAGTTTGCTGGTCTCATCAAGATTAGCCATCTTTCTTGAATAAGCTCTCCCCAGATTGCTGCAAGCCATTGGTTAATTTCTAGTGTTAGGAAAATGTTGACTGTTTTTGTCAAGTTTTCTTTTTCGTGTTATGGAGATGATTTTCCAATGTCCTTATTTTCGTATTTTTACTGATGTCTTACTGCTGAATTTTCAAGGTACTTTTATATTTTAGATATGAGTGTTTTGTCAGGTATGTGACTTGTACACATTTTCTCCAAATCTGTCACTAGCTTTTTAATCCTCTTCATAGACTCTCTTACCAACTAAAATATTTTGTTTTGATGAAGTCTAGTTTATCAGATTTTAATTCTAAGGATCATGCATTTGTTATTTCTAAGAACATGTTTCTATCTTTAGAGCCCAATGATTTTTTTCTGTCTTCTACAAGATTAACACTATTATATTTTACACGTAAACCTATAATCTGCTTTGAAATAAACACTGATATAGAGTGTCAGATTTGAGTCAATGTTTTTTTTTTTTTCTCTCCACATATATCCAGTTGTTCCAGCACCATTTGTTGTAAAGACTTTTTTTCTTATTGAATTGCGTTTGCAATTTTGTCAAGAAATCAGTTAGCCCTCTTCAAGTAGGACTGTGGTATAATTTGGGGGAGGTTACAGAGGGATGGATTTAAGAAAATAAAAATCATTTTCTTAAATAGGAAAATAATAAGATCCAAAAATGAAAAATCAAAATATGAATGTATTTAGAAATTGGGGTGGAGAAGGCAATGGCACCCCACTCCAGTACTCCTGCCTGGAAAATCTCATGGACGGAGCAGCCTGGTAGGCTGCAGTCCATGGGGTCGCTGAGGGTCGGACACGACTGAGCGATTTGACTTTTTTTCACTTTCATGCATTGGAGAAGGAAATGGCAACCCACTCCAGTGTTCTTGCCTGGAGAATCCCAGAGATGGGGGAGCCTGGTGGGCTGCCATCTATGGGGTCACACAGAGTCGGACACGACTGAAGTGACTTAGCAGCAGCAGAAATTGGGGTGGGACTTCACTGGTTCTGTTTTTCATAACATGCTTTATTTGATTTTTAAAATATGTATTTGTATATATTTGATTAAAATAAAAACAAAATACTGTAGGATAATGTTAACACCTTACTTAGGGGAACGTCCAAAGCCTTAAATGTCTATATTTTCAGTTTTGAAACATTTTTTTTACTGTGGAAAGAATGCTCAGAATAGTACATGGAGAAAAGGTCCAACTTAAGTATTCAAAAGTACATGTGTGCTTAATCACCCATGTCAAAAATTAAAACATTGCCAGATCCTCTACTTTCCTTCTCTGCTGGGGAATTACCCTCCTATGTTTTCTGATACTAATTTTTTTGCCTTACATTTTTGCCATCAAAAAACACATTTTTGACATATTTTCTGTTAATGAAATTTATACAAACAGATTCTGGCTTTTCCAGCTTTATGAGATTTAGTCCTATTGTTGCATATGACTGTAGCTGATTAATTTTCATTGCTGTACAATATATTAATACTCCATAGTTCATTCTGTTTTTGGTGGAAGTTTGACTTGTTTCCATTTTTAGACAGTTGTAAATAATGCTATGCATTTACTTGTACATGTCTCCTAGTACACACATGCACACCTGTATGTTTAGTAAATACCTAGGAATTTAATAGCTTGGTTTTAGAGTGGAGAACCCTATGGACAAAGGAGCCTGGTGGGCTGTAGTCCATAGAGTCACGAAGAGTCAGACATGACTGAAGTGAGTAAGCACACAGAGTATATGTTCTATTTCAGAAGCTATTCAACAATTTTTTTCCTGAAGTGTTTGTAGCAGTTTATAATCATCAGCAGAGTTCCTTTTGTACTGTATCTTCTGCAGCACTTTATATTGTTAATATTTAATTTTAGTCATACTAGAGGGTATGGTGCACTGTCTCTTAGTGGTTTTACTTTCTATTTCCCTGATTGCAAATGTGATTGAATACCTTGTTAATATGTTTCTGACAAGATTTCATAATTACTTTGTGTGTATTTCAAAAGAATGTGTAATCTTCAGTTTTTTGGGTGCAGTATTTATGTGTTTGTTAAGTCATTTTGTTAATCATGTTGTTCAAAACTTCTACATCCCTACCAGGTTAATTTCTGCATACTGGGTCTATTAGAGAGAGATGTTAAAATCTTCTACTGTGGTTATGGATTTGCTTTGCTGTCCATTTTTAGTTTATATATTGGAATCTGTATGGTTGGGGAACATAAATTTAGAATTGTTTCATGTTTCTGATGAGTTAAAACTTTTACCATTGTTGATTCTTATTATCTTTGGTGATACTTTTTGCTTTGAAGTCTACTTTTATTGCTAATAACACAGCTACACAAACCTTCTTATAGTTAATGTTTGTGTGGTTTGTTTTCTCCCTACAACCATTTATTTAAAATTTTTCTGCCCCCTTATGTTTTACAACTGTTTTATGTATACACCATATCATTGTTGTTTTACTTTCAGTCCCATCTAACACTTAGTCTTTTAATTATAAATTAATGGTTATCAGGATTTAAATTATCTTATTATGTGCTTTCTATTTATTGTGACTGTTGTATTATTTTTCTCAAGAATGCTGTCTTTTTTTTGTTCACTTATTTTATTACTTGTTCCTTTCCCCATTTTTTTTTAAACTATTTTGTCTGCTAGCCACAAATCTAATTTTTGTTTATTGGAAAATACTTGTTTTTCTTTTTTGAAGAGTAGCATCACTGAACATGAAGATGTTCCAGTATCCGCTTTTTTTCTGGTGACAAGTCAGCCATTAGTTGCATTGTCATTTCTCATATATAACCAGTCACTTTTTTCTGGCTGCACTTAAGGTATTTTTTTGGCCTTTAGTAGATAGACTATGTATGATATATATGTAGAAGTGATTCTTCATATTCATCATACTTGGGTTTGTTGAGATTCTTGGATCTACAAGGTAATATTTTATACCAAATTTGAGATGTTTTTGTTCATTATTTCTTTAGGAAAAATTATTGTGTACCTTTTTTACTCTTCTTGCTCTCTTTCTGTTAAATCTTATTGTACGTACATGTTGAATTGAGTTTCATCTATTTTGAACTGCCTGATAGTGTCCTCCTATACTGGTCTCTGAGACTCTCAATTTTTCTTCAGTAGTTTTAACTCTGTGTTTTTTGGATTGAATAGTTTTATTGGTCTATCTTCAAGCTCACCAATTCTTGCTTCTTCCATCTCTAATCACCTCCTTATGGTAAATTTTTATTTTAGTTATTTTTTTTTTGGTCAGCTTTTTCTTTCTTATAGTCTCTTTTTGAATGTGTGTTCTTTTAATTCTCATACTTAAAATAGCTGCTTGGAGTTCTTTATATGCTAACACTTAGATTCTATATTCAGAGTACTCAGAATTGTATCTCTTAACACCCCTTTTTTCCTGAATATGGATCACTGTTTCCTGTTTCTTTGCAAATCATGCAGTTTTTGCCTGAAAAGTGAACTTTATGATTATGTTTCAGTGACTGGACTCTTAATGTTCTGAGAATTCTTGGGTGAAGTTTATAGACAGATTTTGAGGCTTGCTTATGGTTTACCTATTTCTAGAGATTCTGCTGATCCCAACTGTTCTGCTGGACTTGGATTCTGTCCTCTGACATTTCAACCTTGTAGGGCTTCAGCTTTTGCTGCCAAAACTGTGCACAGTGGAATGTATCCTGTTGAAGAAACATCACACTCACAGTAAAGCTCTGTTCAAGTGTAAGCTTTCTCTCCAGCCTCTGTCAGCTTTTTCCCCTCAACTTCTTCAGTTTTCCTCTGTGCATACATAGTTTTATCAGTCATCCAGTGATTTAGGCAAAGTTTATCCTGAGAATTTTTGTTAGATTTCTCTTTTGGTTCTCTCACTGCCATGCTTTCTCCATTTAAATTTCCAGTTGCTTTTCCATGCCTCAATTCTGAGCCCTGAGATGATGTTATCTTTCTCCAGAGATAATTTTTGTTTGCTTATGCTACTCCTGGAGTCTCTAACATTCTGGGGTTACCTTACTTACGTGTTAAGGATTGAGGTTTTTTTGTGTTTTTTTTTTTTTTAATCTGGCTACTTAAATGTCTTCAGGTGGGGTTGCAGTGTATGCAAGAACTTTTTTTTACTTCTGGTTCACTAGAGTACTATCTTTTAGGAACTCGACTCAAAGAGTGGGCAACATTTACTTTGGTTTTAACCAGTTCTGAACCTTGCGATCTCAGTTTGATCCCACTAGCTCTAGTGCAGTGTCAGAAATAGTGATCAGGTTCTCAACTGAATCATCTGGATTAGCAAATAAGCCCAAGGTAAAAGCATCCTTAGGTGCTAGGTTTATATCTCTAGGTCACCATCTTGCCTTGGATCTTGGCCTGATCATTCTTTACTGTTGTATTAGCTTTTTGATGCCACCAAATTGACATTTTTTAATATTTTGCTGTTTTTTTCTAGTTGGTCTCAATGAGTCAGTTGATAAATATGACCTATTCCGCTGTTATTGCAGCTATTTGAATTGACATGTTTGAATCAATGGATGTAAATGATAGGATAATGTCTCCATCCCTTGACTTTGATTTTTTTCCTGTGGTGAATTCATTCCTAAGCGTGTTACCTCCACGAGGTGGCAAAGATGGACACTACCTGCTGTGATCTACATCATTGTCATAGCCATTATTTCCACTGAAGAGTATACCTTTCCCAGTAGTCCTTGCAGGTATCATAAGAAGGATTCCAAATTTCCCATTCTTGGCTACATTGCCATCCATAATATAATAATGGTAGCTAGGAGCAAAAGGCACTCTGATCAGTCTAGGTATCATTTGTTCATCCCTTGATCCAGGAGCTTAAGATGGGTGCAGTTGTAACAGTTACGTATTAATACTGTTTCCCAAAGGAAGATACCATTAGCATAAATAGGAAAAAGAATGTTGGGCAAAGAAGCAGATTGTTCTGTAACAGTTTTTATAGATTTATAGCATATCCTGAAAGATTTGATTGTATTGTTGGATCCAGTAAAACTACCTTGCAACACAATTTTGTGAGAGATTGTAGTTGACTGATAACTTGTTAAAATTATTTTGCTCAGTTGTGTATCTCTGAGACTGACAAACTGTGACAGATATTTTCTAGAGTCACTGTTAGTAAAAGAATTAAAGAGACTTTTATTCCTCCTTTTCCCATTGTTTTCAAAAGTTGAGAGACCTACATCGGTTGTTAATCTGCAGTGACTCCTTCTAGGGATAAGAATAATATGGTATCTTTAAAATAGGGTTGCTCTACCAGATGGCTATTGCTGTGTAATAAATTACTCTAGAACTTGACATAAAACAAACATTTATTATTAGAGTAAGTCTATGAATCAGGCAGTATTTCTCGTCTTGGTAGGGCTCGTTTAAGTCTGCATTCAGAACCAGGTCAGGAGAATGATTCTGCCACTATTGGATGGGGGTTCTCTAGGATGGACTGTTGTGGGACATCTGGGCTTTCCTCTTGTCCTCTAGCAGGTTAGAGTGGGTTTGTTCTCATGGTAGTAGAAGGATTGCAAGAGAACAGCGACATACATGGCCTCTTGAAGCCTAGCTCAGAACTGGCAAACTGTGACATTTGCTACATTCTGTTGATCTTCCTTAAAAGGTCAAGCCTGGAGTAAACAGGGTTATGGAAAGATCTCTTGGTAGTGTTAGTCGCTCAGTCATGTCTGACTCTCTTTGTGACCCCATGGACTGTAGTCCACCAGGCTCCTCCCTCCATAGAATTCTCCAGACAAGAATATTGGAGTGGGTAGCCATTCCCTTCTCCAGGGGATTTTCCTGACCCAGGGATTGAACCTAAGTCTTCTGCACTGCAGACAGATTCTTTACAGGTAGTCTGAGTGACCAAGGAAACCCATCTCTTTGTAGGGGAAACTGCAAAGTCTCATTGCCAAGTGCATTATTCATATACCTCATGAATAATGAATGGGATGGTACAGAATTGGGGTTATTTTTGCAGACACGCTTTTGATTCATGCTGTAGAATTTTTGATGTTATTTTGTTCTAGATTGCTCCCCATTATATTTCAGTAGGAATTGTGTTTAAGAGTAGAAGTTGTTACAAGTGTAAATTAAATACATTGATCTGTCCAGTAGTCAAGATGACTTATACTTGTTTCATGGAATGTGTCTGATGGGGTTTTGTAAGCATTGTTCATCATGGACTGAGTTATCAATTGTAGGTAATTGAAATGTCTGTTGTAGTACCAGTTGTAAGTATTAATAGATGATTATACTGTTACTCTTTTGATTATAAATGACAATTTCTTGTGTTTATTATTATCATTATTATTATATTAACCTTCTTAATTGACTTTATTTTCCCCTGCATATTATTCTTTGCATATTGTGATATTTTAAACAGATTTATTGAAGTACAATTGATATATACTAAATCACACAGGTTTAAAGTGTGCAATTTGAATAGATTTGATATCTGTATATACCCATGAAGTCATCACAAGATAATAAACATATCCTTTATCTTCTGAAGTTTCCTTGTGCCCCTTTGTAATCTTTTCCTATTTATTGCTTCTTCTGTAATGCACAATGACTGATCTGCTTTCTGTCACTTGATACATTAGTTTGAATTTTCCAGAATTTTATGTGGATGAAGCTGTGCATTGTGAGATCTTTTTGTCTGCTTTTTTCCACTCAGCATGAGTATTTTCACATACATCTGTGTTGCATGTGTCATTAGTTAAATTCTACTTTGTTCATTGTATATACCTTAAGGCTTTATATGTTGTTGGATATTTTCCCCTCAGCTTTTGGCTGTTACAAATAAAGATGATCATTTGTATGTAAGCCTTTGTGTGAACATATGCTTTGTTTCTTTGGGTAAACACCTACTAAGTGTTTGATATTTTAAGATATGGTGATACTGTTTTTACAAAGTGATTGTACCATTTTATCTTCCTGCATGTATGTATTAGCATTTCAGTTGTGTAGTGATAACTCGTTGTGGTTTTAACTTGCATTTCCATGTTGACAAATAATACTAAGCATGTTTTCATGTACTTATTTTTCATTCATGTATCTTTGATGAAGTGCTGCTTCAAATCTTCTGCCTGTTTTATAATTTAGTTGTTTTTTTTTGTTATAATTGAGGTTTTAAAAACAGATTTATTTATTGGTGGATATAATTGACACATTTAAAGTGTATAGTATGATAAGTTCATATATATACACACACACATACACACATAACATATACTCAGGAAGTCATCACTACAACCAAGATAATGAATATATTTATCACCCGCAAAAGTTTCCTCTTGCCACTTTGTAATTCTTTCTTTTCAGCTGCATTCCCCTTTTGGGTATGATCTAGATCTGTAGAATTTTGTATTATGAAACTGAAACTCTACCATTAAAGCACAATTTTTTATCCCCCTCATCCTTAACCCTTGGCCGCCACCTTTCTGCTCTTTTGTTCTGTCATCTTGACTATGTAAAATACCTCATATGAGTGAAATCATACAATATTTATTTTGTAATTGGCTTATTTCACTTAGCATAATGTTCTCAAGTTCATCCATGATGTAGCATGTAACAAGATTTTCTTCATTTTTAAAGACTACTTAATATTCCATTGTATGTATATACCATATTTCCTTTATTCATTCATCTGCTGCTGAGCATTGAGTTTGCTTCTATCTCTTGAATAATGCCACAGGACACATGAGTATATAAATATCTCTTTGAGATCCTGTTGTACTTTGAATTATTTTGGTATATACCCAAAGCTAAGAATACTGGGTCATATGCTAATTCTGTTTTTAATTTTTTGAGATACTGCTTTACTATTTTCTGTAATTGTACCATTTTACATTCCCCCCTACATTACACAAGAATTCCAATTCTCTGTATCCTTTCCAGCACTTATTATTTTCTATTTTGGTAGTGGCCATTTTATTGAGATATGAAATATCTCATTGTGGTTTTGATTTGCATTTTTCTTAGGATTAGCAGCGTTGAACATCTTTTCATATATTCTCTTCACATTTGTATATTTGTCTATTCAGATCTTTTACCTGTTTTTAAATAGGATTGTTTTTGTATTTTTGTTGTTGAGTTGTAAATGTTACTTACATATTTTGGATATTTAACCCCTTACCAAAAATATGATTTGTAAAAATTTTTTCTCATTCTGTAGATTGCCTGTTCACTGTATTGGTTGATTCCTTTGATGAAGAGGAATTTTTAATTTTGAGGTAGTCTGCCTTGTCTATTTTTGCTTTTGTTGTCTCTGCTTTTGGTGTCATATTCAAGAAATCAATGCCCAAAACTCAGTGTCATGAAACTTTTGGCCTTTTTCTTCTCAGGATTTTAGCTGTCATGTTTAGGTCTTTGATCTGTTTTAAGTTTATTTTTTAATGTTGTGTTAGGTAAAGATCCACCTTCATTCTTTTGCATATTTTGATCCAGTTTCCCAGCATTATTTGTTGAAGAGACGTCCTTTCCCTGTTGTGTACTGTTGACATCATTATCAAAAATCATTTGACCACACATGCATGAGTTTATTTCTGGACTCACTCTTCTCTTTCTTTGGTTTATATGTCTGACTTTATGTCAGTCCCACACTGTCTTGCTTACTGTTGCTTTGTAATATGTTTTGAAATGAGGAAGTGTGAGACTTAATATGTAGAAACACAACTGATATTTGTGTGTTGTTTTTATATCCTGCAAAATTGCTGAGACCATTTACTAGCTTTAACATTTTTAAAGAATCTTCAGGATTTTCTATGTATAAGATCATGTCATCAGCAAATGGGTAACTTTACTTCCTTATTTCTAATTTGTGTGCCTTTTATTTTAATTTTTTCCTGTCTAATTGCTCTGGTTTGTACTTCTAGTACTGTGTTGAATAGAAGTAGCAAATGTGGGCATCCTTACCACCTTTTTGCTCTCAAAAAGCTTTCAATCTTTCGCTAGAGTATGATGTTAATGGTTGATTTTTCTCATGTGACTTTTACTGTGTTGAAGTGGTTTCCTTCTGTTAATAGTTTATTGCATGTCCTTACCTGAAATGATTTTGAGTTTTGTCAAATGTTTTTTTCCCCATCGAGATGGTCACTTGGTTTCTGTCCTTCCTTCTATTAATATGATGCGTTTCATCAATTGATTTTTGTCTCTTGAACCATCCTTGCTTTCCAGGAGTAAATCCAGTTTGGTCATGGTGAATATCATTCAGTTTGCTGGTGTTTTGTTGAGGAGTTTTGCAAATACTCATATATGTCTGTAGTTTTCTTGTTGTGTCTTTGTCTGTGGTATCACATACTGCTGATCTCATTACTCTTAATGAGAATGAGTTTGCATATGTTTTTTTTTTTTTTTTTTTTTTTTTTTTTTTTTTCCATTTATTAATGTTTATTTATTTTTTTTTTTTAATTTTATTTTATTTTTAAACTTTACATAACTGTATTAGATTTGCCAAATATCAAAATGAATCCGCCACAGGTTTACATGTGTTCCCCATCCTGAACCCTCCTCCCTCCTCCCTCCCCATTCCATCCCTCTGGGTCGTCCCAGTGCACCAGCCCCAAGCATCCAGTATCGTGCATCGAACCTGGACTGGCAACTCATTTCATACATGATATTTTACATGTTTCAATGCCATACTCCCAAATCTTCCCACCCTCTCCCTCTCCCACAGAGTCCATAAGACTGTTCTATACATCAGTGTCTCTTTTGCTGTCTCGTATTCAGGGTTATTGTTACCATCTTTCTAAATTCCATATATATGCGTTAGTATACTGTATTGGTGTTTTTCTTTCTGGCTTACTTCACTCTGTATAATAGGCTCCAGTTTCATCCACCTCATTAGAACTGATTCAAATGTATTCTTTTTAATGGCTGAATAATACTCCATTGTGTATATGTACCACAGCTTTCTTATCCATTCATCTGCTGATGGACATCTAGGTTGCTTCCATGTCCTGGCTATTATAAACAGTGCTGCGATGAACATTGGGGTACTCGTGTCTCTTTCCCTTCTGGTTTTCTCAGTGTGTATGCCCAGCAGTGGGATTGCTGGATCATAAGGCAGGTCTATTTCCAGTTTTTTAAGGAATCTCCACACTGTTCTCCATAGTGGCTGTACTAGTTTGCATTCCCACCAACAGTGTAAGAGGGTTCCCTTTTCTCCACACCCTCTCCAGCATTTATTACTTGTAGACTTTTGGATTGCAGCCATTCTGACTGGTGTGAAATGGTACCTCATAGTGGTTTTGATTTGCATTTCTCTGATAATGAGTGATGTTGAGCATCTTTTCATGTGTTTGTTAGCCATCTGTATGTCTTCTTTGGAGAAATGTCTATTTAGTTCTTTGGCCCATTTTTTGATTGGGTCATTTATTTTTCTGGAGTTGAGCTGTAGGAGTTGCTTGTATATTCTGGAGATTAGTTGTTTGTCAGTTGCTTCATTTGCTATTATCTTCTCCCATTCTGAAGGCTGTCTTTTCACCTTGCTAATAGTTTCCTTTGATGTGCAGAAGCTTTTAAGGTTAATTAGGTCCCATTTGTTTATTTTTGCTTTTATTTCCAATATTCTGGGAGGTGGGTCATAGAGGATCCTGCTGTGATGTATGTCAGAGAGTGTTTTGCCTATGTTCTCCTCTAGGAGTTTTATAGTTTCTGGTCTTACGTTTAGATCTTTAATCCATTTTGAGTTTATTTTTGTGTATGGTGTTAGAAAGTGTTCTAGTTTCATTCTTTTACAAGTGGTTGACCAGAGTTCCCAGCACCACTTGTTAAAGAGATTGTCTTTAATCCATTGTATATTCTTGCCTCCTTTGTCGAAGATAAGGTGTCCATATGTGCGTGGATTTATCTCTGGGCTTTCTATTTTGTTCCATTGATCTATATTTCTGTCTTTGTGCCAGTACCATACTGTCTTGATAACTGTGGCTTTGTAGTAGAGCCTGAAGTCAGGTAGGTTGATTCCTCCTGTTCCATTCTTCTTTCTCAAGATCGCTTTGGCTATTCGAGGTTTTTTGTTTTTCCATACAAATTGTGAAATTATTTGTTCTAGCTCTGTGAAGAATGCTGTTGGTAGCTTGATAGGGATTGCATTGAATCTATAGATTGCTTTGGGTAGTATACTCATTTTCACTACATTGATTCTTCCAATCCATGAACATGGTATATTTCTCCATCTGTTAGTGTCCTCTTTGATTTCTTTCACCAGTGTTTTATAGTTTTCTATATATAGGTCTTTAGTTTCTTTAGGTAGATATATTCCTAAGTATTTTATTCTTTCCGTTGCAATGGTGAATGGAATTGTTTCCTTAATTTCTCTTTCTGTTTTCTCATTATTAGTGTATAGGAATGCAAGGGATTTCTGTGTGTTGATTTTATATCCTGCAACTTTACTATAGTCATTGATTAGTTCTAGTAATTTTCTGGTGGAGTCTTTAGGGTTTTCTATGTAGAGGATCATGTCATCTGCAAACAGTGAGAGCTTTACTTCTTCTTTTCCAATTTGGATTCCTTTTATTTCTTTTTCTGCTCTGATTGCTGTGGCCAAAACTTCCAAAACTATGTTGAATAGTAATGGTGAAAGTGGGCACCCTTGTCTTGTTCCTGACTTTAGAGGAAATGCTTTCAATTTTTCACCATTGAGGATAATGTTTGCTGTGGGTTTGTCATATATAGCTTTGATTATGTTGAGGTATGTTCCTTCTATTCCTGCTTTCTGGAGAGTTTTTATCATGAATGGATGTTGAATTTTGTCAAAGGCTTTCTCTGCATCTATTGAGATAATCATATGGTTTTTATTTTTCAATTTGTTAATGTGGTGTATTACATTGATTGATTTGCGGATATTGAAGAATCCTTGCATCCCTGGGATAAAGCCCACTTGGTCATGGTGTATGATCTTTTTAATGTGTTGTTGGATTCTGATTGCTAGAATTTTGTTAAGGATTTTTGCATCTATGTTCATCAGTGATATTGGCCTGTAGTTTTCTTTTTTTGTGGGATCTTTGTCAGGTTTTGGTATTAGGGTGATGGTGGCCTCATAGAATGAGTTTGGAAGTTTACCATCCTCTGCAATTTTCTGGAAGAGTTTGAGCAGGATAGGTGTTAGCTCTTCTCTAAATTTTTGGTAGAATTCAGCTGTGAAGCCGTCTGGACCTGGGCTTTTGTTTGCTGGAAGATTTTTTATTACAGTTTCAATTTCCGTGCTTGTGATGGGTCTGTTAAGATTTTCTATTTCTTCCTGATCGAGTTTTGGAAAGTTGTACTTTTCTAAGAATTTGTCCATTTCTTCCTCGTTGTCCATTTTATTGGCATATAATTGCTGATAGTAGTCTCTTATGATCCTTTGTATTTCTGTGTTGTCTGTTGTGATCTCTCCATTTTCATTTCTAATTTTATTGATTTGATTTTTCTCCCTTTGTTTCTTGATGAGTCTGGCTAATGGTTTGTCAATTTTATTTATCCTTTCAAAAAACCAGCTTTTGGTTTTGTTGATTTTTGCTATGGTCTCTTTTGTTTCTTTTGCATTTATTTCTGCTCTAATTTTTAAGATTTCTTTCCTTCTACTAACCCTGGGGTTCTTCATTTCTTCCTTTTCTAGTTGCTTTAGGTGTAGAGTTAGGTTATTTATTTGACTTTTTTCTTGTTTCTTGAGGTGTGCCTGTATTGCTATGAACTTTCCCCTTAGGACTGCTTTTACCGTGTCCCACAGGTTTTGGGTTGTTGTGTTTTCATTTTCATTCGTTTCTATGCAAATTTTGATTTCTTTTTTGATTTCTTCTGTGATTTGTTGGTTATTCAGCAGCGTGTTGTTCAGCCTCCATATGTTGGATTTTTTAATAGTTTTTCTCCTGTAATTGAGATCTAATCTTACTGCATTGTGGTCAGAAAAGATGCTTGGAATGATTTCTATTTTTTTGAATTTACCAAGGCTAGCTTTATGGCCCAGGATGTGATCTATCCTGGAGAAGGTTCCATGTGCGCTTGAGAAGAAGGTGAAATTCATTGTTTTGGGATGAAATGTCCTATAGATATCAATTAGGTCTAACTGGTCTATTGTATCGTTTAAAGTTTGTGTTTCCTTGTTAATTTTCTGTTTAGTTGATCTATCCATAGGTGTGAGTGGGGTATTAAAGTCTCCCACTATTATTGTGTTATTGTTAATTTCTTCTTTCATACTTGTTAGCATTTGTCTTACATACTGCGGTGCTCCCGTGTTGGGTGCATATATATTTATAATTGTTATATCTTCTTCTTGGATTGATCCTTTGATCATTATGTAGTGACCATCTTTGTCTCTTTTCACAGTCTTTGTTTTAAAGTCTATTTTATCTGATATGAGTATTGCTACTCCTGCTTTCTTTTGGTCCCTATTCGCATGGAAAATCTTTTTCCAGCCCTTCACTTTCAGTCTGTATGTGTCCCCTGTTTTGAGGTGGGTCTCTTGTAGACAACATATGCAGGGGTCTTGTTTTTGTATCCATTCAGCCAGTCTTTGTCTTTTGGCATATGTTCTTTTGTGTTCAGTTTTTTAGAAGAGTTTGAGGACAATTCTTGCTTAAATAGTTGGTAGAATTACTCAGTGAAATCATCTGGTTCTTCATTGAGAGGGTTTTGATTATTGCTTCAGTCTCCTTACCTAGTTATAGATCTGTTCAGATTTTTTAGTGCTTCATGATTCGGTCATCATAGATTGTGTGTTTATTGGTATATAATTGTTCATAGTAATCTCATAATTCTTTGGCATTTGTTGTAATGTCCCCTCTTTTATTTATGATTTTGTTTGAATAATCTCTCTTATTTTCTTAGTCTAAGAATTTGTCAGTTTTGTTGATTAAAAAAAACAACTCATTTTTTACTAACTTTTGGTTTTCTTATTTAAGTATAAAGTTAAGCTGATGATTTAAGATCTTCTTTTTTTAAATGTGAGCATATAAACTTTCCTCTTAGTACTGCTGTCACTGTATCCCATTAGTTTTGGTATGTTGGGTTTTCAAAATATTTTCTAAATTCCCTTGTGATTTATTCTTCGACCCATTGGTTGTTTAAGAGTTAGTTGTTTCGTTTGCTGTATTTATGGATCTTATTTTCCTTTTGCTGTTGATTTTTAGCTTCATTCCATTGTTGTGAGAGAAGATAGTTGGCATGAGTTTAGTCTTAAATCTGGTAAGATGTTTTGTGGCCTACTTTACATATATTTTTGCTGTTATCTGCATTTGGGGTTTCATTCTGAAGCTGTTTCTAATTTGTCAGTGTTTAATTTTCTGAAATATGTTCATGCCTTTTCTGTACACTGAAAATACTTGAAAAATGAAGACATTACTTATTAGAAATTTTAGATTTATAGAAAATTTGAATAGAAAGTATAGAGTTCCCACTCTACCCTTCCTCCCCCATGGACACTTTGTTTTCTGTATTAACAACTTACCTTAATATGGTACAATTGTTACAATTAGTGAACCAATATTGTTACATCATTATTAACTAAAGATCATAGTTTATTCAGATTTTCTTACTTTTTACCTAATGTTATTTTTCTCTTCCAGGATCCCATTCAGGAAACTGCATTACATTTAGTTGTCATTTCTCATTAGACTTTTTAAGACTGTATTTTGGATGACTTTGACAGTTTTGAGGAATATTGATTAGGTATATTATAGGATTTTTCTCTATCAGAATTTGTCTGATGTTTTTCTCAAGATTAGAGTGGGATTGTGGGTTTTAGGGAGGATATATTTGACATTTTAGTGAAATAAAACCAGCTCTATCAGTTACTTAAGTGTTCTTTCTGTATCTCCTTCCAGTATTCACCTAAAGACTATCCTAATTATATTATACTTTAGGTATGGATTTAAAGGGAACTTTCTGTCTATTAGTAACTCATCCTTGTCTGACTGTTTGTGACCTCATGGACTATATAGCCCACCGGGCTCCCCTGTCCATGGAATTCTCCAGGCAAGAATACTGGAGTGAGTTGCCATGACCTTGTCTAGGGGATCTTCCCAACTCAGGGATCATATGCAGGTTTCCTGCATTGCAGGCAGATTCTTTACCATTTGAGCCACCAGGGAAGCCTACTTCCTATCAAACTTCCTTATAAGATACTCCCTTTAAACAAGATAGTGTTTATAATGGCCTGGTTTGTCTCTTTGAGGAAGAAATACAATTAAAAATGGGTTTTTCCCAGACTTTGAAATATAACTGTGAACAGAGCAAGATAAAGAAGTTGAACTGTTAAACTCTTAAAGAATCAGCCTGCCAATGTAAGAGACCTGGGTTCAATCCCTGGGTTGGGAAGATCCCCTTGGAGAAGGGAATGACTATCCACTTCAGTATTCTTGTCTGGATAATCCCATGGACAGAGGACCCTGGTGGACTACAGTCCATGGGGTTGGAAAGTGTCGGACACGACTGAGTGACTAGCACACAAATTCAAAAAATTAGTTATTGTGTGTAATATTTGTATATGCTTTTGTGCAAACATATGTATCTTTTTGGGAGAAGGCAATGGCACCCCACTGCAGTACTTGTGCCTGGAAAATCCCATGGACGGAGGAGCCTGGTGGGCTGCAGTCCATGGGGTCGCTAAGGGTCGGACATGACTAAGCGACTTCACTTTTACTTTTCACTTTCTTGCATTGGAGAAGGAAATGGCAACCTACTCCAGTGTTCTTGCCTGGAGAATCCCAGGGACGGAGGAGCCTGGTGGGTTGCCGTCTGTGGGGTCACACAGAGTCGGACACGACTGAAGTGACTTAGCAGCAGCAGCGTATCTTTTTGTATTAGTTGGCTAGGGCTACTGTAATAAAAGACCACAGACTAGGTGGCTTAAACTACAGAAATACATTGTCTCACAACTCTAGAGGCTAAAAGTCCAAGATTTGATCGTTAGGTTTGGCTTCCCCTGAGGCCTCTGTCCTTGCAGATGTCAGTCTTCTCACTATGTCTTCACAGGGCCTTTGCTCTGTGCCTATATCCCTGGTATCTCTCTCTTGTTAATTAATGTAAGAACACCAGTCATATTGGGAACACCAGTCATATTGGGTTAGGGCCCTATCCTTATGACCCTATTTAACCTTTATTACCTCCTTACAGGCCCTGTCTCCAAATATAAATTATATTGGGAGTTAGAGCTTCAACATACAAATTTTATAGGGACACAGTTCAGTCTGTAACAAGTTTTATATAGTGTTTCTGATTTATCTCCCAGAGAACTTGGCATCTTCAGTATGTTTATTTTCTAGGCTGCTCTCACAAATTACCACAAACTAGATTGCTTGAAATAACAGAAATTTAATTCTGTCACAGTTCTGAAAGCCAGAAGTCTGAAATCAGTATCACTGGGCAGAAGTCAAGGTGTCATCAGTGATGTTCTCTGTATAGGAGAATCTGTTCCTTTCCTTGTCCCAATTCCTGGCTATGTCTGCAGTCTTCAAGGCCAGTGTTTTCTAATCTCTCTGCTCTGACTTCACCTTCTCAGTGTGTCATCAAATTTTTCTATGTCTCCCACTTTATAAGTGATTGCATTTAGGGCCCACGTAGATAATCCAGGATAGTCTCTCCATCTCAAAATCTTTAACGTAAATCACACCTGCAAAGACTTTTTTTCCCTCTTGCCATATAAAATAAACTTCACAGATTTGAGGGAGTAGGATGTGGATATCTTTTGTAGGACCGTTTTTTAGCCTATCATATTGAGCATCTCATAGTGGACTTGTGATGTTCTCAATTTGATTTATGGTTTAGTTTGTAATAGGTCTCTATACAGTTTTGGGTGGGTGAAGGCTGGTGGCAGTGGGTGGTAGAATATTTTCATCTCTTCTAAACATTATGTGTGAAACTGGATGTCTGTGTTCAGTGGGTGGTCCAAGAAGTATCAGCATCAGCATGACCTTAGGAAGTTCAGAAATCCAAAATGGTCAGCTGGACTTCTCTTGTGGCTCAGCTGGTAAAGAATCTGCCTGCAATGAAGGGTTCATTTCCTGTGTTGGGAAGATTTCCCTGAAGAAGGGAAAGACTACCCACTCCAGTATTCTGGCCTGGAGAGTTCCTTGGACTGTATAGAGTCCTCGGGGTCGCAAAGAGTTGGTCGGACAGGACTGAGTGATTTTCACTTTCACAGTCTTAGACTTGCTAAATCAGGAGCTCTGAGAGTAGAGCCTAGCCATGTTTGCATAGTAAGCCTTCTGGGTGATTCCCATGTACACTGAAGTTTGAGAACCACTTTTCTAGACTGTAGACATTATTAATGTTAAAACCATATTCACCTTCCTCTACAATGTTTTTTCTGCTTAATGCTAACACTTAAATTAGTCTAGCATCATCGTCCACAAACTGTTTTCTGTAGAGATAGAAACATGTAGTACCAAATCTTAGTACTATTCCTCAGTGAAATTAATTCATTTACTCAATAAAAGGTTGCACCGGGCTCATTGTCAGTTGTATGTTTACTTAGATGTAGTCATTTTATAAAGTAACGTTACTGACATCCAGAAATGATAGGAATTTTTTCTCTAGTCTTTAAACATGTGAATTGAATTCATTAGATTGAATTTTACTTTCCTACCTTCTGTATCCTATGTACATGTGGGGATACAATGTAAAATTTCTAATCTTTCAGTTTGCCTACACTACATTGTTAGGCTTTTATTATGTGCTATCCAGTGAAAGTGCTGAAGTGAGATTAATTATTTTGCTCAATGTGTCCACAGTGTAGTTCAGAAAACCCACAAGTAAACAGTTTATATAGAGCTATCACTAGTTGCTATTTGAGAAAACACTAGTTGTAATTGAGAAACAGCTTCACATAGTTAAAGAAATTAAAGAAGGATCTGCCAGGGTGACTAAACTAAATATTGAAAAACTAGTATAAGGGTGTTAGCAAGGCTAAGGAGAAATAAAAAGTAAGTATAGTTCACCATGCGAAAAGGCTGAGAGAGCTTAAGGGCTCTTCTGGGAGTTGAAGGGGTTTCGTAAAAACATGAAGTGAGGAAGAGAGTAAAGATTAGAGAGATGAGATGAGACAGGTCACTGGTGAGTACTATGAAAGACTTGAGGCATAGATGTGATTCTTCAGGGTAGCCATTGGAAAATGATTACCTATAGCATTTGGGAAGGATAAATTGAGTGCATAGTGAGTCTAGAAATACAACAGTTACAGTAATCTAGGTGAGAACAGTAGTAGCTGTGGTGGTGACAGAATAAAAATTCAGAAGAGTAACAAGCTGATTTTCAGGAAGGGCGAAAGCTGAAGTGTAGAATTCAGAGTAGAATATATTAAGTTTCAGAATTTGTGGAGTGTGATAAACTTAGGGGTAGGTAGATTTTTGACAAGTAAATTTTCAGTGGAGTGTTAGATTGAAGGTCACATTATACTGTATTAAAGGTTAAATTGAGGAAGCAAGAGTGTATCAATATTCACTATTCTCTACAGTTATCTTCCCTGGCATTTAGTAAATGTTTAATCAATGTTAGCCATTATTGTGGCTACTATTAATATATACTTTTATGACATCTCTTTTTTTTTTAACTTTTTGATGTATTTTTGGCATGTATGTAATATTAGATAAGCATTGACATAGAAGTGTGTGTTTTATTCAGAAATATTTTAATTATTGTTATTTGCCATACTATTAATATTAATGGAAACAAGAGCACTAAGAAGTTTGTTTCTCATTTGAATAGATAATTATTCCTCAAAGGTAGCTGGCAATAGTTTCTTGAAAGTTACTGTAATAATTTAATTTATGGTTGTTAATTTAAAAAATAGTATATCATAGATATAATTATTCATACCTGAAGCAGAAAAACTAAATGATTGCCTTTACATGTATTCTTTCAGGTTTGATTTAATTTCGAATGAGATTGTTCTTGCAGCAAGATGTTAATAAGACAAAATCTAGGTAAGTAGAAGATGACTTTGTTAAATATTACAAATCAAAATAGGAATAATACAAAAATTTATGTTTAAAAAGCATACCTCCAAATCCAAAGCAACGAGTCTTTAAATAAAATTTTAAAATACAAAGAAACAGCTTTTTGATGCACTTGGTCCATTTGATTTGATGGAAGTAAAAACACAGCTGTCAAATAGTAGAACTACATTCTTAATTTTCCTCCTTTTATATTGTGATTAACTTAAGTATGCGGTTTCCAGTGACCCTTAAACATGTTTGAAAATCAAGTTGATATTTGGTTTAGCTACTTGGAATCCAGCTCAATAAGAGATTTGCTTAGATTTCTTTGGTGTTCCCTTCTTAAACTTCTTGAGTCATCTTTGCTTGTGTAAAATTTACTTTCTTATTTCCATTAACAGAACACTTCCACAGTTATTTAAATTTGTCAAATTATGACTTTTTACATTAATGTAATGTTCAGAGTTATAAATGATTGTTTTAATATTTTTTGTATTTCTACTGAATAACTTCTGATATAGCATTCATATTTATTTTAATTTTTTAAGACTGTCAACTTTAGAATTGAATTGTGATCATGTACTTTTGGTCTGATATGTGAAAGATTGCTTTTTTAATAATATAAATTAAGATGTTAAAAGGATACATTTACTAATCTGTTGGTAAGTGAACGTGGCTTCAGGATATAAACAGATGAAAAAGAATACTTTGATTACATTAAAATTAACTCAGGTCTTTCTGAATCTAACTAGATGTTTCAGCTGTCAAAACCTTAGCTGATCTCAGTGGTTTAAAAAAAAAGCCTAGGATGAGAAGTGCTGTAGTTGAGTAATGTGCAATTAAATAGTGTATTCTCAGTTAGTGGTTTAGTCATAATTTGACGGTACGTTTCCATTTTATTGGTATTATGCTGTAATAATAGTGGTAATTTGGAGAATACTTACTATATTAAGTGCTTCTCATGCCTTATTAGTCTTTACAGTGCATCTTATAAGGTAGATACTGATGTCTAGAAAATTTTAATTTTTTGGTTAATAGTGAACTATTTCCTTTTTTTTTTAAGAAACCATTTTCACAGCATTTATTATAAGGAACATTTGCCTGTATATCTTTCTGAAGTTAGTTGAATACAGTGTTTATTAGGGTGTTTATTCTGATTTCTTACAAGTTAGATATTGCTCATGGGATGACACTGGTTTTAACTAACTCTGGTTTTGTGTGTGCTCAGTTGCTCAGTTATGTTGACTCTTTGTGGTTCCATGGACTGTAGCCTGTCAGGCTCCTCTGTCCATGGAATTTTCCAGCAAGAATATTGGAGTAGGTTGACATTTCCTCCTGCAGAGGATCTTCCTCGCCCAGGCACTGAATCCAAGTCTTCTGTATTGGCAGGCGGATTCTTTACCACTGCACCACCATTTTATTCCAGCACAATTACATATGCATTTCCTTTTTTGTTAAGGTATACTTTACATTTTTATTAGATTATGTATGGTAAAATGTGGAAATTTTAAAGTGTAGAGCTAAATAAGTTTTTTACATGTATAACCACTGTGTAATTTAAGATGTCTAACACTCATTGTCTCAGAAAGTTCCTCGTGCTCTTTCCTTTCCAATCTAGTAGCCTTTCCCCCAAGGTGAGCATCTTTCTAAATTCTGTCAGCATAGCCTAGTTTTGCCTGTTTTTGAATTTTATGTACATAGAATTATATAATATATACTCCTATACCTGGCTGTTTTCATTTAACACAAATGTTTCATCCATATTGTTGCATTAGCAGTTTATTATTTTTTATTGCTAAGTAATATTCTATTGTGTTAACATAAATTTAGGTTTTCTCTGTAATTTTGTTTCTTGTATTCTCCATGTCTCTGACCTCACTTGCCAACTTTCTACATTGCTTTCTTTCTGCTAGTTGTCTCCTTCTTTGTCCCCCATTACCTGCACAGTAAAATGTAAACTCATAACATGTTATATAATTATCTCATTGCAGCTATTCTAGAATTATCTGAATAAACTAAGCATGATGTTTATATTCTCAGTTTTAGTTCCATGTATATGTTGTCATTGTTCCCCTACTTGTCTCCCCAACTGTCAATATATTTTCTCCTGGTTGTCAGCTTATCTCTTGAAATAGTTCATCTCAAGCATCATCTTGTCGTTTGAGCCAGACCTGTCCATTCCACAGTAGTCTGTTTTCTTTACTAGACTGTGAGTTCTTTGAGGGTCAAGACCATCTCCATGGAAAAGAAATGCAAAAAAGGAAAATGGCTGTCTGAGGAGGCCTTACAAACAGCTGTGAAAAGAGAAGCGAAAAGCAAAGGAGAAAAGAAAAGATATAAGCATCTGAATGCAGAGTTTCAAAGAATAGCAAGGAGAGATAAGAAAACCTTCCTCAGTGATCAATGCAAAGAAATAGAGGAAAACAACAGAATGAAAAAGATTAGAGATCTCTTCAAGAAAATTAGAGATACCAAGGGAACATTTCATGCAAAGATGGGCTCAATAAAGGACAGAAATGGTATAGACCTAACAGAAGCAGGAGATACTAAAAAGAAGTGGCAAGAATACACAGAAGAACTGTACAAAAAAAATCTTCACGACCCAGATAATCATGATGGTGTAATCACTAACCTAGAGCCAGACATCCCGGAATGTGAAGTCAAATAGGCCTTAGAAAGCATCACTATGACAAAGCTAGTGGAGGTGATGGAATTCCAGTTGAGCTATTTCAAATCCTGAAAGATGATGCTATGAAAATGCTACACTCAATATGCCAGCACATTTGTAAAACTCAGCAGTGGCAACAGGACTGAAAAAGGTCAGTCTTCATTCCAATCCCAAAGGCAATTCCAAAGAATGCTCAAACTACCACACAGTTGCACTCATCTTACATGATAATAAATAAATGCTCAAAATTCTCCAAGCCAGGCTTCAGCAATACGTGAACCGTGAACTTCCAAAGGTTCAAGCTGGTTTTAGGAGGAACCAGAGATCAAATTGCCAACATCCGTTGGATTGTCGAAAAAGCAAGAGAGTTCCAGAGAAACATCTATTTCTGCTTTATTGACTATGCCAAAGCTTTTGACTGTGTGGATCACAAGAAACTGTGGAAAATTCTGAAAGAGATGGGAATACCAGACCACCTGACCTGCCTCTTAAGAAACCTATATGCAGGTCAGGAAGCAACAGTTAGAAGTGGACATGGAACAACAGACTGGTTCCAAATAGGAAAAGGAGTACATCAAGGCTGTATATTGTCACCCTGCTTGTTTAACTTATATGCAGAGTACATCATGAGAAATGCTGGGCTGGATGAAGTACAAGCTGGAATCAAGATTGCCGGGAGAAATTTCAATAACCTCAGATATGCAGATGACACCACCCTTATGGCAGAAAGTGAAGAGGAACTAAAAAGCCTCTTGATGAAAGTGAAAGAGGAGAGTGAAAAAGTTGGCTTAAAGCTCAGCATTCAGAAAACGAAGATCATGGCATCTGGTCCCATCACTTCATGGGGAATAGATGGGGAAACAGTGGAAACAGTGTCAAACTTTATTTTTCTGGGCTCCCAAATCACTGCAGATGTTGATTGCAGCCATGAAATTAAAAGACGCTTACTCCTTTGAAGGAAAGTTATGACCAACCTAGATAGAATATTGAAAAGCAGAGACATTATTTTGCCAACAAAGGTCTGTCTAGTCAAGGCTATGGTTTTTCCAGTGGTCATGTATGGATGTGAGAGTTGGACTGTGAAGAAAGCTGAGCACTGAAGAATTGAACTGTGAAAGCTGAGCACTGCTTTTGAACTGTGGTGTTGGAAAAGACTCTTGAGAGTCCCTTGGACTGCAAGGAGATCCAACCAGTCCATTCTAAAGGAGATCAGTCCTAGGTGTTCATTGGAAGGACTGATGCTAAAGCTGAAACTCCAATACTTTGGCCACCTCATGCGCAGAGTTGACTCTTCGGAAAAGACTGTGACGCTGGGAGGGATTGGGGGCAGGAGGAGAAGGGGACGACAGAGGATGAGATGGCTGGATGGCATTACCGACTCTATGGACATGAGGTTGAGTAAACTCCGGGAGTTGGTGATGGACAGGGAGGCCTGGCATGCTGTGATTCATGGGGTCGCAAAGAGTCGGACACAACTGAGCGACTGAACTGAAGTGAACTGAACCATCTATATCTTATTTATCTTAGTAGCACAGTGTCAGAATGCTATGTGAACTTAGTGATTTGTTACTCACAGAACAGCCAGTAGAATTCTCTCTCTAACAAATAAGGGTTCAGAGTACTGGCTGGAATGGGATAAGGGCATTGCACTTCAGTTGCTGTTAGACTGTAAGAAGGAGTCAGTGAAGGCAATCCGAAGAAAGGCATTTTGGAAAGAGAAATAAAATATTCTCCTAGTCTCCTTTCAGTCCAGTTGGAATAAAATGGCTAATAATGTTCTTAGTCGAGACGTTAAGGAATATTGAGTGTCATTGTTGATTTTGATTATTCTTTCCAAATGCATTAATACATGTTATGGAAATTGGAGTGTTTGCTACTAATGTTTTCTTTGTGAGTTTCTGCTAGATAGACTAATACAAATAGAAGATTAGAAATCCTGATCACATCTTTAAGAAGTGAAGAAAAGTTTTCCTCATGTTCCTGAGGGTAAAAAACTACTGGAGAGGAGGAAAAAAATTGAATCATAGTCTGGAATTGTAATAACATTATTGATTCCTGTGGCTTAGGAAGCTTGTTATTTGCTGAGAAGTATTTTTAAAGATTTTGTCTTATCATTATATTTGGTAATTTATATAAACATTTTACTTTTTAAAATAAAACTGTAAAAAAATTTAAAGCATTTTGCATTAGTTTTCTTAATTGAGGTTTGAAATTGGGCTAGTTGGGTTGGCTATCATAGTCACCTGGGGGGTTATTATGCCTGAAGCTTTATTGCCTTCTACAAAGTCCAAAGGAAGGAGAGGTTCTCCCCCACTGGGATCAATTTGTTGCTTTCTCTTTCTGCAGCTTCTGCCATTAAGCTTGAACACAGGGTTGGGCATTGACCCCATCTCATGCTGTTCCTTCTGTCTTCTTACCTGTAAGAATTTTTCTTAGACACAGATTCTTATTGAATGTAGAACCTTGGCTGTTTCTTTTATTTCACCCTGTATGTGAAGTATGTTTAGTTTTGTTATTGATAAAAGTTTACTCTTGAGATTGCTTGATTTATGTGTCTCTAGAGGTATTAGACCAGCTTTTCTTCTCAGAGGCTGATAGGTATACCTCAGGTTCAGACTCTTCCTTTTCATTTTGTACTTCAATATTTAACACAGTCAGATAGTGCTAAGCTTTTTCATTTTGCATAATTCTTGAATCCATAGATTTAAAGTTCTTTATGAATGTCTTATATTAGCTTTATTTCTGTTACTAACCTTTCTGTGCTTCCTTTCTGTAGTAGCACTGTAGATGTGCTTCCCATTGTTGTACTGTGGAAAAGAAAACTTTTTAATTAATAAAATTGTTTCTCATTCTACATAAGATTGCATAATATACATCAGACCTTTTCCAGATAAATTGCAAATAACATTTAGTATTTTCAGAGCTTTATTTTGTATATAAAAGCCACATTTGCTTATATGTGTGAACAGATAGTAGAGCAATGCTTAAAATAAGAAGTTAAACTCTCCTCTCATTCAGCACCATACTCCCCATACTAAAAATGGCTGGTATGTATTCTGCATTGTTTTCTGACTGTTTACCGATATATCGTGGACATTTTTTCATATATGTGTTACATCAGCTATTTTATTGAGTCTCTTACAAATCACTTTAAGGAATTTGGATTAGCAGACTCCTATTCAAGGAGTTTAAGTATGAAGAAGTGCTGTGGTCAGATCTGGGTTTTTGAAACATGGAGAATTAAAATGGAGAACAAATTAGCGAAGAAACTAGATTGGAATCAGAATGACCAGTTTGCAGGGGGAGGCTGCTGGCCTGTCTTTAGAGTGGTGGTAATGGAAAAGATGTAATTCGATTTGAGAGAGATTTAGACGAGAAAATAAGTCAACTTTGGTGTTTAGTTGCAATGAAATTTTGGTGGTAGGAGAGTAAGGAAAGAGTTGAGGATAGTATCTATGTTTCTGGCCTGGCAGTAGTACAATATTCACAGATAGGAACTGTGGAGACGAAGCAGGTTTATAAAGAACAAGAGTGAAATTTTAGCTATATTGAGCTTGGAGAGCATTAAGTAGCTCAAGACATTTGAGTGGAAATGTCATGTGGCAGTTAGTTACAAGTGGCCTGTAACTTAAAGAGATCTGAGAGTCATCAGCATTAAATTTTCATAATATTTCACAAATTAATTTTTTATTTCGATATCTTTTTGTAAGATAGCTCTGCAAAGCATCTTTGTATATGAAATAATTCAGTTGACCTAAAATTTTTTGAAAATGACTTGCTCTGTATAAATTTATGAGCTGCTATTTTTATTAGAGATTCTGGTCTGTGCTTATTCTTAATTAAACAAGATTTAATATCGTTAATGAACAATTAATCATACTGTTGATTGCAATAGTCTTACCAAAGATACTTGAACAGCCTAAGGATATATTAAACATGTTGAATCTTGGGTTTCCATTAATAGTGTCTAATATATAAATGTGAATTCTGATATTTGATAATGTAAGTATTTTCCTGCCTGTGTAACAGTTTAGGTTAAAATGGTCATGAAGTCTTTAGGTTAATTGTGATTCAACAAATTGTTAAGAAAAAAGGTATATGTCACAGTAGGACTTTGCCTACTTCGTTCACCATTGTATACTCACCGTCTGGAGCAGCTCTTAGCACAGAGGTACTCAATAAATGTTTGTTGAATAATCAATTAGTGTTTGTATGTAACATTCTTAGTCCAGAAGTTAAGTAAGACTCCCTTTAACATATCTCATAGGGTAGATCTAACAGTGATGAACTTTCTCAGCTTTTAATCTTGAACTGTCTTACCTCCTCTTTCAATTTTGAAGTATAATTTTGCTAAGGATAGAATTCTTGATTGACAAGTATTTTCTTTCAGCACTTTGTAAATATCATGTCATTGCTTTCTGGCTTCCATAGTTTCTGATGACGAATTACCTTCTAATCTTAATATAGACCTCTTGTATATGACCCCTGCCTCTCCATGCTGCTTTTATTATTCATTCCTTGTCTTTGGATTTTGACAGTATTATGTTAATATGACTTTGTCTAGATCTCTGTATTTATCCTGTTTGGATTTTGTTGAGTTTATTGTTTGATTAAATTCATTGCTTCTCAGGTTTTGTATGTTTATGGCCATTAATTTTTGAAATATTCTTTCTGCCTCTTGTCTCATCTACTTCTTTGTCTCTCATTATAAATGTGTTGATACACTTGGCAGTGTCCATGGGTCTCTTAACTGCAGTTCATTTCTCTTTATTCTTTTTTCTACTTCTGAGACTGCATAATTTCAGTTGACCTACTTTGACATTCACTGAATGTTTATTCTGCTTGCTCAAATCTACTTTTGAAAGCCCACTAGTGAATTTTTCAATTTAATCATTGTTTAGCCCTAGAATTTTGGTTTAGTTTTTTTTTTTTTTTTTCCTTTGCTGCAAAAAGCTTTATTGTTTCCATTTGGTCCAAGGCTTGAGAGGGCTCCAGGGTGTTAAAATGTTGCCTAAGGCTGCAGAGAGGGCCTTCAGGCAGCCCTGATATGAGGGAAGCTCCTCAGAGGCCACTGGGCTCTAGAGGCTTCTAGTCATGCTTGAGGGTGAGCCTTTCGAAGAGATATTCACCCAACCCAGCCTGGGGACCAGCCAGCCTGCAGAGGTTGGTCAAGGGGTCACCTATCTTCTTGATGAGTTTCACCTCTTCATCTAGGGAATGGTTCTCCAGGAGGTCACAGATGTGGGGGTTTGTGCGGGCAGAACCCAGGCCACGCAGATACAAAAGGGCCTAGTTCAGGTTCTTTTCTATGAGAAGGGCAGCTTCCATAGCACCCTGGGTTTTACCCCACTTATCTTGAAATGGCTTCTGCAAGTCCAGAAAGAGGGTGAAACTGCCATGCTGGTTTTACCTTTTCAAGAGATGCTCCATGCACTGCCACTTCTCCTTGGCCAATTTGTGAAAAATCTGGCCCACACCCTTCAGAGCCATATCCTCTTAGTCGAAATAGCCCAGAGAGAGGTAATTGTAGGAGGCTCACAGATGCATGTTGACCAGGCAGTTGAAGGCAGACTCCACCTCAGTGAAATAATTCTGATGAATCTGGGAACTCATGGTTGATTGGTGATAAGGCGTTAATTAAGCTCAAAAAATGGTGGCTGGTCGTGGTGATCACAGACAGCTTCTGAAGGTTACACATGGAAAAATGGTTAGAGGGTGGTCAGAGGCTGGAGCACAGGAGCATCCCTGGGTCTGCTCTGTCCAAGCACTGTTAAAATGAGACAGATCCACAGGACTGCCGAGTGCACTTCCTGTTTAGTTCCTTTTTATAAGTATTTATTTTATTTATTTCTCTTTATTGATATTTTCTGTATTGACACACTGTTTTCCTGGTTTCCTTTAGTTCTTTCACCATGATTTCTTTGATCTTTTTGAGCATGTTTACAACTGCCAGTTTAAAAACTTTGCCCAATAAGTTCCTTCATAAACAATTGCTATTGATTTTTTTTCCCTCTGAATGGGACATACTTTCTTGTTTCTTTAACATGCCTTGTAATTTTTTTCTTGAAAGTTGGACTTTTGAAATAACATAATGTTGTAGCTCTAGAAATTAGGTTCCTTTCTCTCATGGCTTCTTGTTGTTGTTTAATTTGATTTATATCCTTTCTCTAAAATTTTTAACTGTATTTTTGTCATGTGTCTCTGAAGTCACTGTTCCTTTAGTTTGCGGTCACCTGCTGGTCCAACAAAAATTTCCTTAAAATGCCTGGAACCAAGGAAAGAGAAAAAAATAAAATAGAGAAAAAAATGTAAGAAGATAAAACTTTTTCCAGTCATTGCATATTGACTTTATTTTTAGATACTTCTACAGTTCTTAGCCAGGTTACTTATAACTCTGCATTAACCTTCACTTCTTGTTCCCATTGAGCTTGAAGACTAGCTAGAGGTGGAAGCTTAGGGTTTTTTCAGGTCTTTTCTGAACTGGCATTCTGCTCTAGGCATTGGCATGAGTTTCTGGATTCCCAGCTTTATACACAGACTTTTCACAGCCCTCTTCACCAATGTATTTCTTTTCAGCTTTTCCTCCCAGTCTTTCTAACATCCTCTGATTTGCTGCTTTTCTCTTTTGAGGCATTTTTGAGTTAGATGAAACAAAGATGGGCATTTCTTCAGTCTTTTATCCAACCCTTGGACTGGCCAAAGCAAATATACATACTCTTTTGGAACAAGGTCTGCTCTGTTCTTTGGAGAACCAGGTCCTCAGAACAGTAATGCTGAGTAATGTCTTTTTGACTTTAACTGTGCAAGAGGTTTGAGCCAAGCTAAGTTTAAATGTCACAAAGCTCTCCTACCATTTTTTTAAAGTCATTTTTATTCTAAATTTTAAATTTATAATTGATTTTAATTTATTTTATTTTATTTTTAAACTTTACATAATTGTATTAGTTTTGCCAAATATCAAAATGAATCCGCCACAGGTATACATGTGTTCCCCATCCTGAACCTCCTCCCTCCCCATACCATCCCTCTGGGTCGTCCCAGTGCACTAGCCCCAAGCATCCAGTATCGTGCATCGAACCTGGACTGGCAACTCGTTTCATACATGATATTTTACATATTTCAATGCCATTCTCCCAAATCTTCCCACCCTCTCCCTCTCCCACAGAGTCCATAAGACTGTTCTATACATCAGTGTCTCTTTTGCTGTCTCGTACACAGGGTTATTGTTACCATCTTTCTAAATTCCATATATATGTGTTAGTATACTGTATTGGTGTTTTTCTTTCCGGCTTACTTCACTCTGTATAATAGGCTCCAGTTTCATCCACCTCATTAGAAGTGATTCAAATGTATTCTTTTTAATGGCTGAGTAATACTCCATTGTGTATATGTACCATAGCTTTCTTATCCATTCATCTGCTGATGTACATCTAGGTTGCTTCCATATCCTGGCTATTATAAACAGTGCTGCGATGAACATTGGAAATAAAAGCAAAAATAAACAAATGGGACCTAATTAACCTTAAAAGCTTCTGCACATCAAAGGAAACTATTAGCAAGGTGAAAAGACAGCCTTCAGAACGGGAGGAAATAATAGCAAATGAAGCAACTGACAAACAACTAATCTCGAGAATATACAAGCAACTCCTACAGCTCAACTCCAGAAAAATAAATGACCCAATCAAAAAATGGGCCAAAGAACTAAATAGACATTTCTCCAAAGAAGACATACAGATGGCTCACAAACACATGAAAAGATGCTCAACCTCACTCATTATCAGAGAAATGCAAATCAAAACCACTATGAGGTACCATTTCACACCAGTCAGAATGGCTGCGATCCAAAAGTCTACAAGTAATAAATGCTGGAGAGGGTGTGGAGAAAAGGGAACCCTCTTACACTGTTGGTGGGAATGCAAACTAGTACAGCCACTATGGAGAACAGTGTGGAGATTCCTTAAAAAACTGGAAATAGAATTGCCTTATGATCCAGCAATCCCACTGCTGGGCATACACACTGAGGAAACCAGAAGGGAAAGAGACACGTGTACCCCTAATTTAAAAATCAATTGATCAGTTGAGTTTGAGGAGCCATTATTTTATCTTTGTCATCCTAAAGATAGATATTTGGGAGCATTGTTTTTTTTTTTATATATAATAGAATTCTGGATATGTCTCTGAGCTAGAAGAGGATGTACTGCAAGTTCATAGAGCTAACTTACACTATCAGATATGCTCCATCTGTGCTTGTGAGCTCAGTTGTGTCCGACTCTGCGACCCCATGGACTGTAACCCACCAGGCTCCTCTGTCTATGGGATTTTCCAGGCAAGAATACTGGAGTGGTTTGCCATTTCCTTCTCCATCTCCTACCATTTTAAAATTGGTTTTTCTTGATTCAGCATTCACTTTGTTGCTTCAGTCCATTTACTGTTTTCCGAGTTTGGAAAAAGTTGTTTCTGACAGTTTGGGTTTTTTATTTTATTTTATTTTTCCTTCTGATCTTTCTTTGAAAGGACAGGCCCTTGAATTTCTTTACTGTATTTGACAGAGTTGAATTTCCTTACTGTATTCATCAGAGTTCTCCAGAGAAACAGAACCAGGAGAGAGAGAGAGAGAGAGCACGTGTGTGTGTGTGTGTGTGTGTGTGTGTGTGTGTGTGTGTATGTATGGAAAGAGATTTATTTCAAGAAATTAGCTCATTTGAAAATGAGGCTGGAAGTCCAAAGTCTATAAGGTAGGCTAGCAGGCTGGACACCCAGGGAAGCGCTAATATTATGATTCAAATCTGAAGACTTTCAGGCTAAAGACTTGGGAAAGAGCAGATGTTGGAGCTCAAGTCTAAAGGCCGTGTGCTGTAGAATTCTCTAGTACCCAAGGGAAGTCAGTTTTTCATTCTCTCCAGGCCTTCACCTGATTAGATGAGAAACACTCATATTATGGAAGATAATCTGTTCAGAGTATAGCAATTTAAATGTGAATTTCATATATAAAACCTTCACTGAAATTTCCTGAATGATGTTTGACTACATATTTGGACACTATGGCCCAGCCAAGTTGACGTAAAATTAGCCATCACTCCATTTTAACTAACACCCTTCAATTGATTTGTGTGTGTTTTATCTTGTATTCTGTGACCTCACTATTCTCACTTCTTAGTTCCCCAAGTTTTTTTTGTCTACTTCTTGAAATTTTTTGTGTAGGCATTGAGGTGTTACGTGCAAATAGGGACAGTTTTATTTTTTCCTTTCCAATGTATATGCTTTTGTTTCCTTTTCTTGCCTTTTTGCAGTGGTTAGAACTCCAGTAGATATGTAGAATTAGAGTGGTAAGATTGGACATTCTTGGTTTAGAAGATTTTAGAAGGAAAGCCTTCAGGCTTTGTACCATTAAATATATGTTAGCTGTAGGTGTTCTTAGATGCTCTTTTTCAAATTGAAGTAGTTTCCCTTTATTCCACCTGCTGAAAATTCTTACCATGAATGAGTGTCAGGTTTTCAGTTGATACGCTCATGTTATTTAAAATAAATTTCCAATTTGGAAGTCTCCAGTGTTATTTAAACTAATTTTCCAGTTTGGAAGTCTCCAGTGAAATCTTCTTGGCCTAGAGGTTTCTTTTTGGGGAGTTTTACAGTTTAAATGCAATGCCCTTAATAGCTATTGGGCTATTTAAAATTAATTTCATATTGAATGAGTTATGGTATGTTGTGTTTTTCAAGATATTAGACTTATTTCATCAAATTGTTAAAGTTAGTTTTGTAAAGTTTTTCATCATTTCAGTTCAGTCATTCAGTCATGTTTGACTCTTTGCCACCCCATGAACCGCAGCACTCCAGGCCTCCCTGTCCGTCACCAACTCCCGGAGTCCACCCAAACACATGTCCATTGAGTTGGTGATGCCATCCAACCATCTCATCCTCTGTCATCCCCTTCTCCTCCTGCCTTCAATCTTTCCCAGCATCAGGGTCTTTTCAAATGAGTCAGCTCTTCGCATCAGGTGGCCAAAGTATTGGAGTTTCAGCTTCAACATCAGTCCTTTCAATGAACACCCAGGACTGATCTCCTTTAGGATGGACTGGTTGGATTTCCTTGCAGTCCAAGGGACTCTCAAGAGTCTCCTCCAACACCACAGTTCAAAAGCACCAATTCTTCTGTGCTCAGCCCTCTTTATAGTCCAACTCTCACATCCGTACATGACAACTGGAAAAACCATAGCCTTGACTAGACGGACCTTTGTTGACAAAGTAATGTCTCTGCTTTTTAATATGCTGATATGCCCTTATTAATTGTTATAGTGTCTGTAGGGTATATGGTGTTATCTCCTGTTTCATTATTAAATTGATCATTTTTGTTTTTTAAAAATCTTCATCATTCTTGCTGGAAGTTTGTTGATTTTATTGATTTTTTTCGTATAACTAGCTTTTTGTTTCAGTGATTTTTCTGTTTTCAGTTTCATTTATTTCTGCTGTTATATTTATTGTTTCCTTCTTTTTGCTTGCTTTGGATTTATATTTCTGTCCTTTTTCTTTTAAAATTTAGCAGTTCATGGTATAAATTTAAATATCTCTTTCAGCATTGCTTTAGCTGCATCTCATATTTTGGCAAGTTCTATTTTCATTAAATTCTCCTTTTAAAAATTTTTTTTGAGAATTTTTGAGCCATGGATTATTTAGAAGTATTTTGTTTAGTTTTCAGTTATTTGGGATTTTCCTTTTATTTTTCTAGAACCAATTTCTAGTTTGATTACCAATCTTTTAAATTTGTTCAGGTTTATTTTATTGCTGAAGATATTGTCTATTTTCATAAATGGTTTATAGCCACTTGGATAAAATATGTATTTCTCTGTTGCTTGGTAGTGTTTTAAGTGTGTCAGTTAGATCCTGCTTGTTGATTGTGTTCAGAGTTTTTTTATTCTTACTGATTTTCTTTTTAGCGGTTGTATCAGTTGTGGGAAAAGAGTGTTAAAAGTCTCTACAACAGTTACGGATTGTCCTTTTCCTGTCTATCAGTTTTTGTTTAGTGTATTTCAAGGTTCTGTTGTTTGGTATATACACATTTAGGATCATTGTCTTCCTGGTGGATCCTTTTATTATTATTTAGTGTTTTCTTGATCACTGGTAATTTTCTTTGTTCTGATACTATTTTACCAGCTATTAATGTTTGCATGTCATATCTTTTTCCATTCTTTTATTTTCAGCCTACTTATGTCATTGAATTTGAAATGAGTTTCTTATAAGCTGCATATAGTAGGGTTGTGGTTCTTTTAATCTGTCATTTTCTTTCTTTTGACTGATATATTTAGATTATTTACATGTGAAGTAATTTTTGATATGTTTTCTCAGGTTGTTGTTCTTCTTTCTTCCTTGCCTTATGGTTTACATAAGAACAGTTTTTTAGGGATTCCTTTTTGTTTTCCTGTGTCCAGTACATTTTTGATGTCTCTCTGTGCGTCCTAATATTTCTTCATAAAGACACTACCAGATTAAATTAGGGGCTACCCTTGTTACCTCTTTTAAACTTACTTACCTCTTTAAAGGTCTTGTCTCCAAATATGGCTAAATTCTGAGATATTGGGGCTTAAGGCTTCCAGTATATGATGGAGGAAGGTGGGGTGGAGACATAATTTAGTCTATAACAGTAAGTTCCAAATGTTCTCTTTTATAACTGAATTAAAGAGTTAAGTGAAATTACTTGGATTTTTTAAACGAATTTTTAACCATTCTTTTAGAGTGTAATAACAAGAGGTAAGGCATCAAGTCAGATATGTACCTTGCAGTTATCTGAGGTAGATAGGTATGCATCTGTGTCATCTGAGAGGTATATTAAAGGACTTAGAACAAAGTACTTCAATCTGGGAGAGAGTTGTAGTCTTTTATATCATTTATGATATAAATTTGTTTTAAAAGTGCATTTTGCCCTATTACCATTTATGATATTGTCATAAGGAAACAGTAAATGTTTGTACTATATGCCAAATTTATACAATTCAATCCAGAGATAGTTACTATTTAGGCACCTGAAAGCTAATGATAGGGCAGTATATGTTGTGGAGATTTATATTATTCATGTTTAGTTGAAACGGTAGAATTGTTAGTAGAAATATTCAGTAAGCTTTTTATCTTTTGTGTACACAGTGATGACCAGGGAGAGTCTACCTAGACACATGCAATACGACTAGAGAAGACAATTGAAGTTAATAAAAAGAAAATTTGCTTTAATTTCCAAAATTGGTTGATTGCTGACTTTATTGTTCACTTATAGTTAGCTTGCTTTGTCTGTACCCCTTTATCAGTATTCACGCACCTTCTCAATGTTTAAAAACACAGCATATATAGCAGAAGGCATGATGCACATTCTCTTGCCTCAGTTCAGTGGGTGCTATACCATAATCAATAGAATATTTGAAAGACATTAGTGCTCTGAAAGGATCAGTTCTTCAAAAGCATATGATAAAGGAACTTGACATAGAGTGTTTGAGGAAAACTTCCTAGAGTAAGTGATATTTAGAGCTTTGATCTGAAAGAAGATTATGAGCTAAGGTTAATTAAATTTATGTGAAAGCATGCTTGGTGGGGGAGAGCAGAGAATTCAAGACCAAAGAAACTGCATCTGCAGAGGTCCTGTGATGAGAAGGAAGATATTGGGAAATTTGAGAGGGCCAGTGTGGTTGAATCCCTAAGAACTGTTAGGAGGAGAATGTGTGACAAAACTGGAAATGTAGGCAGAACCCAGTGTAGCCATTTTAGCTGTTAAAGATTTGGGACTATGTCCTGGTAGAGAGGAAAATGTCATGTTCCACAGAAGAGTAAGAAGCTTGAAAAGATCATTTTGCCTATATGTGTGAAGAATTGGTTAGAAATGAACCAACAAGTCCAATTAGAAGGCACAGATGCATTAATTTTGTAAAATTCTGCTTATGGTAGACCACGAAGTAGTCACTTCAAGGACTCTTTTAGATGCCAGGGGTGTATTAAGTGAACAAAACATTAGCCTCTACCCTCAGTGGGGAAGAGGAAACAGATAGTCAAATAACTATATAATCTTTCAGGTATTTGTAAGTATTGTTACGTATGTATGAAGAAGTATGAAGTGAAAGTCGCTCAGTCGTGGCCGACTGTGTGACCCCATGGACTGTACAGTCCCTGGAATTCTCTAGGCCAGAATACTAGAGTGGGTAGCCTTTCCCTTCTCCAGGAGCCCTTTCCAACCCAGGGATCGAACCCAGGTCTCCCACATTGCAGCCGGATTCTTTACGAGCCACAAGGGAAGCCCAAGAATACTGGAATGGGCAGCCCAGGAATCAAACCGGGGTTTCCTGCATTGCAGGAGGATTCTTTACCAACTGATCTATCAGGAAAGCCCTAAGTATTGTGAAGAAAAGTAAAATTAGATAAGGGGATAAAGAGTGACTAAGAGTGCTGTGTTATTAAGGATGGATCTAAGAACTGAGAAGGAGATGACCGGAACTGAAGAAATGGATTTACACATATATTTGGAGGAAGAACTTCAGGCAGAGAACATTAAGTGCTAAGTGCAAAGTATGTTGGGCCTGGTCAAGGAATAACAAGAAGGCCAGTGTAGGTGAGGTACAGTGAGAAAAGGGAGAGCATTTAGGAGATGTGGTCTAGGACTAAGTGCATTATTATTGGGTTGGACAAGAACTACGTAACACTTACCACTTTGATATTTTAAACATTAACTTTATACTTAAATTTAGTTATTTCTTTTGCTAGTAATAGTTCATTAAATTAAAATAGTATTATTAAAGTTCTGAACTTAATTCCAGTGTGTGGGCAGGGGGTTTCCTCACACCACCGAGCATTTCTCCAGACACCAGTTATTGTTCAACTATTCAGTTCAGTCCTGATACCCAGAGATCACACACACACACACACACACACACACACACATACACACACACACGCTTCAGAGGCCAGGTGCCAGCCCAGGTTGTCATCTATGGTGCAGCCTGTTTGGTTACAGATTGGAGGTTATCACGATTCTGTCCTTGGACTTCAGATGCTAGTTGCAAGTCCAGGTTTTTACCTGTTCTTCTAGCCAACTGGCTCTAAATCAGAGCTTCTCATGACCCCCTCCTTCGGTTTCAATTAATTTGTTAAAGTGGCTCACAGAATTTAGGAAATCTATTTACTCTCTAGATTACCAGATTATTATAAAAGGATACAACTTAGAAACAACCAGATGGAAAAGATGCATAGAGTAAGGTATGTGGGAAAGGGGCACAGAGCTTCCATGCTTTAGGTGCTCCGCTCTCAGCACCTCCATGTGTTCAACAGCCCAGAAGCCCTCTCTGCCTCATCCTTTTGGGTATTTACGGAATCTGCATCACATAGGCATGATTGATTAAATCATTGACCGTTATTTTGGATCCATCTTTCAGCCCCGACTCCCTTACCTGGGGGCGAGGGAGTTTGGACTGAAAGTCCAGAATCACAGGGTAGCAGATGATGAAACCTTCAGGTCTTTTACTGTGTGTGTTTTCATTAGTTTCTAGGGCAATATAAGTCTCTCAAAAAAATATGGAATTAAAAAACAAGCAACATACACCTGAAACTAACACAACATTGTAAATCAACTCTACTTCAATAAAAATTTTTAAGAAGCAACAACAAGGGAAGTCTGTAGCCCTATATTCACAGTTCCTTGCTTTCTGTGAAAAATAGAAGTTTGAAAGTGTAAGACCATTGCAGTAATACATATAACTTTTTTCTTAAAAGATTGACCTGTTGTGTTTTTAAACTTTTATACTAAGGTATTTCACAGTCTTATTTACTTTATTAAGATTGATTTTTCCATACCAGTATTATATTCCAGTATAACATTTTCTATTGCTTCAGAGTGGTGTTTTGAAAAAAGAATTTGCTACCACTTGGTGGCACTACTTGGCTTAAAATTGAATCAGATTGTGTGCTGTATGCAGTTCCACTTAAATGATTAAATTCAGAGGGGCTCTATTTGATACTAAGCAGCTTAATATTATAAATGTTTAATTCTTATTTTGTAAATAAAATAGTAATTGGTGTTGTAAAACTTCATTTTATTAAAATGTTGTATGGAATATAAAAACAACCCAAGTCTTAGTTTGATGGTGAGGGAAGCATGCAAATTTTTGATAGAAACCTCCTTTCGCTCAAGCATTATTTATATTCTGCCTTAAACCTCTATGTGTTTAAATGTTATAAAAATATATTTTTAATATTAGAAAAACAAACATCTTCAACTTTCCTTTAATGTTAATATTTTCCAAGACATGTATTTTATTTTGTCATATGTAAGCTAAGAAATTAGATTTTTTTAGGTGATCAAAATAAATGACACATACAGGAAAACAAACTTAAATATACTTTGTCTTCCTGCAACATACTGAAAACTCATGCAGTCCTTTTTAATATATTTTATTTGTTTTATTAAATTAGGCAAAGGATCTTGAAGTGTAAGATGTGGAAGTTTATGACGTCTCCAGACATGATTTTTACTCTTAAATAATTGATATGTAGTACTGTAATAGCTGAAGTATTTGTGTAATTTGTTTTGTGGGTTGCATGTACAGCATATAAAAGATAATGCCCCACATCTTTTATTTTTTGGCCACATTGTTTGGCTTGCTAGATCTTAGTTCCCTGACTAGGGATCAAACCCCTGCCCCTCTCAGTGAAAGTGCCAGGTCTCAACCACTGGACCGCCAGGGAATTCCTCCCCACACTCCATGTCTTTTTTAAAATTGAAATGTACTACATAAAGGAAACTGTAAAAAGTTTACAGCTGAATGAATCATCGCAAAGTAAACACTATGACCACCATAGATTCAAGAAATTGAATACTGCCAGCAGCCTCCTATGCTTCCTTTCCCAAGCACTCTCCCTTTCCTATTTCTTGGAGTAACCACTACCTGGCTTCAAAAAATATAACTTTTTTAAAACCTGTTTTTGGAGTTTTATAAAAACAGAATTATATAGTATTATTTTGTTTTGTTATGTTTGGGAGATTCATGTATGTTATCAGATATATATGGCTATAGCTCCCTCATACTATTCAATCACCATCTATTTTACTGTTGGACATTTGGGTTAGATAATGCCGTCATGAACATTCTTACAAATGTTTTTTGGGGTACATGTGCAACATTTATGTGGGGTATGTACCAGTAGTATATACCCAGTAGAATAGCTGGGTCATTTGTGTATATATGTTCAAATTTAGGAGATAATAAAAGGATTGTTTTCACAGTCATTGTTCCTACCTATCCCATCAACAGAATATGAAGGTTCCTATTTCTCTGTAGTCTCACCAACACTTAGCATTAATAGCCTCTTTAATTTTAGTTCTTTTGTAGGATACATTTCTGTGATTTTAAATGAGATTGAGTACTTTTTCTTAAATTTATTGGCTGCCTGAATATCTTCCTTTTTATTATTGTTACTATTGAGTTCTCTACATTACTGATTTATATGAGTTATGTATTCTATGAGTGCCTTTTTTTCCTGTTGGACTTTCTGTTCTTTTCCTTCTGTTTTTAGGAGGTTTTTTTGTTTTGTTTTGTTTTTAATATGCTAGGTATAAATGCTTTGTTAGAAAGATATATCTATTTTCCTGATTTTCACCCTCTTAATGTTACCTTTTAATGAAAGGAAGGTCTTAATTTTAATATAGTCCACTTTATCATTGTCTTCATGTATAGTCACTGCTCCTTGTGTCTAATTAAGATGGCTTTCTCTGCTCCAAGAATATGAAGATATTATCTTATGTTATCTTCTAGAACTGGTTCTCAATAGAGACAATTCCCCTCACCCTCATCCCACACCTTCCATGCCCTGGGTAGGACATTTGGCTGTGTTCAGAGACCTTAGTTTTCACAGCTGGGTGGGTGGAGTACTCCAGGCGTCTAGTGGGTCGGCTACTAAACATTCTGCAATCCACAGAATGCTATATATTCTACAATGCACAGCACAGTTAACTTAGCCCCAGTGTCACTAGTCCTGAGGTTGAGGGACATTGTCCTAGAGGCTTTATTATTTTGCTTTCTACTTTCTACCTAGAACTGATTATTGTATATTATGTTGTATATTGTTTATGATGCACTTAGATTTATCTGATACCTGGAATTTATTCTGGGTATTATATGAGGTATAGAGGACACTTTTTCTTTTTTTCTTATGTATATATATTTTATACAGCACCATTTGTTGAAAAGATTGTTTCCCAGCTGCTCTGCAATACTACCTTTCTCGTGTATCAAATGACCATATATGTATGAGTCTGTTTCTGGGCTCTTTTTTCATTTTCCATTGGTCTACTTTATCTACCCTTGCACCAAAGCTATGCTGTTTTAATTTACATAGTATTATAACAAGTCTTTATGTTCAGTAAGGCAAGTTTTCCTACCTTGTTCTTCTTGGCTCTTTGCAGTTCCATATAAATTTTTGCTGTCACATTATCAGTTTTACAGAAATTGAATTGAGAAAGAGTTGGCATCTTTATGTTACTAAATCTTCCAATCCATGAGTGTCATATTATTCTTTCATTTATTTAGGCCATTGAATCTCAAACCCTGTGTTCTTAAGATCCATTTAAACTCTAAAAAAAAATTTTTTAATGTGGTTGTATCAGTGTTTCTCATCTTCAGCACAGTTAACATTTAGGGCCAGGTAATGGTTTGTTTTGGAGAGTAAGAATGTCCCTTTAAATGCTAACATAATGCAATTTTGTGAAAAATACACATTCTAAAATAAAATTTAGTGAGAAAGGTACATTTTTTTATTTCAAATTGCTTTCCTGTCTAGCTTAATGAACGACAGCTGGATTTTCATATCTGCTTCTGCTTTAATCTGTTGGATTATCAGAAGCCTATCATATATAGACTCTGGGAAACTTGTACACCCGTGGGAGAATGAGAGTGAAAAAGTAAAATAAGGTCTTTAGTATTATGAAAATAGTTATGATTTTGAGAATCTCCTGAAAGGGATACCCAGGGGTCCACAGAGCATGCTTTTGGGAGCTGCTGCCTTAGAGATTGCAACATGCATCCTTGACCTATAAGAGTCTAATTAAGTTACCTTATAGCTTTCCAGATAATATGAGGAATTCCATTAATCACCCTGTCACCTCTTGCTCTATTTGTTTGCTATGATATTCATCTGTGTTCAACTCCATATATATTTTAAGCACATGAGACCGTTATCATTTTAGATTTTAGCTTTTAAATCTAGTTTAGATTTACCTGTTTGCAGTCATTTCCCCTTTTTGAACAACTCCCTTTAGTATATACTTTGATGTAGATTTGTGCTGGGAAATTCTTGTTTTTGCTTTCTGGTCATGTTCTGTATTTCACTTTCACTTTTGAATGATAAATTTTTCTTACTGGTTAGAATGCTAGGTTCGGAGAAGGCAGTGGCACCCACTTCAGTACTCTTGCCTGGGAAATCCCATGGATGGAGGAGCCTGGTAGGCTGCAGTCCATGGGGTGGCGAAGAGTCAGACAGGGCTGAGCAACTTCACTTGCACTTTTCACTTTCATGCATTGGAGAAGGAAATGGTAACCCACTCCAGTGTTCTTGCCTGGAGAATCCCAGGGATGAGGGAGCCTGGTGGGCTGCCGTCTATGGGGTCACACAGAGTTGGACACGACTGAAGCAACTTAGCAGCAGCAGCAGAATGCTAGGTTGGTCATTATTTTCTTTTAACTAGGCTATTATCCCTTTATGTTCTGGCTTCTGTTATTTCTATTGAGAAATTAGTTGCTCGTCTCATCAATACCTTCCAACCAAAAGGACCAGCAAAGAAAACCTGTAGTTGAACATGGTTTTTGTTTGTTGAAGTGAGAGATTCCTCATACTAAAGGGAATTTTGGGCTGTCTTTTTAAGAGGGTATTAGAAACTATTATAGGTTTGGACTTTGGTTGGGTAATTTGGTGGCTCAGAGGATAAAGCGTCTGCCTGCAATGCAGGAGACCTGGGTTCGATCCCTGGGTTGGGAAGATCCCCTGGAGAAGGAAATGGCAACCCACCCCAGTATTCTTGCCTGGAGAATCCCATGGACAGAGGAGCCTGGCGGGCTACAGTCCACGGGGTTGCAAAGAGTCGGACACGACTGAGCAACTTCACTCACTCACTCAAGGAAATAGAAGTTTACTCTAAATTAGATCTTGTCAGAACATGGGCACATATTACGACTGCTGCTGCTGCTAAGTTGCTTCAGTCATGTCCAACTCTTCATGACCCCATGGTCTGCAGCCTACCAGGCTCCTCCATCCATGGGATTTTCCAGGCAAGAGTACTGGAGTGGGTCGCCATTGCCTTCTCTGATTATGACTACTATCTTTTTTTAAATTCAGGTGAAATTTACATAACATACAATTAATCATTTTAAGTGCACAATTCAGTGGTATTTAGTATATTCACAGTGTTATGCAATCACCAGCTCTCTCATTTTAAAGGTGTTTCAACACCCTGTAGTTGTTAAGTAATAATTTCCAATCCTCTCCTTCCAGTATCACCATGTACTCTTTACTTTCTGTCTCTATGGATTTGCCTATTCTCTCTATTTCAAGTGAAAGGAATCGTAGAATGATTCTTGATGTCTGGCTTATTTCACTTAACATATTTTCAGGGTTCATCCAAGTTCATCCAAGTGTAGCATGCTCTTTGTTTCTTTTTTTGACTGTTATGAATAGTGATGCTATAAAGTGCATGTACAATTTTCTGTGTATGTAAATTTCACTTCTCCTGGATATATATCTTGGAGTTGAATAGCTGGGTTGTATGGTAATTCTGTGTTACCTTTTTTTAAGAACCCAGATGGTTTTCCACAACAGGTGCACTGTGTCATTTCTCACCAGCAGTGTATGAGGTCTCTCTTTCTTCACATTCACATCAACACTTGTTGTTTTCTAGTTTTTTTTTTTTTTAATTAAGCTGTCTATTCTAATGTGTGTGTCTCTCAGTCATGTCCGACTCTTTGCAACCCCATGGTCTGTCCAGGGGATTCTCCAGGCAAGAATACTGGTGTGAGTTGCCATTCCCTTTTCCAGGGGATCTTCCCAACCCAGTGATTGGACCCGGGTCTCTTGCATTGCAGGCAGATTCTTTACCATCTTAGCTACAAGGAAAGCCCTATGGGTGTGAAGTGGTATCTTACTGTGGTTTTCATTTGTGTTTTCTTCATGACCAAGATGGTGAACATCTTAGTCTTATTAGCCATTTGTTTATCTTCATTTGACAAATGTCTGTATAAAGTCCTGTGCCCATTTTAAAAATTGTTTTTTTTCTTTCTGTTGTTGAGCTGTTTATATACTCCGGACATTAAACCCTTATCAAATATATCTTGATAATATCCATTGCACAACAAAAGTTTTGGTGAAGTCCAAATTACCTATTGTTTTTTTTCATATGTTCATTGTGCTTTTGGTGTCACATCTAAGAATCCATTGCCAAATACAACATCATAAAGGTCCATACCTTATGCCTTATTCTAAGAACATAATAGTTTTAGTTCTTATGTTTATATAGTTGTTCTGTTTTGATTTAGTTTTTGTTCACAAAATGAGGCAGCGGTTCAGCTTCATTTTTTTTTTTTTTTTTTTTTTTTTTACATGTGATCATCCAGTTTTCCCAGGACCAAATGTTGAAAGACTTCTTTCTCCCTGAATAGTCTTGCCACCTTTGTTAAGAATTGATTGGCCACAGATGTTTGGGCTTATTTCTGGATTCTCAAATGTATTCCATTGGTCTGTCTACCCTTATTCCGGTACCATGCTGATTACTTTAGCTATGTTAATAAATTTTAAAATTATTGTGAGTCCCCTTACTTTATTTATTTTTCAATATTGCTTTTGCTCTTTAGGGCCCTTCACAGTTTAATATGAATTTTAAGATCAGCTTATCTATTTCTATTTTGAAAAGCCATTAGAATTTTTATAGAGATTGCATTAAATCTGTAGATCACTTTGGAAAGTATTGCCATATTAACAATGTTTTGTTTCCTAGTCCATAAACATAGGATGGCTTTCCATTTAGTTAGGGCTTCTTTAATTTCTTTCAGCAATACTTTGTAATTTTTCAATGTATTAAGACTTTCACCTTCTTGGTTACATTTATTCCTAGATATTTTACTTTGAATGCTTTTATAAATAGTATTGTTTTCTTAATTTCCTTTTTGGATCATACATTGCTGGCATAGGGAAACACAGTTGATTTATATTTGTTTATCTTATATGTGCAAGTTTGCTGAATTTCTGTAATATGTTAACTCTAGTAAGTTTGTGTGTGTGCATGTGTAATCTGGACTTTCTATACAGACATAATTTGTTTTATTACATTTTGCTTTATTGTGTTTACAGATACTGTGTTTTTTTATGAATTGAAGGTTTGTGGCAACCTTGTGTTGAGCAAGTCTCTTAGCACCAGTTTACCAAGAGCATTTGCTCATTTGATGTTTCTGCTACATTTTGGTAATTTTTGGAATTTTCAAACTATCCAATAACATTGCATGCTACAGAGAAATTGTTCATGAAAGGAAGAAATGGTTCATGAAAAGCTGAAGCTACCTCAGCCTTTAGCAGCCACCTCTCTGATCAGTCAGCCCCCATCAACACTGAGACAAGACCTTCTACCAGCAAAAAGGTTACAGTTTGATAAAGGCTGAGATGATGATTACCTTTTTTTTTTTTTTTAGCAATAGTGTTTTTTAATTAAGGTATATTCATTGCTTTCTTTGACACATAATGCTGTGTTACATTTAATTGACTGTAATTGACTCTTGAAAAGCCAGGGGATTGGTGTGCTGATCATCTGCACAGTTGAAAATCCAAGTATAACTTATAGTTGGACCTCCATAGCCAAGGTTCCTCTTCTACAGATTCAACCAACCTTGAATTATGTAGTACTGTAGTATTTACTAGTATATAGTAGTATTTACTATTGAAAAAAATTTGCATGCAGGTGAATCTGTGCAGTTCAAACCCATGTTGTTCAAGGGTCAGCTATATAGTGTAATGATAACTTTTATATTTACTGGGAAACCAAAAATTTGTCTCTCTCTGTTACAATATTCCCTTTTAAGCAGTGGTCTGGAAGTGAACACCAGATATCTCCAGGGCATTCCTGTGTATAGAATCATGTCATCTGCAGATAGGTGGTTTTACTTCTTTCCAATTAGGATGCCTTTTACTTGTTTTACTTGCATAATTGCTATGCCTAGAACTTCTAGTACAATGTTGAATAGCTATGGTAAAAGCAGGCAGTCTTGTCTTAGGAGGAAAACTTTGTCTTTCACCATTGATGAGTATGTTAGCTGTGAGTTTTTCATGGATACCTTTTACCATTTTAAGGAAATTCACTTCTAGTCTAGTTTGCTGAGTGTTTTTAATCATGAAACAGTGTTGGATTTTGTCAAGTGATCTTTCTGCATCTGTTGAGCTGATTGTTTAGTTTATTCCTTTCTTCTATTAATATATAACATTGATCACTTCACTTAAATTGAACCACCTTTGCATTTGTGGAGTAATTCCACTCAGTTATGATATACAGTCATCTTTGTGGTTTTTCTGGGATTCTATCTTCTTCCTTCTGAGATACAATCCTCTGCCTTTGCATTCTGATTAATTTTCTATGATTGTGGTATTTGTTCTGGAAACTGCAGGATTGTAATTCTTGTTTCTTCTGTCTGCACTCTGGTGGATAAGGCTTGTGCAAGCTTCCTGATGGGAGGGACTGGCATGGGAAAAACTGGGTCTTGCTTGCTCTGGTGGGTAGGGCCATGCTTAGTAAGACTTTAATCCAGTTGTCTGCTGAGGAGAGGGACTGCAGTTCAGTTCAGTCACTCAGTCGTGTCTGACTCTTTGCGAATCCATGAATCGCAGCACGCCAGGCCTCCCTGTCCATCACCAACTCCCGGAGTCTACTCAAACTCATGTCCATAGAGTCGGTGATGCCATCCAGCCATCTCATCCTCTGTCATCATCCCCTTCTCCTCCTGACCCCAATCCCTCCCAGTATCAGTCTTTTCCAATGAGTCAACTCTTTACATGAGGTGGCCAAAGTATTGGAGTGTCAGCTTCAGCATCAGTCCTTCCAGTGAACACCCAGGACTGATCTCCTTTAGGATGGACTGGTTGGACCTCCTTGCAGTCCAAGGGACTCTCAAGAGTCTTCTCCAACACCACATTTCAAAAGCATCAAGTCTTTGGCGCTCAACTTTCTTCACAGTCCAACTCTCACATCCATACATGACCACTGGAAAAACCATAGCCTTGACTAGACGGACCTTTGTTGGCAAAGTAATATCTCTGCTTTTGAATATGCTATCTAGGTTGGTCATAACTTTCCTTCCCAGGAGTAAGCATCCTTTAATTTTATGGCTGCAATCACCATCTGCAGTGATTTTGGAGCCCCCCAAAATAAAGTCTGCCTCTGTTTCCACTGTTTCCCCATCTGTTTGCCATGAAGTGATAGGACCTGATGCCATGATCTCGGTTTTCTGAATGTTGAGCTTTAAGCCAACTTTTTCACTCTCCTTTTTCACTTTCATCAAGAGGCTCTTTAGTTCCTCATTTTCTGCCATAATTTATGTACATGGTCTTACTTAATCCTCACAATCCTACAGAAGGTTTCACTCTTATTTTATTGATAAAGCAACATGAAGTTGAAGGAAAGTGGAGTAATTTTGTCTGAAGGCTAAACACTGTGGAGCTGTTTTTCAAACTGAGGCAGATCTGCCTCAAAAGAGTGATTGTCTCAGCACCGCAGTATAAAATTTAGCTAAAACCCTCTCTTTTCTGTGAGACTTTTCTTAGCCATGTTATTTTATAGAACCTTCTACTTCCCTTGAACTGTAAACTGTATAATTCAAATTATGCAGTGGGGAAATAATGTGTTGCTGTTTATTGATACAAACAGTTTTTTGTATGTATGCGTTCCATATAATCTTACTCAGATAACAGTGCAGTTAAAAAAAAAAACTATCAGCAATACTGATAGTTTGGATTAGTTAGTGTAAGGAATAATTATAATTTTCCCTGAAATACCTCAAAATCTGTTTCAGTCACCTTTCATAAAACAGTAGTGTACTATTGATAACATTTTGGCTTAATGGTTTGGATAAATTGGAAATTATGCAGTCTGTCTCTGATGGTTCAAAATTACTACCTTGACCATGACTTAAGTCTTTTTCCATATGAGTGAACCTGATTCAGTCTTCACCAGGAACTAAATCTGGCCACGGCAGTGAAGGTGCCAAATCCTAACCACTAGACCACCAGGAAATTCCCAGGAATTTCTTTTAAATCATAATTGTTTGAAAATAGTTCTGTGTTTGATCATTAATAAGTTTTATGTTTTCTAAATATAATGTAGTGTTTTCTGTAACATTTTGGTGAAATTTTATAGTTACTTAAATTCACAGTAAATAAATGTTCCAGTACTCTTGCCTGGGAAATCCCGTGGACGGAGGTAGGCTCCGGTCTGGTAGGCTGCAGTCCATGGGGTCGCTGAGTTGAACATGACTGAGCGACTTCACTTTCACTTTTCACTTTCATGCATTGGAGAAGGAAATGGCAACCCACTCCAGTGTTCTTACCTGGAGAATCCCAGGGACGGGGGAGCCTGATGGGCTGCCGTCTATGGAGTTGCACAGAGTTGGACACGACTGCAGCGACTTAGCAGCAGCAGCAGCAGCAGCCTTCACAAAAATACATTCTTTTCTTTTTTAAAGATAGTGATATAAGAGAGACCAGGGTAAGTTTAAGGCATGAAACTGGGCACTGAAAGCTGGTGCTTTGGGACAAGACAGCCCAGAGGGATAGGATAGGGGTGGGTGGGAGGGGGTTCAGGACTGGAAAGACACGTGTTTACCTGTAGCTGATTCATGTTGATGTATGGCAAAAACCATCACAATATTGTGAAGTAATTATCCTCCAATTAAAATAATTTTAAAAATATTTGAAAAAAATAGAGGTGCATACCTTGTTTAAAGGAAAGCAAATTTCTTATATTTGGATTTTTTACCATCCTGAATGAAGATAATTATAGAGTAGTGGTTACCTTGGAATCTTTTTCTCAGAAGATAATTGGAATCTTGAAGGCTGACTTTATTTTATTTATTTGCCTTTGGCTGCACTGGGTCTTCGTTGCTGTGTGTAGGCTTTCTCTAGTTGTGGTGAGTGAGGGCTGCTCTCTAGATGCTTTGTATGAGCTGCTTATCGCGGTGGCTTCTCTTCCTGCGGAGCGTAGGCTCTAGGGCGCATGGGCGTCAGTAGTTGTGGCGCACTGACCTAGTTGCCCTATGGCCTGTGGAATCGTCCTGCATCAGGGATCAAACCTGTGTCCCCTGCATTGAAAGACACATTCTTAACTACTGGACCACCAGAGAAGTCCCTTGAGGCTGATTTCAGAGAAAAGAAAAACGATAAGTTGAGTAAATGGTAAATTCAATAATTTATGTCTAATAAAAAGATTTTATAGAAAATAAAACTTCTAGTTTTGTTTCATTTTTCTAGTTCTCAATGAAAGTGTGACAGTTTCCCATCTAAATATATGTAAATTTGAATTTATTTAATAGTGTTTAAATGTATTATAGGTGAAAGGTTAAGTGCTTATTACAGAATTATGATCTGAACTCCCCTTTCAATAAAATTAAATTGTAACTCAGGGAAATAATTTATTCTCCAGATGTGAAGATGTTTCTGTTTACTTCCCACTAGGCCTTAAATAATTTTGTGCTTCTTAAATATGATTAATTAATATATTATTGCCAAATGAATTAATGGAACTTTTATAATGAGAGTTTTACTTTAACCATTAAAATCCACAAATTTTTTTAATGTACCTACAGTTGAGTATGTGAAGCTTTGAATTTGAAAGAGTTACCAAAATTGTTTGACTATTACTAAGTTGCTTCAGTCATGTCCAACTCTTTGCGATCCTATGGACTGTAGCCCACCAGGCTCCTCTGTCCAGAGGATTCTCCAGGCAGGAATACTGGAGTGGGTTGCCATGCCCTTCTCTACTTTGAACATTAGAAATAAACTAACATAACATTTCTTGTGTTCCAGGCAGTATATTAAGGTACAATTATTTCTTCAACTGTTGTAAGGAATTCTTTCAAAGCCACAGTTGTTTGCATTTGCAGTCATGTCACTAACTTTGATGTGCTTACTTCAGTGGACATTAATCCTGTAGAATTGTATGTGGCTAGAGTAGAAGTTTCAACAGCAGCCCTTAGAACATTCTTTTGTATTTGTGTCTTTTATTATTATTATTTTTTTGTTTTGGTTGCCCTGGGTCTTCGTTGCTGCATGCAGACTTTCCTCTAGCAGCAGTGAGTGGGGCTACTCGTGGTTGCAGTGTGCAGGGTTCTCATTGCAGTGGCTTCTTGTTGCAGAGCACAGGCTCTAGGCTCAGGAGTTTAGTAGTTGCAGCGTGCAGGCTCAGTAGTTCTGGAGCACTAGAGTGCACAGACTTCAGTAGTTTTGGCGTGCAGGCTCAGTAGGTTGTGGGTTTTGGGCTCTAGAGCACAGCCTAAGTAGTTGTGGCGCACGGGCCTACTTGTTATGCATCATGTGGGATCTTCTTGGACCATGTCCCCTGCACTAGTAGGTGGATTCTTATCCACTGTATCACCACAGAAGTCCAGAATATTCTTAATTTTTGAGTTTTTGAACAAATTCCTAGCCTTTTCTAATAACCACTAAACAAAAAGACATCTGACATTGATTATGATTCTGTCCTCAAAAATTTCCTTTCTCATGTTCTTTGTCTCTTGCTGATTATTGTGAAATGTGTAGGCACAGTAACTTTTTAATGGTAAATTTCTCTTTGCCCTTGAAGAATTCTTTTCTGAAGCATTCCATATGCATCTATAATACTAATCTTACCACTTTGGGTATTTTTTTATTATCTATATTTTCACTTCTTATAATTGTATGTCTGTCTTCCTAGGATTTCTAACACTTGCACTTCTTTTGCACTTATTGGATATGGTGGGTTTATAAAATATCTCAAAATTAAGCAGAAATAGGAAGCTCATCATAGACCGAAGAATACTGAAAGACCTGAAATAAAATGATTTATGGCAGTTTAACACTTTTTTGGTGGAGGACAGAGTTGACACATTATCTAGTAGTGTGGCATTGATGCATTTTTGACTGCTATTAACTATTAATATAAAACTGTGGTCAAAAGTTTGACTGGTTTGAAAGTCATATGAAGGAACTTGCTCATTTTAATTTTTAAAAAAACATGACTTGTTCTTGTTGGAGCTATGTGAATATGTGTGTCCTTTACCCTGTCAAAACTGAAATGATCACTTACCTTGTTCTAACTATATATGAAAGCTCAAAAACATGACAGTCAGTCATTCTGTGCTGAATATGACTTAATGCTCTCCTTTGGTTGCAGCTGTAATTTATTACCTTGCCTCTTCCGGTTGCAGAATTCCTCATTACAGAATTAATCTTTTATTAGTGAATGTGCATTTTTTTCTACTACTGTTGCATCTCATTATTATATGATTTTACCAGGTTGTTAAAGTTACACCTTTGTGGGCCCTCTTCTTTTATCCTCCTTGCATAAACCTGCTTCAGTTTGCCATATAGCAGCTTCTTGAGATGTGTACTTTGCTATAAGAATTGTTCTGTATTATTACGTGTTTATGGCTTAGTATCTTACTATTTGTAACATCTTCCTATTAAATAATGAGGATAATACATGGTATCAGGAACATAACTCTTCAACAAGTTCAGTGTAATTTTGTGTTAGGTGGTAGAATTAGATCATTAGTTTGTCATGGCAGTGCCACATGCTGCTGTCAAGAAAGCATTATGTACCCAGTGTTTTTTATTTTTGGTGATGTCAATAGAAAATACGTCTGTAAGTGGAGTTTTCATGATGCATATAGCTCTGTGACCTCAATGTGCTAGTCATTTAATGCCATAATTCATTGTTGAAGAATCAGCTTATCAACATATTGCAAGTTAACTTGATTATTTCAGGTAATTTTGAATTGAGAGAATATTTTTAAAGTTCAGTAGGAGAAGGCGATGGCACCCCACTCCAGTATTCTTGCCTGGAAAATCCCATGGACGGAGAGCCTAATAGGCTGCAGTCCATGGGGTCGCTAGGAGTCGGACACGACTGAGTGACTTCACTTTCGCTTTTCACTTTCATGCATTGGAGAAGGGAATGGCAACCCACTCCAGGGTTCTTGCCTGGAGAATCCCAGGGACAGGGGAGCCTGGTGGGCTGCCGTCTATGGGGTCACATAGAGTCGGAAACAACTGAAGTGACTTAGCAACAGCAGTATATATTTAACTTTTGTTTTTAGCTCATTATTTAAAATAATGTAAAGTGTTAATAGTGTAATAACCAAACATTAAACATGCATAGTATATATAAGAAAGGGCCTTAGAAAACATCTTGTCCAATCTCCAATGCCATATTTCCTTCCACAGTGTTCTGACAAATAGTCCAGCCTGCTGAGTCATTCAATTCAATCTTAACAGCCGTTTGAAATGCTGAATGGTTCCTGTTTCTACTTCTTAATCTTTAGATAAAACCACATCTTTATGATTCAAGCATATTGATTATATATTATTCCTTCTATATGCCAAACCTTAAAACATTTGAAGATTGTTAATTGTATTGGCAAATTGGTTAAACATACCAAGTTTTCTCTTCATTCATTATGTTATATGCTGGATACCCTTATGAATGTTCACTATTTTTTTTAAGAGTTTCCTCTCAATGTGACATCCTGCTTAGGATACTACGTGGATGATATGGTTATATACAGTACACTCTGTCTTCACTTGATTGTACACTAGGTGAGACAGGTATATATATGTGTGTGTGTGTGTGTGTGTGTGTATATTTGTATATTGTGTATAGTATATCTGGCTTAAATACTGAAGTAATTTTAGGTCTAATGTTTCAGTTAACTGAGGTTTGTTTTGGAGTTAGAATGACAATTAACCCAACCTCATGTATGTCTAACTGAAGTTGTCATGTGTTCTCAAGGATAATTTCAACGAACATGGGATTTGTAAAATCTGACAGATCCTAACTGTAACTCAGCTAATGGGCAACATTATAATTTATTTATAGCTATGCAATATAGTTATTAATGAACTAATGTAGAAATGAGGGCAAATTGTACTGTGTTTTGTGAGAAATCATACTTCATGACAAAGGTTGGCATTATGTAATAAGTACCCACAAAATATTAACCTACTTACAATAAATACAATTAATAATGTACATAAAAGAATGAAATTAAGCTAATTTTCTATCAAAAAAAGAATTATTCATGAACAGAAAGTGGACAGCATAGATTTGATGACAGGAAGGTTGTATCTAATCTGAATTACTGAGTGACCTAGGAAGCTTGCTCAGAGGGATTACAGAATAATTATGTTAATATGCAATTATCACCTCATTTCTTCTATAGTAACCTCAAGATGTAGTGTAGTGAGGGTGTTATAGCAAGTGCTGATAGTTTGCAAAAATACTGATGTTTGAGATTTCTGAGACAATAAGTCTAGCTTGAGGCATATAAGTGATGATCTGTCATCTTGAAGACAGATCTGACCTTTGTACTTTTTTTTTTTAATGCTCTTAGTAGTATATAACTACAGGCAGTTATAGCTGTAGAACTCATTATATTTCCTAGAACCTGAAATGTGTTTTATGTAGATTTAAAATTCCATTTGCAGCTTTTCATTAAGTGTGTGAATTTTTTAAATAACAGTTTACAATTCAGTTAAAAGAAAAATTCTATAGTTATATGATTACATGGAGGAGGACACAGTGATAGTATTTAAACATTTAATAAAAAGATTCTAATTGATACAGCAATTTCATTGAAATTTAGAGAGGCCAAACAATATAACATTAATTTGTTTATTTTAATTTAGTAGTTTCTCTTTTTTAAACTTAATGAATAATGCCTACCTTCAGATATGTCCCTTCCTTTGTTATGTTGACATAAGCTGATATTTATAACTCTGTTATATGTATTTAACTGTATAGAGATTGTTGAAAAATCTGTTTGAGAGTGTGTGAAATTAGTTTATAGGTCAAAAAATGTTTTCTTGCCTGGATTCTCCTCCATAAACGTCCTGAATGTAGGGAAATAATTTATGATGTCAAAATTCTGAATCAGTGCAACACATATTGATGATCCATTATTCTTTATTGTATCTCAGTGCAATAGCTTTGAGTCTTGAATGCTGTTAAGAAAAAATGTATCTTGAATATATCTTTTCATTTTTAGAAATATATTCTGAAAATTAAGCCAGGAAGATTTTTTATGGTTGCTAAAATACTAGCTTACTTATTCAGTTTCTTATAGCATATTTTTAGACTGATGTGATAGATTTTTAATATTAATGTACTAATAAAATTTTTTTCTTAAAAAGAATGACTCCTCTGTTCTGAGCAGAGATAGTCTTGGAGACAAGTAAGGTGCATTTCACTAAGTAGATGTAAAGGAAAACTTTGATTGTTAAAGACCTCATTTTATATTTTCACAATATTCAATTTTATCTTGTCTTTTACTACATGTATTTTGTATGTTAAAAAATTTGTTATACATATATACTCTGTTTTTGAGCAAAACACTTTGATATCTTCCAATTTATGGAAGCTCTTATAAAGCCATTCTAGTAATGAGAATGCAATCTCCAAGCCGACATGATATTCTCATAGTTTGTCACCCTGCTGTTCAGGGGGTACCAATGAAGTTGCTTTAAATGGGAAGCGTCTGTTCCATCTCTGAACCTCTAACACCAGAACAGATGGGTGGAACATGGAACATGGAAGGTTTTACCTCTGAGGTGGTAACAGTGAAGCCACTCATTAACACTGAATTTACCACTTTGTTAGCAACGTTGCTTCCTGTTGAGAAAAGCTAATATAGGCTTTCAGATTGACTGAGCATATATTTGTCTACCTCTGTGATTATAATAAGTTGGAATAGAAAGTAAGTGTCTTACAGGCTAATTTTTTAAAAAGAAAGATTTGTTGTCCATTTCTGATTTATGTGGTTGTTCCTATTTGGGCGTTTTACTTTTTCTACTTAATAAGAAACATCATTAATGAGTAGTAGTATAGCATCATGATTTGCTTTCCTTTTCATTGACATTTGCACGCTCCTTCCTAACACATGTTTATGTGCTGCCCATTTTTAACTTCTGTGTATGTGATGTAGAAACTCCTGCTGGGTGCTGCATTAGCACCATTTTGGAGTGATATCATTGAATATGATCTTACTTGAAGTCTGTTTTTATTACTGTGGAAATTTGCCAATCTCAAAACAGAATTCTAAGACCTATGAAGGTCAGAAAAATAATTGTTGGTATAAGTGATAATGCCAAAGAAAGATATTTGTAGTATTTGTTGTATTAAAGAACATATCTTGTGGAAGGTATAAGGTCATATTTATAAGAGCTGCTTTAAGTTGTGAAATAAGAAGAAAATACTTAGAAGCAGTTCTTTTATTCTTTAACTAGATTTAATGTTTTACAAAATATATGTTTGGTATATAAAATAAATTATAAATAATAAACTTCATTGAAAATGTTTTCATTTCTAAATAGCAATTAAAGCTCCTGCTGTTCTAAATAAAATTACTCATTATACAAATAAGAATACTATAAAAGAAAAATGATAGACTTTATTCTTTATCTGAGAGCAGGAACTTTGGCACGTTTGCTACTGAACCCCTATTACTAGAGCAGTGTGTGGCACATAGTAGGGGCTCAATAAATATTTGTAACATTAATAAATTATACTTAATACTAGGTGCAAAAGGAAAAGAAATATGGAATATTATGCCAGTACTTCAAATAATTAAATATGTGGGGTTGCCAAATAGCAGGTTTGTAAATTGCACTTGATGATTATTAGATATTTTGAAAGCCTTGCTATAACTGCTGAGTTAAGAAATCAGAAACTTGATGGAATTTCCAATATTTAAATGAGATACCCAAATTTCATAAGAAGAAAACTAGTTTTCAGAAACTTTTGAATTGATTTTGCAGTTGTGTTTTTATTCATTTACCACATTAGTGCTTTATTCAACAAATATTCCTGAGCACCTATGCCAAGTATCTTGTTAGGTTCTAAGAGTTCACTATCCCTACCCTCAGAGAGCTTACATTCTTCCAAGGTAACGGCTATATAGTGTGACCATTTCTAAGAGCAAAATAAGAACAGAGTACAAGGAAATTCTTAATACTGGGGGCAGTATTTATAGCCATGGAATGTTTGTCTTCCAAACTTTCAGAAGTCTTCTTTTAAAATATTCTGCTGTCCTCTCATAACAGTTAAATATATTATCAAAAGCATTTAGTACCTATGGCTGATTCTTGTTGATGTATGACAGAAAACAACAAAATTCTATAAAGCAATTATCCTTCAATTAGAAATTTTTTTTAAATGCCTAGAAAATATTATCTACATTTTATATGAAATAAATGAAAGAATTTACCATGCATTTATGATGTTTTCAGATTAGAGTAAAAACTTTTAAGTCATTGCAGTAGACTGTCAGATCATAAAATGGGATAACTTCCTATTAGGGAATGCTTTGAATTTGGGGACTCAAGTTATGAAAGTTTAAAGAAGCATAAAGCTTCTTGATTTTAACTTTACAAATTTAGAATGAAGGATAATTTACATAAGGATAGAATGAAACCCAGTGAATGAAATGTTTTTTAAATTAGTAGAATTTTAGGAGAATGTGAAATACTGAGAGCAGAACAGTCTTATTTTAAATTAAAAAATATAGTTTCATGCATTAGTCATTGTTGTTGATAGCACATAAGTACATTCAAGTAAGCTTCTTTACTGATTGGTGTTTTGTTACCTTTATGGAGTTTGAAGTGACAAAAGTTTTACTTTTGTGTAATATGTAATACTTTACATTATTCTCTAGTGTAGAATGTCCACAATAAATTTACTTAGGTAAGATAATTTTTTTTTATTAACAATCTCATATATAAGATTTTAGATTTTTTTTTCAGTCTGTAGCATATTCATTTATATTGTGTGTGTCTCTGTGTGTGTCTGTGTGTGTGTGTGTTTATGTTGCTTTGCTCTACACATTTTGTATATATACAGTTTGGGGGTGTTGTTGCCTAATTCAAAGGAAAAATTAACCTCTGCAACACTAAAAATCTTTCACTTTCTTCAAGTGTTTCTTCATTCTTGAAAAATTATTAGGGTCTTAATATAATGAATAGAATTAAGCTACTAAAAATGTGTACTTTCAACTCTCCATGCGTTCTAAGGATAATTTTTCTTTCATGCAAATCTAAAATTTTTTTTTCCATTTTCTAGACTAAATGTGTTAAATGGGCTTACCAACAATATGGATGATTTGAAGATAAACACCGATGTTACTGGTGCTAAAGAAGAACTCCTAGATGACAACAGTTTTATATCAGACAAAGAGAGTGGAGTTCATAAACCAAAAGATTGTCAAGCATCATTTCAGAAAAACAATACATTCACTTTGCCTGAAGAACTGTCAAAGGACAAATCTGAAAAAGCCTTAAGTGGAGGCCAGTCTACTCTGTTTATACATGCTGGTGCTCCTACTGTTTCTAGTGAAAACTTTATTTTGCCTAAGGGAGCTGCTGTTAATGGACCAGTTTCACACTCCTCCTTAACTAAGACTTCCAATATGAATAAAGGCAGTGTTTCGTTAACCACTGGACAGCCTGTGGATCAGCCAACAACAGAATCTTGTTCAGGTTTGAAGGTGGCAGCCGATCTTCAGCTGTCTACACCACAGAAAGCAAGTCAACATCAAGTTTTATTTTTATTATCAGATGTAGCACATGCTAAGAATCCAACCCATTCCATTAAAAAACTACCTACCTCTGCTTCAATTGGTTGTGACATTCAGAATTCAGTAGGGAGTGGTATAAAGTCAGATAGCACTTTAATAAATCAAGTAGAGGTGGGTGAGGATAGTGAAGATTTATTGGTAAAAAATGATTGTGTCAGTACATTAACAGGAATTTCCTCAGGTACAGATGAATTTAGGTCAGACAATGATACAAACTGGGATCCCCAAAAAGAGTTCATTCAGTTTCTTATAACTAATGACGACACAGTAGATAAAGCTCCAGTTCACTCTAAAGTAGGTCTGGAAAAAAAGAGAAAGCGAAAAATGGATGTAAGCAAGATAACTCGTTATACCGAAGATTGCTTTAGTGATTCTAACTGTGTACCCAATAAGTCAAAAATGCTAGAAGTAGACTTTATGGAACAGAATGAAGATGTGCAAGCAATAGACTCACGGACATATGCATTATCACAAGTGAAACCTGAATCAGCTGATGAAGACTTGGAATCCGTGGATACTTTTCAACATCTAATTTTTAACTCAGATAAGTGTGGAGAAGACAGTTCACCTGTTCATACTAGCACTTTTCTTTCAAATACCTTAAAAAAGAAATGTGAAGAAAGTGATTCCGAGTCACCTGTTACTTTCAGCACCGAAGAGCCATCATTCTACCCCTGTACAAAGTGCAATGTGAATTTTAGGGAGAAAAAGCATCTCCACAGGCATATGATGTATCATTTAGATGGGAATAGTCACTTTCGTCATCTTAATGTCCCAAGGCCATATGCTTGTAGAGAATGTGGACGGACATTTCGAGATCGTAACTCACTGCTAAAGCATATGATTATTCACCAAGAAAGAAGACAGAAATTGATGGAGGAAATACGTGAATTGAAAGAACTTCAGGATGAAGGAAGAAGTGCACGATTACAATGCCCTCAGTGTGTGTTTGGTACCAATTGCCCTAAAACATTTGTGCAACATGCTAAAACCCATGAAAAAGATAAAAGGTACTACTGCTGTGAAGAGTGTAACTTTATGGCAGTGACAGAAAATGAGCTGGAATGCCATCGAGGAATTGCCCATGGAGCAGTGGTAAAATGCCCTATTGTCAGTTCTGATGTAGTCCAGAGAAAAACACACAAAAAAGCATTCATGAAAGACCCCATAATAGGATCATCGAAAAAATCGGCTACCTATATATGTAAGATGTGTCCTTTTACTACTTCAGTCAGGAGTATTTTTAAAAAACACATGGAGTACTTGCATTCATCATCATGCATTGATTCATTTGGCAGTCCTCTTGGGCTTGATAAAAGAAAAAGTGACATAATTGAAGAACCTATAGATACTGATAGTCCTAAACCATTAACTAAACAACAGTCAACAACATTTCCAAAGAACTCTGCTTTAAAACAAGACGTAAAGCGAACATTTGGATCATCCTCACAATCAAGTAATTTTTCAAAATTCCATAAACGGCCACACAGAATACAAAAGGCTCGGAAAAGCATTGCCCAGTCGGGTGTAAATGTGTGCAGTCAAAACAGTTCTCCTCACAAGACTGTTATGATTAAAAGCAGCATTGACCAAAAACCTAAGTATTTCCATCAGACAGCAAAAGAAAAATCTAATGCCAAGGCAAATAGCAACTATTTATATAGACATAAATATGAAAACTACAGAATGATCAAAAAATCAGGTGAATCATATCCTCTGCATTTCAAAAAAGAGGAAGCTAATTCATTAAATTCTTTACATCTGTTTTCATCAAGTAATTCTCACAACAATAGTTTTATTTCAGACCCTCATAACTCTGACACCAAAAGGCCAGAAAGCTTCAAAGACCACAGGCGTGTAGCTGTAAAGAGAGTAGTTAAGGAATCTAAGAAGGAAAGTTCTGTTGGAGGAGAAGACTTGGATAGCTATCCAGATTTCTTGCATAAGATGACTGTTGTTGTTTTGCAAAAACTTAATTCTACCGAAAAGAAAGATAGCTATGAAACAGAAGATGAAAGTTCCTGGGACAATGTTGAGCTAGGTGACTACACTACACAGACTATAGAAGATGAAACCTATCATGATATTAATCAAGAACATGTAAACATATTCCCTCTATTTAAAAGCAAGGTGGAAGGTCAACAGTCTGGAGAAAATGCTACACTTAGTTATGATCAGAATGATGGCTTTTATTTTGAATATTATGAAGATGGTGGAACCAATAACTTTTTGCATGAGATTCATGATCCTCAGCATTTAGAAAATGCAGAAACTGCATTGTCAAAGCATAGTTCTGTTTTTCACTGGACTGATTTGTCTCTTGAGAAGAAATCGTGTCCTTACTGCCCAGCAACATTTGAAACAGGTGTTGGGTTGTCAAATCATGTCAGGGGACATCTTCACAGAGCAGGATTAAGCTATGAAGCCCGCCATGTTGTATCACCAGAACAAATAGCCACAAGTGACAAAATGCAGCATTTCAAAAGAACTGGCACAGGAACACCTATTAAGCGAGTTAGAAAAGGTAAGTTTTCACGTGGATAATTTGGGCTAGTATGTCCATATTCGAATTCAAAGGATTTGAAGGTTTTGCTCAAATTTGACCTTCATTAGAATCACATAATTTCATATTTCAGAGTTAATTTGTTTCGAGGAGTTCAATTTATAAAAAAATTCTGATATTACTCTTAAAAATTTTTTTTTAGCTATAGAGAAGTCTGAAACCACTTCTGAACACACTTGTCAGCTCTGTGGTGGTTGGTTTGATACTAAAATTGGATTATCAAATCATGTTAGAGGCCACCTGAAAAGACTTGGAAAGACCAAGTGGGATGCTCACAAATCTCCAATCTGTGTTCTGAATGAGATGATGCAAAATGAAGAAAAATATGAAAAAATCTTAAAGGCATTGAACAGTCGTCGTATTATTCCTCGACCATTTGTAGCTCAAAAACTTGCATCAAATGATGACTTTCTATCTCAAAATGTTATACCTCTTGAAGCATACCGTAATGGCCTAAAGACTGAAGCTTTGTCAGTGTCTGCATCAGAGGAAGAAGGGCTGAGTTTCTTAAATGAATATGATGAAACTAAACCAGAACTGCCCAGTGGAAAAAAGAATCAGTCTCTTACACTCATAGAACTGCTTAAAAATAAAAGGATGGGAGAAGAAAAGAATTCTTCTGTTTCTCCTCAAAAGATCCATAATCAAACTGCAAGAAAGAGGTTTGTTCAGAAATGTGTTCTTCCACTAAATGAAGATAGTCCATTGATGTATCAGCCACAAAAAATGGACTTCACTATGCACTCAGGTAAGAGGACATTTATGACTATCTTACATAACTTAAACACAATTATGTTTACCTTAGTGGAACATGTATATAAAATACTTTCTCAGAATCCTTTATTTAAGCTGCTTTTTTGCAGAACAGAGATTGGTTACACTGTTATTTCTATATAAATCATCAGTTGATGTTCATCAGCATTGGAGTCTCTGTGCCTCATTTCTTGGTCACAGTGCAAGGTGAGAACAAAAGCAAAAACAAAAAACTGATCTATAAAAATAAAATTCGTCATGGACGGGTGATGGTTCTTTGGATGGGAGGTTGACATTGTTCAGAAGCATAGTGTTACTGAAAAGGCTGTCATATTTTTGCCAGTGCTCCAGAGTGATTTTGTTTTCAAGATTGTAGTTGTCTAGGTTTTCCTCCTGCGTAGGTCAAACAAACAGAATGGATTGGTGTTTGTCGTGTGTTGCCATTAACCCAAAGAAACTTCCTCCCTCTCTAATCCCTCATTGTATTGTGAGATAGTTTGGTTTTGGAGGACTGTTGTGAGTATAAAACATTTATTTGGGATTTTAGATTTTACAACACGTTCTATTTGAACAGAATAGATGGTTTAACCTAATAGTTGTGCACCCATATTTTTTCTTTTTCAAAGGAATATTTTGTATGAGTTGGCAAATGATGTGGCAGATAAAGTTGCCAAGCTTTATTTGGTATTGCTAAGTCTGGTTTTAGACTAGAGAAATGTTGTGTCTGTATAGGTTTCTTTTGGATGTTAAGGATGCTGAAGATTAGTTTAGATGATACCATAATTTTAGCCCTAGGTTGAAAGTAAAAGTAACTTGTCAGTGAATTAATAATGAATAAAATTACTATAATGTTGGTTTGTTTACTTTGGGCAGATATTGGGATATTCTAAATATTTGTATTGCAGATTTGATTTGAGGAAAGATTGTCTTGTATCGTAAGTGGTCTGAAAAACAATTTATCTTGTATGGGCTTCTGGTTAATAGGGGTCTTTCTTTTGTACAGAGTCTTTCAAAGCTAATATTTCAACATTTTTCAAAGGGATAAAATGTAAGCAAGATGTGGCAGTTATGTTGGCCAAGGTATAGTACACTTCAGAGAGGGGAAAGTGTATCTGTGGCTATCACAATATTTGTTGAAAAAAACCGGTTGAAATGTGTTTGGAGTGTGAGGGCTGTCTGAGAAGATAGGAGTTTCTTATTGCTTCAACATGTTTTCTTTACTGTGATGACTGAGATGTTAGCTTGTTGATCATTTATTTAGCACAAAGATTTTAGGAAAAAACTTCAGATCATTAACTTTCATTATTGATTGCTCATTCAGAGTAATGAACATAAAATGCCCTGAATAAAATGTTGTGTCTAACAGCTGTTCAGTGGTGTGTTTTACCACCTTTTCTCCCAGCCTTCATCAGAAAGCCTAATTTAGTATTGAGCCTTTTACGGTTTTGTGGGTAAAACACTTTAATTACCACTTTGTCAACTAGACTTTTTAATTTTTTTTTTTTTATTGATAATGTTGTAAACTTTGAAACTTCTCAACAGAACTGTGCAATTCAAATCACAGGATTGTATTTTAGGTTTAGGAAATGATCTGCGTAACACAGAAATCTGCAAGAAAGTGATAATAGGTATTAAATCCAAAGATACCCAGGGGTACAAGACAGCTCCTCTTCTCCCCTTCCAAAAGAGCATGGGTTGCCTCTAAATACTAACTACAAACTAATAATAGTTAACTTAATTTCCCCTCCATTTCTTAAGCTAATTCATTGAACGTTTTTTAAAACCATCTTTATTGTGGTACTTTTCTTCACGCTTTTACCTAAGAAAATTTCACTTTTTGAAGTGAGAACTGGATTATAGTTTTCTTTTGAATGATAGGTATGCCTGTGAAGCTTAGAACATGTGTGCATTGCAATACGACGTTTACAAGTGCTGTTAGCCTGTCCAACCACTTACGCGCTTATGCACGAAAGAAGAGTGCTGGACTTTTGACTGGTACAGGTATGTTTGAACAGATAACACAGCAAGTCTGTTTGATACAATACACTTTTTTTTCCCTCACCAGACTGGTGCTAGTTCAGATGATATTTATGGCTTTCTTTTGTAAGCAGCAGTTGAGTCTGAACACACATTAAATTTCAGCAACTTGTAAACTATTGGATATAATTTTAATTAATTTATTTTTTTTCATTTAGCTCTTATTGGCTTGATTTGAGGAAAAAGTAACCCAATAGAGGTGTGGAAACTTTTGAGTCTACATTATTTTTATTGATTTTTAAATTATTACTATTTTTACATTTATTTTTGTTAGTAGATTCTAGTAAGACACCTCTCTTTGGTAAAAAAGAATTCTAGCTTAGGGAAATGCTTTATTTGGCAAGGATATTATAGTGAAATTTCAGATACGTAGCTAGATTAGAAAAAGAAGCAAACGAATAAGTCTTCATTAGTCTATAGATCAACTTTTTGAAGGGGCTAGCCTTAATAATGGCCTGTGTTTATGACTGAATAAATTTTTCATTTAATGCCCCTAAGCTATATTTAGCATTAATAAATATAGCTATGCACATAAATGTTACCATGCACATTTCTGTGTTATTTTTGGTTGGTTAGCCCAACCTTGCAGATACCTTTTCATATGGCTAGCTTGTGAAAATTTTATTAGCTTACTCATATGTAATACTGCTTCTTAAATCCTATGGAATGCCTTGCTCATTTTGTTTGTAGCCTTTCAAGCAACCTTGCTTTAGCAAACTCCATCTCTCTGACATCTTAAAATACTCTCTTTTCTAAATAGATCTACATAAATCCTTTTGCCTAAAAATCTCTTTCCAGGCTTTTTGTTTCTCTTGCTCTTTTAGATCACTGCCTTCTGCTTTCTTCTAGTTGTTTATCCAGCTTTTTTATTCTTCCTCATGTCTTCCTATGGCTTACATTCAGTATGTTCTTGCCACCAAAGAAGCACTTGTAGTCACACTAGTGTCTTTCTTCTGCTTCTTTGCTTTATCCTGACTTAATATATCACTGACTTGGGGTGACTACTGACCATTTATATTAAAAGGAGGGAAGTAGAGTGAGCTTTACTTTACTGGATTAGTCCTCATACTGTGACATTTTAGTTACTTCTAGCTTCATCAGTCTTGAAAGGTGATTGCAGACATTAGAGGCAGGGGACAGTGAAAATAAGAGGCTGTAGAAGCAGGAAATCATTATTGTTATCATAGCCACTAATTTATATTGAACACTTCTATGCATTAGACACTATGCCGCATGCAACTTACATGCATAACATTTAATCTTCACAACCACCATTTTAGTTGTACATGTTATAATGATCTGTATTTTATAGGAAACTAGAGCTTTAGAGAACTTAAGCAAGTTGTCCAAAACTTATGCAGCTGATAGCAGACTTGAAATTTCAATCAAGGCTGTGTTATCCCGAGGCCTTTGTTTTTAATCACTGTTACTTATTACATACAGAGTGACAGCAATGGAAAATCCTAAAAGTGAAGTTGGGTTCAAGGTGAGGAGCATTCTGGTGAAGAGTCTAATTAGAAGGAGCAGGGAGAGTAGTTCCCTGATGGCCTAGTGGTTAGGAGTCTGGGCTTCACTGCAATGACTCAGGTTCAGTTCTTGGTTGAAGAACTGAGATCCTGCAAGATGCATGGTGTGATCAAGAAAGAAAGGAAAAAAAGAAAGAGAGAACATGCAATCTAATACAGGCCTATCCCAAGAAATGAGTTAGGCCTGCATTAGATTTCAGATGACTTTAGAAAATGTTCCATTCTGACTATTTGGGCACATTACATAAATATTCACGGGGCATGGAGGTGGGGGGGAGTCTCTCCAGTCTAGATTTTGTAGTCCATTAAAAAATGCCTTTATCTCATCTGAAGATCCTCAGAACATAGTATTAATTGCTAATAAATAACTGATCATAACCTTCCATTGACCGAGAGTGCATTCTCATGAGCACTTTATCATCTAAAAAATTTCATTAGTTGGGAAAAAATACAAGATAAATGGGGATACATTTTTGTGGGCATCAGGAAAGGGGATGCTGTGTTTAAATGTTATTAAATACTAACCAAAATACCTATCAGAAGTGTTAAAAATATAAAAGTGTGTATTAGGCAGTCCTAGGGCAAAGAGAAGGGAAATGAAAAGATGAAGAAAAGTGGTGTTTTCCACAGCCCCCATCCACTCAAAAAATATAAAAATCCCATGGTCCCTTGGAAATTCTGAAACATTTCCCCTGCTTTTAAAAATCTTGACCAGTAGAGCTACATAGAAGATATTTTTGCTGCTTATTCATGCCAGTAAGAAGTTTTTATCAGCTTTATTAATGTTTTTTGTTTTCTAAGTGGAGAATTCTGTATTACATTTATAAACTCCACATACCTATTCTCTTCTTCAATATCAGTTTCACTGGTATAAAATAATGGTCCCAGCCTATTATCCTGAGGGTTCCACTGAGTTACTATAAGGCATTCATCAATTTATATGAGTAAAAGGCATTATTTTTTAAGAATATGTAGATGCTGTTTTGAGGAATAAACTACAGAATCATTTTTTTTTAATTTACCTTAATCCAGGTATATCACAAAACTGAAACAACATAAAGGGAAAATAAGTAGAACTGAAACCTCTATTCTCCTAGTCCAAGCAGATTTGATTGATGTGTATTTTTAATTATGTGGCCTACTTTGGAAGAAAAACCATAGATCCTTGATGAAATGATCAAGGCATGCTTTGATTCCTGTAGTAGAATAAACTCCCAAGCCTTCTTAGAAGCCACCAGCTCCTGGCCTTGTCTTTGGGAACTGGTGGCTTTTTGAGAAAGAGAAATATTCCAGCTATCCTGAAGAGAATGAAAAGGATGCTCCTCTGTTTCTCAAATATTTATTTACTGATGACTCAAATACTTCTAATGTGATAGTTCTCTATTCTTTTGGGGAGGTGGTTATTGACATTTTTGAGACTTCACTATGACCCCCATCCCAGAAACATGTATTTTATCATCCATAGATAAAATATTTTCTATATGTAGGCTTTATATATAGATGATAACCATTGAAGGTTTTCATCCATGGGCCCTTCCTCTGGTAAAAACTAAGAAAGAGGAGATGCCAACTAAAAATGAAGTAGAAAGAATACAGAACTGGGGGAATCTGGAGCCCTAAGAAATCTTTGTGTGTGTGTGTGTGTGTGTGTGTGTGTGTGTGTGTGTAAAACAGTTACAAGATGCCAGAATTATCTAACACCAAACTCATTTCAGTGATCACAGATATAAATCCTAATTTAAGTAAAAGGAAATAATGAAGAAGGTAGGAAAGTTTGGAAATTAAGGACATGGAAGAAGTAGGCATACTAGAAACAGAGTTCAGTTGTCAAAAAAGAGTAAACTTCACAGATTTAAATTTTGTCCAGAACTGACCTAGTTTATCATCCATTGGGCATTTCCAGGCAAGAGTACCGGAGTGGGTAAATTCAAGATATACTTCTTACTCAATAATTTTTTTTCCAGTTAATATAGACTATACTATTATTGGTAGACTTCTTTTTCAGGTTTTGTTCTCTATAGATTGTTTTACATGTCCGTACAGATTTTTTTCCTGGTTGATTTTTTGTATAGTCTAATAAGAACATTATTAATTTTCATTAAAAATTAGAAATTTCATGCAATTTATTTTAAATGATTTTGGACTTTTTTTACTTTATTGGCTTTTGTATTTAATAATCTTTTAATTAGTTAAATGGTATCTTTTTTATACTGGCAGTATTTGAAATGGTATATTTACTAAGCTACTAACAGAGTGACTGAGTAATAGTGCCTCTTTCACTCTCATAAGTGTACTGGATTGCACAATAAATTAGAGGGTCACTCTGGTTATTAAAATTTTTAATATTTGAAATTATTCAAGATAAAGTGAATTGTGTCAACTTAATCTGTATTTAGAAATAAAAAATTTTGAGGTCAAAGTAAAAGTAAATTTTTGACAGATAAAGAAAGGAAAATAATTGGAGTTCAGGTAGAGAGAATGTTGTGAAAGGAAATATATCTAAGATGAATGCATGTTTGTATGATGCTTTTCTGTGGTAACAGCAATCTGTCATCTCCTAAAAAGAAGAAAACATAACAGTGATACTCAGTATTTTTATTGGAATTCCATTTTACATCTTGACCCTGTATATTCATACATATATACATTCATACATATATATACTTGTTCACTCATTCACTCACCTGAATTGAGTATGATGTACTCTGATATTTTCTGTTGTATTCTTTCTCATTAAAAATTAATGCTGGTCATGACCCAGTGAACTGATTTCTACCCAGTGAGAAGCCACTACCCACACAGACTGAAAACACTTCCCTTAAGTGTCTCGTTTAGAAACTAATACTGATTAGAATCAACAATAATAGTAGTTTGGAAATCATAACACTCCTCTGTGGCAGCAAGTGAATTTTCTTTACTCATACTCAAATGTTTGTCTGTAGATCATGTTTTTTAATCAACTTCTCACCTTTAGCATTTAAAGTATTAATAAATTGGGAATTTCTAGATACTTAAAATTAATGCAAGAAAAATAGTTTTACATATGCAGATATTTAGGAGGAAAACTTCATTTCATTATCTTCAGAATACTTCCCATGATAACATTGTGAAAATAAAGCATGATCGTTGCTGTTCTACAACAACAGACTCATCATCATAATTAAAGAATCACTTTTCCAATGAAGAAAAAAATAACTTGAATTTATACTCAGTCCTTTCAGTCAATACCACTAATGTAATGTATCTACATTCTTTTTTAGTAAATTCACTTTTATTTTTCATGCCATCCACTTTTAAGCAAACCAGTGGATCATATGTTACTTCATGTTCTGTAGGAGTTCAAGTTCTTTAGTCTAGGCCTCCTTTCAAGGGGAGCTGGGAATTAAATTGGGTTTGTTTTTCCTTGATGCCTTTACTATTTGTTTCATTGTTAGATAGAGCCTCAAAAAGAAAGAAAAAGAAAAAAAGAAAAGATAGTTCATGCTGGTATATAATGTTTAATATGGGTAAGAAAAATCAGCAGTCATATTCATTCAACAAAAATTTTAGTCATTAACTTTTGTACCAGGACTGTGCTAGCTCTGAACCTATAAAGAACTTGGACTCCAACTGCAGAAACATAATGATGGTGATCTGGTAGGACAAGGACAAATAACACTGTTACAGAAGGCTTTGTGAGGTTTCAGCTAGACCCTGAGTGTGAAGGCTGAGTAGCTTGAGGAAGAAGAGATGAAGTGTAGGACATTCCAGGTAAAGAGAACAACATAGTATGGGATAAAGGGATGGAATTTGGAATTCAGCAGTTTTTCTTTTGGGAGAATTAGTTATAGGTGTTTGGAAAGATGATAATGCCAGAAAGGTGGGGTTTGATACTTTGAGTGCTTGCTAAAAATGTTAAGAAGTCACTGAAGAATATTTTAAATAAGGAAATGACATGTTACAATTTCTGTTTTAAAAAAAGTGTTCCTCATGACACTGAAAGATGGGTTTCCGTAATTTCCTGGCTATAATTTATCTCTGCGGTACTACTCTTCATTAAGGGTATATATCTGTATATTTGTTTGCACAGTAATGTATGATTTATTTAGGATTAGCCACATAGGAATTGTTCAAGTTGAGAAAATTTTCTAGGTAATAGAAGACTAGTGTCAAAGTTAATTTTATCCTAACCACTTTGCGATGGTGGTGTTTCTAAACGGTTATTCTTACTTCGGCCTGAGTATAATTTAATTATTTGAGTATTTAGAGTCACCTTAACGGATGCTAATTGTTCCATAGGCCAGCAAAAATTGGGCTATTTGCCCACAATGTGAAAAGGTGATTGGCTGATTTATTCACTAATTCAATTAACATTTTCTTCAAGGTGGTTTGTGTATTACGCTAAGTACTAAAGAGATAAATTGGATGTTACAGTATGATATAAGTAAAACACATGTTGAGTACCAAGTTACAGGTGTACATGAAATACTTTAGGAAGTTCAGATGAAGAAGTTCCTTTCAACTAGACTAGGGCCAAGCAGGGCTTTTGGAAATAGCATCTGATTTGGACCTTGAAAGATTGTTAATTGAAATGGAAATGGGAGTTGGGGAAGGGAAGGAGCATACCTGCAAAGAAACAACTTGGAACTGTGTGAGATGTTTGACAGGTAAAGGACATAGAATGCTATTAATAGAATGCTAACCCATAGTGTTGGAATTAGTTTTGTTGAGCAGCCAGTAAAGACTTTTTTAAACGAATTTGTGTGAAACTTTTAAAACTCCTTTTTTTAGGAGTTTTAAAGGATTTGGTGGGGAAGTGGAGAAATTGTAGATGAGTTCATTTTAAGAGTCCTGATTCAGGATAATGGCAGTTGGAATGTAAAGGAGAAATAAAAATGCTGTGGCGGATTCATTTTGATATTTGGCAAAACTAATACAATTATGTAAAGTTTAAAAATAAAATAAAATTAAAATAAAAAAAATAAAGACAGTGAAAATAGTGTAAAAAAAATGCATAAGATTGTGGAATTTAATTAAGTAGAACTTGGCAGATTATTTAGAGGTAGAAGAGTAAGGGGAAAGATGGAGATGGCTCAGAGTTTTAAGCTTTGTTATTGAGAAGATGGTTATACCAGTACAGTTAATGAATCTGCTACTGGGGAGTTTGGTAAGAGAAGGATAACCTTCATTCTCTGGCCATCATTTAATCTAGTAACACATCATTATCTAGCTGTCTACTGTTAACAAAGCAAACAATCACACTTAACTGAATCAGTACATTTGTTTTTAGGAGAATGGAGCCTAAGAGTTTTGTAGTATTATAGCATAAAATGGGAGCCTGCTGGGCTGCTGTCTGTGGGGTTGCAGAGTCGGACACGACTGAAGCGACTTAGCAGCAGCAGCATGAAATATTTCTGTTTGATGATGCCTGCTTTTTTACTAGTCATAGGTTATACAGTTTAGGAACTCTGTTTGACTGATAATCTTTTTTGACCAAATCTTGTTTTTCATAAAAGTCCTAACTAGTCTCCTAGCATTCCTGTCAGTTCTGTGGCTTACTCATTTTCTGAGTTTTGATTTTTCTTAACAGTTGATTTAATCTGGATCTGACAGTTTTTATGTTTGAATTTTTAAACTTGTCTGATATCTTTATAACCTCAGTTCTCATGTTGTGTTTGCTATGATTTCTATTCTAACATAAATCTCTTGAATGCTGTTTATAATATGAATATGAAATAAAATGTAGTAGATTTTATAATAATACTGTATGTTCCTGGCCAGATGTAAACTGTAGATAAATCTACTTTAAGTGGTTTTATGGAAATAGTAAAATAATACACAGATTTTCTCTTTTGGAGGTTAGAGCAAGAGGATGGCTTGTTGAGACTGGTGGTCCCTCACTAAAGAAGTGGAAAAGTGAGGTTTACTGTTTCTTTGTTGTGTCTAGAGTTTGAGGAATAAGGTTAATTCTTGTGTCCAGCACTTAAAGTGTGTTTAATTGTGGCCTTAGCTAGAAGTTAGCTAAACCAGAAATTACCAAGTCAACACTGTGTTTAATAATAGTTTAGATTTTGGCTGGAGTGTAAAAAATACTTCAAAATGATAAAAAGTTAAAGGATCTATTGAGATTGTGGATTTGTGACATTTAGATTTACTATTATAATTATTCTGAGCTCTATTTGCACATGATTATAGTAAAGATAATTTAACAAAGTTTTAAATAAGGTCATTTCCTTACTTAACTCATTTTTACAGGAACAATCACTTAATTCCAATAAATATGAAATGATAATTTGGAAATACTGACACTTTTAGAGACCAGGGAATGGGATTGTATTCAGGTGATTCTAAACGTGATTTAGAACAGATTTGTCATTATCTATTTTAATGTTTATTCCAGTTTTAGGTATGTCTTAGTCTTAGATAAGAGATTGATATTAAGTGCCTATTGTGTTGAGTAAAACAGCATGCAAATCCAATCTACCTTAAGGAGAAATTTTAAAGTTGTTTTCTTATCTTTTACCACAGAGAGGTAAAATATATTTGCTTTCCTGTTTACTCTTAACTAAACAATAAACAATTTGTACCTGGGGTACTATTAGCTTTTAGCTTTTTGCAACCTAGAAAGAACCCACTCCAGGACTCTTGCCTGGAAAATCCCATGGACAGGGGAGCCTGGTAGGCTGCAGTCCATGGGGTCGCAAACAGTCGGACACGACTGAGCGACTTCACTTTCACTGTTCACTTTCATGCATTGGAGAAGGAAATGACAACCCCCTCCAGTGTTCTTGCCTGGAGAATCCCAGGGACAGGGGAGCCTGGTGGGCTGCTGTCTATGGGGTCGCACAGAGTCGGACACGACTGAGATGACTTAGCAGCAAGACTAGTCTGCCTGCAATTTCTGTCTATAAAAATGTGTGATAAAGTTTCATATTTATGTTTAGCTTTCCCCTTTGCACTGATAATACTCAAATATTATTTTACTAGTCATTCCCTCTACTTTGAAATAGCAGAGGTTTCTAGATATGAATATATGTACTTTTTCTTGTCCCAAATAGATAACTTCTCTGAACCAAGCACATAAGGCTGTTGCTACTATTAATATTAATACAGCCTCGTACTTTGTAGGGCAAACTCAAGCCACCTGAATCCTCTAGACTGATACTAAGCCATAAACTTGAAGGAAAGGAAATCAGTTTTTCAAATATTCTTCACTTCATCCTCTTCCAAGTAAAATGTTGAATTGTGTAGTACCTAATTAACTTTGCCATAATTGCTCTGTGATCCTAGGTTAGTTACTGTTTCTCATTATTGAGAATGGAAACTTTAAAAATTAATGGAAGTAACTTAGGGCACTAAAAATAAATCCAGTTTTAGAGTGAAAATATCAAGGGAGAATGATGGTGAAAATATACTTCTGAGGTTGCTAGTTGTGAATTATATATGTTTAATTCCAATTGGAAGGGGAACATTGCTTTCATAACAATGAACTACTTAAGCTGCTTTATATGTACATTTTGGGAATAATAACTGGTTTGTTTATGGCACTGGTTTATTTATGGTTTGTTTTTGGTAGGTAGGACCAAAGACTTGGTGTTGGGAGTAGGGACATCCTTTCCATTTTTAATGGGCTACAGACAGTGGGATTTAATAGTTTTTTCTCTTGATAGGTTTTTTTTTTTTAATGGGCCAAGAGATCAAGAGGTGGAACTGAGGTTAGCCTTTCTCATTTGGGGTAGTTGCTACTCAGGATCTAGAACTGGCTACATAATTTGCAAGATACAGTGCAAAGTGAAATTATAGTACTTCATCTTCAGAAATTATTAGGAATATCCAGACTGTAACAACAGAGCATTAAACCATGTTTGGGATGCTGTGTGACTGCACAAGTTGTACACCCACGAAGTCTGTCTTATAAGTACTTTTTGCAAAGAGAAAAGTATACACTGAAGAAAAAAGAATTTAGGTTCTCAACAAATGATTTCCCCAAACCCACATCCTTATTTTATACAAGCTAACATGTTTCTCTTCACCCCCTTAGTTGGGGCTGAGGGGAAGAAAATGCTGTTTGCACAGTCTTTTGTGTGCTTGGGGCTTATGGGCCTTGAAGGATAATGGCAGCAACTAGAATTGAGTTTGTTTATTCATCTCACACCTCTGCGCCTCTTGGAACGTATGTATCTTCTTCCCACATCACCACTGGCATTACCTCCATCAGCAGCTTGTTAATGGTGCTAGGAATGTTGACTTATCTGTTCATGTCATTTTAATCCCTGCTGTTTTCCCGAATGAGCTCATAGCTACCATTGGCCTGCCCACCTTATACAGGTCAACTAGATGGAGAAGAAATTGTCTCTAGAAGGGATATATGTGTGTGTGTGTGTGTGTGTGTGTGTGTGTATACACACACACTCTAGAATGCCTCTTATTCTGGATGTGTGTAACGTGGCCCTTGTATTAGGTTTGACTTTACTCTAAATATGGCAACAATCAGGTAGGAACAAAACAGATGAAATAGGGCTTTTGACTAAATGGGTAGGGAAGGATGATAGCAGATAACAATATTTTGGTGATGAATGTTAATTTAGTTACAGTGTTAGTTCTTTACCATAGAGGCTTCAGATGTTTTTAAGAAAAAAACTTCATTCTTTGAGGTCATTTGTGTAGTGAATTAAAAAGAAAATGAAATTCACTGAAGCAATTGTGTATATAATGGGCAGAAAGGTGGAAGTGGCAAAAGGACTTATGTTAGAACCCAAAGTAAATTACTTTTCTTGTATATAAAGCTAATCTGTGTACAAAGCTGTGTATAAAGCTGTCTCAGAAAGCAGGCTTGAATTTATCATATTATTTATTGATTTGCTTTTCACTGATCCGGTTTAGTTCTTTAGACACAACTGTTGTAGTTTGTAGTATAGCAGTTGGATGTTCTTTTTGAGGGCTCATAGTCTGTTGTATTTCTGTCTCATTCCTATTTATCATAACAGCTAGCTGTTTTACTGAAAGGTGTATTCTAAAAAATATTTATATGGCCTTACAGCTCAACTCAATTTATTCTTCTTAAAAGTAAAATATTACTACCAGTAGCAATGTGGATCCTTTATAAATCAGATAACTGCAAAGTGTTTTTTTTTTTACAGTCTAATAGTTAAAATTGATCACTTCAAACATTATCTGCCACCCTAAATAGGAAGATTTGAGTGATTGGGTTTATTCATTTCTGAAGAAGCAGTTATACTCAAGGAGAAAAAAATTAAGAATTTCCAAAACTAATTTAGTATTTTTTGTAAATTTCAAGTATACAAACAATGCTAGATTTAAAATACTTTGAAAGAGAAAAACGGTATATGTCTGGTTTGGTTTTTGACAGTAACAAATAAGGGCAAATAAAATTGTAAAGAAAGCCTTTGTATTAATATAACATTATCTATTTGGCAGATTATTCATATAAATAACTTCAATAAACTTTTAGTTTGTTTGTCAGAAATATTGATGAGCCCTTAATACTAAAACTGACTTCTGTTAGTGATGTTGTTTTAATGTTCTAATGATTTCTGGTACAGTCCAGAATGAAATGGCTTTTCCCTTGAGGTAATAAAATCTGTTTTGAGAACATTTGTGTAATTGTCTTGTTTGTACATCATCTTTTTCGTTTAGTGGAACATTTTGTGTTAATCATCTTTTTAATGTAGAGATTACCATATAGATGTCCCTTTTGTGTGCATATTTATAATATGTTAAATATTCTTACATATTTTTCTAAAATTTTGGGCAGTATTGTAAGGGTGACAGTTGGATGTTGTTATTAGAAAAAAAAATATTCCTGTTAAATGTATTCATATTTTATGTTCTAACATAAATGACATTTCAGGGGATAAGAAATTTTAAAGTGATGATGGAGATATTAAGATAATAGAGATATTTAAGTGTAATTACCAGAGGCCTCTGGTTTTTAACATTTTAACTTTATGGACAAGTTTCCAAGGATTCTCAATACTTGTTATTCCCTAAACTTATTTAGAACTCTTAAGTACTAGAGATTCTCAATCATATGCTGACAGAGTTGTCCTACTTTCCAAAGTCATAATACCTTCAAATATTAATTACAACAAAAACTATGGTATTCTCATTTAAAATTTAGATCTGATCATTCATAAGACAGCTTAAACTTCAGAGTTTCTAGAATTCATATAATATCAAAAATCAGAAAAATTCTTGTTTGCCTCTGTTAAAGTCAAAAACATTTCTACACCTCTGAGTAAATATTTCCAGTTCCATTTTTTTAAAGTATCACAGCATCTAAATGTAATTTAAATGTTTTATAACCGACTGGTCAATCATTCTTTTACATACTTTCCCATCACCCTCTGTCCCTCTCCCTCAATTTGCTTTACACACCCAACATTATGGCACTCTGTAAACAAATATTTAAAGGATGGTTACAATATATTTTATTTGTATCTGACAGTAATTTATTTACATTTTAGAAGAAATTTGAATACAATGTGGCAATTTTGACAACACAGGAAGCTTATCAAAGATTCTGTCTGTAATCTCATGATACACCAAATGGTTCTCCTGTTCCATGTAACAGAGACAGGGATTGTGTGTGGTTTACCTTATACATAGGAAAAGAGGAGCTGACATCTAGTAGCACTTAGCCCTTTTTGAGTTCCTTAAACTCTTGTGGTGTATGAATTTCTTTGAAATTCACCTAAATTCAAGTTGCTTACCAAAGCAACTAGGAAGAAAAATGTGCTGATTAGAGAGTATGTGTTACCTCATTCTTTCTACTGGTTGTGAAGAACCTAGTTTCTACATGCAAGCTAGACTGGCAAGTGAAGAAAAGTGTGACTGCTAGCAACATGTTCATTTAAACAAATGATGCAGAAGTGTTCTACAGGAACTATAGTATATATTACACAGTGGTAGAACAAATTTATGTTCGTATGCTGTTTAAATGTCAAAGGTTAAATTACTGGGTTTTTCTTTATTTTTCGTTGCAGAAGTATTCATTGAGTTCCTACCATGTGCCAGGCTCTTGAATGAGCTAACTAATGAGAACCTTGTAAGATTTTTCTGTTCCAGATTTTGGTTGTTTAGCTTTGAAGCAGCCATTCTTAAATACTTAACTTGAATTCCTGTAGTTCTTTACTTACTAGATTCTTCTTCTGAGGATAAACAGAGCAAGACTGTGAGACCTAGATTTTTCTTTTAAAGAGGCAAGTGACAGGAAGCAAAAGACAGTGGCTTGAATGAGATTTAGGCTTCTCATGGTTTTTAATTTTCTATATGACATTTCTTTTAGCATTGCCACTTGACTACTGTAAGAAACAGTAGTCTGTTTACTGGTTTTGTAATAGTAGCATCTGTTCTTTTGGAACCTGGACTTTGAAAACTCATTTCACACAATCATTGAATAGCCAATTCCTATTCTCTCTTCCCTAGAATTTTTCCAGGGCATTTCACATGACAGGTTAACAGAAGAAAATTCATTTGGACAACTCTTCTGTTACATTTGTTTCCCTTCCCCCTTGGGCCCTTAGAGATAAATTCTTACCATCTCTTCCTGCTAATTGACCAGCAGCACCCTGGAATACTATCATCACTTTGTCCAAAGGAATGGTGTAGTTGTATTTAAAGAATAAAATGTTATGTCCCATCTGTTCCTACCTATTAAAAAAATCTTTTTTCTTTATTAAATTAGATTTTTTAAAATAAATGATTAAAGGAGAAGTCAAGTAACAGAAATTTCAAGAACAGTTAGCACTAGAATTTTGATGCACTTTAACATAAAAATCTTTTTTTCCCCTTTTTAATCACATTTTTTAAAATAGAAAATAATGTAACAAATAGTCATCATTTAATTTGTGTTACATTTGTTAACTTATGTGAGATAATCTGGATCTATTTTTCTAGTAAAATAGAACCTATGCTTGTATATACAATACAGATTGAGTTTAAAAATGAAAGTTGAGCATTCTTTGTCCTTTCAAATGTAGGGCTAGCTTATAATTTTAAGAGCTATTTATTGTAAAATTCAAAATGAATTGCATTGAACTTTTTACTAAGTTTTCAAAGTATGTGAAATCTGATTAATGGAGAAGTAATCAAATGCAAACTTGATGATCTTATATAAGATGTTATAGTTTTCCTGGAAGTAAGATTTAACCAGGTGTTAAAATAATGTATTATATGATTGTAAGAGAAAAGATTGCCATTGCTGTGGTAATTGACCACTTTAGTAATTTTAAGTTATTTTAGTTTTATCTTCTCAGTTCTGATTTGGTATGGTTAAGCATTATTTGAAAAATGAGTACAAGAAGTGTATATGCTGATAATATTACTGCTATTAGAGAACCAGCTGCAAAGTTAGTGCATGCTTCAGGGACTACAAATGAATGCAGACATTTTCTAACTTGATTTAGATGGTCTGACCTCCCAAGAAGTATCTGTATGTATGTGTACTTAGAATATGTAAGAAATGTTAAGTCTTTTTCTTCCCCTTTTTAGCCTTAGATTGTAAGCAAAAGAAATCAAGGTCAAGATCCGGAAGCAAGAAGAAACTTTTAACATTACCTCATGGTGCTGACGAGGTTTACATTCTCCGATGCAGGTATATGCCTATATTACCTAATCTGCTCAGTTTCTTCAGATTTTGCTTTGAGACGTACTAGTTATTTTGTTTGAGATTTTTCATTTTTGACTGAAGGTGCATTCTCAAAAATCAAGTTACAAATGAACTTTCAGAGACAGACTTAAAATCTTATATGGCTCATAATATGCTGTACTTCAACAACTAATCAAGTTTTTTATATTAGCTAAGGGCCTCTATGATATTGTGATTTGTAAAAGTGGCTTTTTTTGTTGTGTTTTATTCGTGTTCTTTGTTTCCTTTAATTTGATGGTTTTCAAATTGTCTTGAGTTCCTGCTTATTGGAAGTATATTTTCTCTCCACTTGTACTTCTGAGTGTAGATATACAGACTCATTCACACCTCCTTCCATACTCGTCCTCATGCAGTTTAAGGAATTCTAAATTGAAGAGTGCATTTTTTTCTTTTGGAAAAAAAAAAAAAAGTAGTGCATTTTGGAATTAAGGTGTGTAGATGTTAAGACCTTTTAATTAATTTTCATAGTAATGTTCCCATCTCTGCATGTATTACTAGAGTTAGTATGAATTGGAGGTTTTGATATTACATTTAATCATTTTGACCTCACAAGTATTTAGAAACTGTTGTCTAGTACTATCTTCAGTATAAAGTTTGCCCTTTGTGTTGATGAATTTTATGGGAATTGGGTTTTTTGGGAGGGGGGAATTGGTTTTAAATAAAGGGAATTGGTTATGTTAAGAGATGTTAAATAAAGGGAATTGGTCATGTTAAGAGAACTGTTATCAACTTCTTCTATAGGTTTTGTGGCCTAGTCTTTCGTGGACCATTGTCTGTTCAGGAAGACTGGATTAAGCACTTACAACGACACATTGTAAACGCTAATCTTCCACGGACTGGAGCTGGCATGGTGGAAGTCACATCACTACTCAAAAAGCCTGCCTCCATTACAGAAACTTCATTTTCTCTACTAATGGCAGAAGCAGCTTCATAGAACAAGAAAACCTTTTAAATAGAAAATTTGAATTGGATGTAAATTTGAAATTCTTTGTCTTTTTTTTTCAAAGCCACATTAAATTATCCATTTATAAATACTAAAGCAGGAAAATGGGGAAAAGTGAATGACAGTGACATCAGAGCAAATTGAGTACTTCGAACAGTAAGTAGTCTCTATATTTTATATAGGATGGAAGAGGTTCTAAGGTTTACTACATTTAGTCAGTTAACTGTGTTCACTCAATGAAAGATCAGTACATGTAAGCAGTTATTAATAAACTGTTGCACATGGATACTTTAAGACAGACTAATTGGAAAATTATGTTTTCTGCAGTGTTACCAGAATCAAGGTTCTGTTTATTCCCCACAAGACTTGCATTGAAAAATAAGATATTATATTTTGTTTGTATATATTTAGTGTTTTGTATAATACCAGGAACTGCTAATTAAATTTACTCAACTTAGGGCATTAAATATCATGTACTTCATAGTTTGAGACTGTTCACTCAAATAGGGCAGAGTACTATTCTATCTAGACGTGTAAGTGTTTTTTTTAAATCACATGGAACGGTTTTTTTTTTTATACTAAAAAGTGGAGGGAGATTTGTTTAAAAACAAGTATTTCTAAAAGAAATATGTACATAGTCCTGGAAATTATTTGTGGTAAGGAAATATTCTTTACTCCAGTTGCATTTCTCAGACAATAAAGTGGTGCATCCATGCTACCTCCTACTTTGTCAACAAAGATGCTATTTACCCTTTACATTTTTGTATCATAATAGATTTTAAAAAAATCTAATATTCTTTATTGCAAGACATCCTTTTGTTAACAGATTTGTTTCTTTTTAATGTTTTACCTGAAATTTGACATGCTTACAGGACAGGTTTGCCTCTTTATTTAACGTTGTAGAAATGTAATTAATAAACAATGCTCACTACACGGTTTAGAATAGACTTTCTCATTTATAGTCTCTTCCAAATTTGATCAGTTAACAAAACTTAATACACCAATTGAAATATTTCTACATATGATGAGAATGTTTACAATTTAAATTTTAGAACTTGTTTTGGATGTGATTATATGTACGAAAATCGTGTAACACTATTGCTCATGCTAAGAACCGACATAATGGAATTACTGAAATAAATGTGCTGTGAGGAATGGAAAATATGGTGCAGATGTCTTGGTCATGATAAATTGTGGTTCTCCTTTTAAATTCCTTCCAAAAACAGATTAGTTCTTTTAATCTGAAATCAGATTCCTTTACAAATAACAGTTTTTGTATGCAAGCACCATTTCATTTTATTTCATGTAGTATGGCTAATACTATAGTTGAAACAAGGATATGCATTGATACTTTTCTTCGTATGTAAATAAAGTTAAAAGCAGTTAAAATAAGGAGTATTTTGGTAGAGTATATATACATACCTCACTGCCAGTGAAATTGCTTTCCTATGATATATCTCCTTACCAGAAAAATGTCTAAATAAAAAAAGACTTAAGAAAATTATAATGTCTATAGTGTGAAACATTCTTACTTTTATCATTGGTAGAAATTGTCCACTTGAGGTTGTGTTTCATTTGATTTATGTTGTTTATACATAGCTGGTTACTTTATTCACACACTTGATATGTAAAATTAGGAAATTGAACTAAATGAATCATTCCCAACCAATGGTCTCCTGATCCCTGGAGTATATAGTAGATAGGAAAAAGTATTTGTATAAAATTATTTTCATTTTGCCAAAGATGTAATAGAAAAACTGTATGTGTCTCTATAATGATGAGTCTAACTAAAACATCAAATTTCATTAACTTTTGACTGAAAATATACTAAGTCTGTTTTTACCAGTATTCTCGTATTAGGTTTCATTGATATAAATATATTCTATATTCAAATAGAATATATTTTTTAAATTGGAAGTCATACTACTGCATAGTAAGTAGTATTCAGAAATTAAGTGGTAAAAAAAGAATCCTGGCAGGAAGACTAGCAATCACCAGAGCCCCTTTCAACTCTAATTTTTATAGTTCTTTGTTTGATTTTATTAAACCAGCTGTCAAGCTGTAGGAATACAAGTAGAATAGGTAGTTTGACCACAGCTTTCATAAGCAAACAGATTAAATTTTTTACATTAAACTATTTTTAAAACAATGTTTCTTCAGGATGTAAGAAAGAATTAAATTATCAAATATAGTAATTCAAATTGGAAACAGTAAGCCAGAGAGATTCCTGAAAAGTAAATTAAACAAAGAACATTTCTCATAATAAAGATACTTGGGTTACAGAAATTTTTTAATTTCTTGGGGAGCACAGTTCATCTTTCATTTGGCAACTAGAAAGTTAATGATATATTTTCATTTGGCTTCCACTAAAAAATTATGAAATGTTGTTTTAAGTTATATGATAGACTTTCATGTTAAAGCATGTGCTACTTCAGTATTCAGTATTGCCAAATTGTCTTTTACAGTTATTTTATCATTGCCTAAGATATTTGAGCTTCTTTTTCTTTTTTTAAATAGTATTGATTTATTTAATAGCATTAAAATAAAAAAAGTTAACCTCTTCAAATTAGTATTTTCCACTATGCTTCTTTAGAATAGATTAGAACCATGGCATAGCTAATATCTCTATTTTAGATTTCAATTTAATTAGATAGATTTTTTAAAGGACATACATATAACCTCTCAGGGACTGTACAGTTGAAACATACTGATCCAAAATATAGCTTTGATTTTTTTTTTCTTACTAAGAAAGTGTAATATCTGCTCATTTTAGAAATATTTAGAAAATGAAAAATGGGTAATATCACTTGTGGTACTACTACTCAAACACATTTATTGGGTTGACCAAAAAGTTCATTTGGATTTTTCCATAAGATCTTACAGAAAGCCAGAACAAACTTTTCGGCCAATCTGATACTTTTAACAGCTTGTTAATGTTTCTTTCTCTTGTCTTATTGTTTGAGTGTAGTTATAAATGTAATTATTATAAAGTATCCACCCCAGTATCCCATTTTCCCAAGTTTATTTGAAATATAAGTGCTGCATTGTATAGACTAATCTCTGATACTTGATCTTGAGCATTTTCCACCACCAACAACCAGTTCTTTGATTCTCCAAACAATAGTTGGGTGTCCAACAGTTTAAGTCAATTCTGACATTAATTACTTGGAGTTAATGTCAGACTCCACAGGTTAAAGGGGTCAGTCCCAAAAGACTGCCCACACTTCAGATGCCAGTCACAAATATCGGGTCACCCATACTTGAGATGACTGGCTATAAATCAAAGGTTGCCATGACTGACTCTTCAGGTTTGATAATTTGCTAGAATGGCTCACAGAACTCAGAAAAAGACTTGACATTACCAGTTTATTATAAAGAACATAACTCAGGAACAGTGAAATGGAAGAGATGCATAGGGCAAGGTATGCTAGGAAGGAAGGTGGCATGGAGCTTCTATGCACTTTCTGGGTGTACCACCCTACCAGCACCTTGATGTGTTCACCAACCCAGTAACTCATCCCTTAGGGGGGTTATTATGGAGGTTTCATTGTTAGGCTTTATTGATTAAATAATTGGCCATTGGTGATTAACTTAGTCTCTAGCTCCTTTTCTCTCCCTGGTGGTTTCAGGAGGTGGTGGGACAGAAAATTCCAACCCTCTAATCCTCATGCCTTGGTCTTTCTGGTGACCCACTCCCATTCTGAAGCTATCTGGGGGCCCCCAGCCACCTCTCATGTCATTAGCATTTAAAAGACACTTTGATCACCCTGGAGATCTTGAGAGTTTTAGGAGATATGTGCCAGGAACCAGGGACAAAGACCAAATATTTATTTTTATATCACACCAGATGTAACACTTCTATGAGACAAAAACTAGTCAACATCAATAATATTTCAAACCATGAACTATAATTAGCATTCACCCCTGGTATGGAAGATAGCTATCCAATTTGTTTCAACAATGGGAATTTGGTGGGTTTTTTTTGAGGGCCAGTTACTGATGTTTAGTCAATAGCTTATAACTGATTTCTTGATTCTTTAGCCTATTTATAGACATAGGTACAACGTTGTTCTTTCTTGACTACTTTGATGACAAATAATTGAATATTTTTAATTGCTTAGGTAGACAACAGTAATAAGTAAAATTTAATTGATACCTCATTCTTAAGTCAGAAGTCAAGATGAACAGAGTGGTTATACTCTAATGTTACAGAGTTTTTCCTTGTTATTAAAGTTTTAGACAAAGTTTTATACATTCTCCACATTAAAAATTTGTTGTATTTCTATTCTAGTCTTGTTTTTCTGTTTTATAGACTATTCCTTTTTAAAAAAAACATGAAATCATGATCATGCTGTGTAGAAATTAACCATTTATTTATTCTCTAAGCTGTAGATCCATAAGCATTTTCATACCACTAAGTATTATTCCTAAGTATGCTTTAAATTTTTGCATAATGTACCATCATACCACATATTATTGCACCTCCATTGTTGATCATTTTATGTTGTCTCTAGGATTTTGGTATTTTAAAGAGTGCTTTTGATCAACATTCCTATAGTGCATTGTACACTATACACATCCAAAATTATTTTTACGATGAATTTCTAGTAGTAGAATTGATAGATTAAAGAGTTGGATATGGCTCACATATTTGAGGTTTTATATATGAATGTTCCAAATTGTTGTACAGAAGGGCCATATAACTTTATGCTCCTACCTGCAGCTTATGAGTATCAGGCTTACAATTCCTCTTGTCCTTGCCATTGTAGTCTTTAAAACTTTGCTTATTTTGGTAAAAAGTAGTATCTTGTCCATCTTTAAGTGACAAATGAAAACAAAGGAAGTGAATTTTTTATCACAAAGGCATTAACTTTCTGATTTAAAATAATATGAATACATGTGAATATGATCTACTAGATGATGTGTTTAAAATTACTTCAACTCTGATTTTATAGTAGACCAGTGGTATAATAGGGAGTATAAGTGCCCTATACTCCGTAGTCTTTCAAGAGATCTTTGATTATTATTTATTCCAAAAGCTTGTTTGTGTATCAATATGCGTTCTTCTGTGAGTTCCACAGCACTTCTCAGATACTCAAATTGGGCCATGACCACCACCACCACCACCACCACCCCCTCACCCCGCCTCCAGAAGTAAAGAATAGCTATTTTGAAAGTGTTAGTGTTGCCATATCAACTGTCAAGTGGTTTATATTTTTATTACAATTTAGGCAAATTCCCAAAAATCTTCTGACATAGATTTTTTTAATATGGTAGAAAGAAGAGATAGTGTGAAGTTTTGCCTCTTCTGAACAAATTGGTAAAACAGATAATTATTTGTTTTTTAAAACTAGTATTTGATTTCTTAAAGATATAAACCTAGAGAATTAGTTCTTTCTTAAACTATTAAGGTCATCCTCTGATTTTTATTTTTCTATTGATTGGCAGATTTCAACAAATACTTTAAGTAAGGAGCTTTTAGATAATGTTTAGTCCTATTTATAACTTAAAACTTAAAAAATTTTTTTAATTTCATTTATAAAGTCAATATATTGGTTATGTTTTGATAATCTTGGTACCCTGATTTAAAACCTTCTTAAGTACATAAATATATTTTATAAATAAAATAAACTTAATAAATATGCAGAACCTTAAATTCTCTTGAATATTTCAATGCCTCATATAACTTGCAAGTCAAAGTTGACTACTCAACTACACATTTTAAGTAAAATTTGGAAAGTTGAACTATAATAGGCCAGTTTTCTTTTTTTTTAATATAAATGTATTTATTTTAATTGGAGGCTAATTACTTTACAGTATTATAGTGGTATTGCCATACATTGACATGTCTTGCCAGATTACTTTTTGATGTAAAGTTCTAAGCATATGACCATTTAAAGATACAGATTCTTTACCACAGAGCCACCTGGAAAGCCATTTTAATCACCATAAGAACAGAATGTAGAACATTGACAGCACTCCCAGTTCTCCATCCCAATTAAATTCACCCCCTCCCATTCCTGTTATTCTGACTTTTCTAATATACAAGTTGATATCTAGGAATGCATATAGTTTAGTTTTGCATGTTTTTTTTTCTTTTACAGAAGTGGAATTAATACCATATGTATTCTTTTGTGACTCATTCCCAGTTAATGTTATCTTTGGAATTCATCTTTATTTTTCCCATAGCTGTAGTTTATTCATTTTGTTGTATATTATTACATGTCTATATATGACACCATTTAATTATTCATTTTATTATTGATAAACATTAAGGTTGTCTTTGCATGTTTCTTGACTTTTAAAAGCTGTGAAGCTATGAACGAACATTCTTGTCTGTCTTTTAAACATCTGCAAGTTTCTCTAGGGTGGTATATGCCAAAGAGTAGAGTTTTTTGATCATAGAGTATATGCCTCTTAGACAAAGCCAGCCTGTTTTCCAAGATGATTGTACACATTTATACTCTCATGAGGAATTCATAAGAGTTCTTGTTCCTCCCTGTCTTCAATGATACAATTGTCAGACTTAAATTTTTGCCAGTTGGTGAGTGTTAATGATATTTCATTGTGAATTTAATTTACGTTCCCCTAATTTCTATCAGATTGAATAATAACCTTTTTTATGTTTGTTTATTTTTCCTCTTTTGAGAAATAAATTGACAAATTGCCCATTTTTTTTCTGTTGGAGTATCTGTATTATTTCATATTGATACATAGGAATTCCACTAATTCTTAGGTTATTATGTGTTGTAGGTATCTTCTACTTTGTCAGTCTATTTTTCCAGTTGCAATTATAGCGACTATTGATGAACAATTCTTATAATTAGATACATCCTTTTGAATGTTCCTATTTAAAGATGCATATGTTCTCTTAATATTTGAAGGATATTTTTATTGGCTATAGAATTCTATCTAAAGTGGCAGTTATTTTCCCCCTGCATATTGAAGTTATCATCCACTATTTTCTGCCTCATTCTTGCAAGTTCATCTGTTACTCATTTTAAAATAACCTGTCCTATATTTTTTTAGCTACTTTCAAGATCTTTATCTTTAGTTTTCTAAAGTTTTTACTATGAAATGTCCTGTTGGGAATGCCTTTTGTTATTGCCAAGTTTGGGAACTCCGCTGGGCTTCTGGAAATTTCCTAGACCTTGTCTATAAAGTTATTTTTTCTGCCTCACTTTCTAGCTCCCTTATTCTTCTGGAACTCCAATTGATGTGTGTTAAATCCTTCTCACTTGCATCCTCTGGATTTTTTATCTTCTCTTCCCTACTTCTATCTTTATATTTTGGTGTTATATTCTAGATCATTTCTTTTAATTTATCTTCCAGCTTACTGATTTTCTCAGTTACTGTTAAATCTCATCCACTGAGATCTTAATTTTGGTTATGATTTTTTTTCAGATGTAGAATTTCTGTTGGTTTTTTTTTCAGATATGCTTTTCTATTGTTTCTAGTATCCTACTTGAATATTTTATCTTTGAATATGGTCTACATGATTGCTTTTATCTTCTGCCTCTGATAATTCCAGAATATAAAATAATTATGGATCCAAGTTTATTGATAGTTGCCTTTTCTATTTCTTGTTCATGGTGTCTTGTTTTCTTGTGTGCCTTCATGTTTAACAACATGGTGAACATTATATTTGGAAACTATTATAGAGCTATGTTGAAGTCTGGTATTGTCCCTCATAGGGTTTTCATTTACTCCTGTCAGGTGCCTCGAGATACTGCCAGTTTAGAACACCTTAGTCCAGGTTCAAGGTTTGCATTTCTCTGGCCTATCCAGATGACCCAAAGTCAGATTGTAAGAGCTGTGTCATGGGAAGGTTATAGAAAGGTTTGCATACTGCTGGTTTCACCTTTTACCCTGTGAATATAGTTTTATTTTCCTAGCCCAAGGCCATTGAATATGTGACTTAGTTTCATAACTCTCTCTTCCATATAGGACGTGTCTTCAGGGCAGGAATAAAAAGTTTCATTATTGGGTAATACTCTTGACTTTCTTGTCTCCTCTTCAAGTTTGGCATGGTAATTCTTTTTTATCTCGACACTTCTTTAATGCTTATATGACTTTTTTTTTTCCTATTCAACTTTCTTAGTTGACCCCAGTGAGAGAGAATTTATCCAGATTATTTAGTCTACCGTTATCAGAATCAGAATATAAAATAAGTTTTAAGTGCAGGTATTTTATAGGTTTTGCTCACTTCTGCTTTCCTAGATGAGTCCTGATAAAATATTATGCATCCAGTCACTATTCATTGAATGATTAAGTGAGTAAGCTATTATTTTAAAGAAAATTTAAATTTCTTAAGGGGTACATTTCCCTTTTTTTCCTCTTAAAAATAAAATTTGGCTAATCTTAAGAGTTTTTCTTTTCCAGATGTATTTTAGAATTAGTTCATCAAATTCTATTTGAAACCTGAGATTTTACCTAGAACTGCACTGAGTTTATTTTTAATTAATTTTTATTAGGGTATAGTTGATTTACAATGTTGTGTTTCTGCTGTACAACAAAATGAATCAGTTATACATATACGTATATCTAATCATTTTTAGATTCTATTCACATATAGGTCATTACAGAGTACTGAGTAGAGTTCCCTATGCTGTACAATAGGTTTTTATTAGTTATCTATTTTATATATAGTAGGGTATATATTGGAGAAGGAAATGGCAACCCACTCCAGTGTTCTTGCCTGGAGAATCCCACGGACAGGGGAGCCTGGTGGGCTGCTGTCTTATGGGGTCGCACAGAGTCGGACACGACTGAGGTGATTTTGCAGCAGGGTATATATGTTAATCTCAATCTCTCAATTTATCCTTTCTCCCCTCTTTTCCCCCTTGTAGAAAGAATTTGTGGAAATGGGAAAACATGAGACTTCCTTTTTAAGAACATGGTATATTTTTCCAGTTATCTTCATTTTTTTATGTCTTACAGTAGTCTTACCATTTCTTTGTAAAGAATTGTATGTTAAAGATTTTATTTCTATATATTTGTTTTTGTTGCTACTGTGAATGGATTTTTCTCACATTTTTCTTATTGAAATTGCTGATGTAAAGGGAAATTATTGATTCTGTGTACAGCAGTCTTATTCATATCTTTCCACATTGCTCAATCAACTCTGTTACATATCTCTAATATTTTTTTAATTAGTTTTCTTGAAATTTCTAAGTTGCCAGTTGTAATATCTGTAAATTGTGACATTTATCTCTTGCTTTCAAATATTTATCCTTTGTCAAGGACTTCCAGTACAACAGTGAACATTAATGGTGATAGCTGGCATTTCTCATATTCCTGATTGTAACTGGAGTACTTTTCTTTTATCGTTAAATATAATTTTCCTGAAAGTTTCTTTTAGACACAGTTTATTGAGTTAAAAACAATTTGTTTCTTATTGGGTAAGAGTTTTTATGTGGTTTTGTTTGTTTGTGTTTTTGGCTGTGCCACATGACTTGTGGGATCTTAGTTCCCTGATCAGGGATTCAACCCAGGCCAAAGCAATGAAAGCAACTGAGTCATATTCACTGGACCACCAGGGAATTCCTATGTGTGTTTTTTTAATTTTATTTTATTTTATAAAAAATGGACTTTTGTTCTTAACAAATTGTTTCTTCTGCCTTTGTTGAGATGTAGAAAATCATGTGATTTTTTTTCTTTAATTTATTGATGTCAATAAAATTTATTAATAGGCTTTTAAACATTGGACCATCCTTAAATTTCTCCTTAGTCATGACATGTTGCTTAATACTAGGAACTTGATTTGCTTTTGTGTCAATGAAGAATTTTTTCATGTGTATTAGTGATATTAGCCTTTACTTTTCTTCTGCTGTATTTTTCTGGATTTGGTATCCAAGTTACGTTAACCTCATAAAATGAGTTGGGAAGTTTAAATTTGTCTATACTCTGAAAGAGTTTTCATAACAGACAATATTGATTTCTTAAGAATTTGACAATACTTATTCATAAACTCATATGAGCTGTTAACTTTTGAGAGAGAGATATTTTGACTCCTTTTACTGTTTTGTTTATAATTAAAGGTTGTTAGGTTTTTTTCTCTCCCTTTGAGCCAATTTTAGTTTTGTTTTTCTTAGAGGAGTATACATTTCTTATAGATTTTCTAAAAATTTAGAATAGTTTGTACATAGTATATTTCTTTTTTTAATTTTATTTTATTTTTAAACTTTACATAATTGTATTAGTTTTGCCAAATATCAAAATGAACCCGCCACAGGTATACATGTGTTCCCCATCCTGAACCCTCCTCCCTCCTCCCTCCCCATACCATCCCTCTGGGTCGTCCCAGTGCACCAGCCCCAAGCATCCGGTATCGTGCATCGAACCTGGACTGGCAACTCGTTTCATACATGATATTTTACATGTTTCAATGCCATTCTCCCAAATCTTCCCACCCTCTCCCTCTCCCACAGAGTCCATAAGACTGTTCTATACATCAGTGTCTCTTTTGCTGTCTTGTACACAGGGTTATTGTTACCATCTTTCTAAATTCCATATATATGTGTTAGTATACTGTATTGGTATTTTTCTTTCTGGCTTACTTCACTCTGTATATTTCTTGCAGAGCTTCCCTGGTGGCTCAGCAGTAAAGAATCTGTCTGCTAATTCAGGAAAAGCAAGTTCGATCCTTGCATCAGGAAAATACAGTACAGAAGGAAATAGCAATCCACTCCAGTATTGTTGCCTAGAAAATCTCATAGACAGAGGAGCCTGGTGGGCTATAGTTCATGGGGTCGTGAAGAGTCGGACACAGCTTAGCAACTAAACAACAACAATATTTCTTACAAGTTATTTAGTCCCCATATCTGTCCATTTTCTCTTCTTTTTTGCTATGTAGTACAGCTTGTGAGATCTTAGTTCCCTGACTAGCAAATGAAACAAGGCCACAGCAGTGAAAGCACCAAGTCCTAATTCTGGACCTCCAGGGAATTTCCAGTGTTTACTTCTACTTTATTGTTTTTCTTTATTTTATTTTATTTTTTTTTAGGCAAATCAGTGTTACAGCTCTATTTTATTTAGAAGATAGCAGGAGAGTGAGAGAGAGAGAAAAGAGTGCACGCACGTGGGAGAGAGAGTCCGAGAGAAAGCGCTTTGGCTCCTCCTTTTATATGTTTTTTTCCTCCACCTGGGCCTGCCCTATGCAAATTGGGCTTAGCCAGGAGTGCTGTTTGTTCTGTTCGATCTGCCTGAAGTCTTCACTCTGGTCCTCAGGCCTTCCTTGTCTTAGCCACCGCCATTTTGGACTCCTTTTCCCTATTCTACCTACCTAACATTCCCCCCTCAAGAGATGGGAGGCCCAATTCTTTGGGAATAGGGGCATCAAGGTCTTTCTGGCTACTTCCTGCTGAACTGGGGCGGTGAGGTATATTGGGCCTCCCCCTCTTGCTAGTCTCAATCTTCAGAGCCCTTATAGCGGTGTCCAAGGGTGTGTGATATACTCCATGGTTAGCTGTAGTTTTGTATCTTTGTTGAACTGGCACTGCATGTTGGTAGCTGGTTGACCTGGGCAGGGACAACTTGCTGAAGGTTTTTTATCTATCTACCTATCTCTGTATTTCTCAGTATATAAAGTTATCCCTGTTGTTTATTATTGTACATTTAAACTTTGATTTTCTTTTTAACCAATTTCTCTTGTGTCTGAAAATAGTGTATAATACCTGGCCTTTGGGGTACAGAATTTTTTACATATATTATATATTTTTATCATGATTTAACTTCTTTAGGGCAGATATTACAACGTCAAAATCTATCTTGTGTGTCTCTTACTTTTTCTTTTACATTTTTCATCCCCTTGTTTTTTTTTACACTGTGCCCTGGGAGAATTCCTTAGCTCCTTCTTCCAACACACTGACTATAAAGCTAAGTTCATTCTGCTACTTGGCCCATCTGTTGAGTTGTTTTAAGGTTTGGTGTCTTGGTGTGTTTGTTTTTATACTTATTTTTTCTAAGATCTTTATTTGTTCTTAAAGGCCTATTTATCTCATGGTTGTGATTTCCTCTTTGCCTTCTAAAGATATTAATTGTACACGTTTTTAAGACTTTTCGCCCTATTGATTGTTTTCTTAGGGATTTAGTTCTATCTGTTGAGTTCGATGCCCTTTTGTGGTGTTGGTTTCCCTCAATATTTGGTAATTCTTTGCTTCTTTGCTCACTTACGTTTCACGTTTCTTGTTAGTCTTTCAGCAAATGTTCTATAAATTCAGCCTGTTTCTAGTGATTATAAAGACTACGACTAGTATCAAGTCTTCTAGAAGTGTAAACTTTGTTTCTTTTTTGGTATTGTAGAGCAATATCATGCCTCTCCCTTAAAAGGATCCCAACATCTGGAGTCCTTGTCATCTTTTGTAACTGTCTTCCCACGCATAGTCTGGTTTAAGATTTCCTCCTTCAGTCAGATTCCATTTACCTTCTGGTATTTTTTCCAGGAATTACACATAATTTATGATTAATCAAAATATACTTTCTTCTTTTCCAGTACTTTAAATTTTTTCATTGTGTCAGTTTTTAGGAAATAGAGGATCCTGTAATACATATTTGATCCAAACTTCAGAAGTTAATCCATAAATTATTGCATATATAACTTTCTTGATTCCCCTAGATCTCTTCCCCAGTAATTTTTGTCACTGGTAAACTTTTCAGTATAATACAGTTCAGAAGAGAGAGTTCTACATGAAAGTCCTTTTTTGATTGATAGAACAGTTCATGCAAATTGAACTGGAATGTTACTTCCCTAAACCGTTATGAAATCATATTACAAAACATGGTACTTCTGCTTCAGAAAACTGTTCTTTTTAGCTCCCTCAAATCTTTCTCTTCTGAGTATAATGAATAAGTCAATTCTTCCAGAAAAGGGGAGCAGTGCTTTCTTTTTTTTATTTTTTTTATTTTTAAACTTTACATAACTGTATTAGTTTTGCCAAATATCAAAATGAATCCGCCCCAGGTATACATGTGCTCCCCATCCCGAACCCCCCTCCCTCCTCCCTCCCCATTCCATCCCTCTGGGTCGTCCCAGTGCACTAGCCCCAAGCATCCAGTATCGTGCATCGAACCTGGACTGGCAACTCATTTCATACATGATATTTTACATGTTTCAATGCCATTCTCCCAAATCTTCCCACCCTCTCCCTCTCCCACAGAGTCCATAAGACTGTTCTATACATCAGTGTCTCTTTTGCTGTCTTGTACACAGGGTTATTGTTACCATCTTTCTAAATTCCATATATATGCGTTAGTATACTGTATTGGTGTTTTTCTTTCTGGCTTACTTCACTCTGTATAATAGGCTCCAGTTTCATCCACCTCATTAGAACTGATTCAAATGTATTCTCTTTAATGGCTGAATAATACTCCATTGTGTATATGTACCACAGCTTTCTTATGCATTCATCTGCTGATGGACATCTAGGTTGCTTCCATGTCCTGGCTATTATAAACAGTGCTGCGATGAACACTGGGGTACACGTGTCTCTTTCCCTTCTGGTTTCCTCAGTGTGTATGCCCAGCAGTGGGATTGCTGGATCATAAGGCAGGTCTATTTCCAGTTTTTTAAGGAATCTCCACACTGTTCTCCATAGTGGCTGTACTAGTTTGTATTCCCACCAACAGTGTAAGAGGGTTCCCTTTTCTCCACACCCTCTCCAGCATTTATTACTTGTAGACTTTTGGATCGCAGCCATTCTGACTGGTGTGAAATGGTATCTCATAGTGGTTTTGATTTGCATTTCTCTGATAATGAGTGATGTTGAGCATCTTTTCATGTGTTTGTTAGCCATCTGTATGTCTTCTTTGGAGAAATGTCTATTTAGTTCTTTGGCCCATTTTTTGATTGGGTCATTTATTTTTCTGGAGTTGAGCTGTAGGAGTTGCTTGTATATTCTCGAGATTAGTTGTTTGTCAGTTGCTTCATTTGCTATTATCTTCTCCCATTCTGAAGGCTGCCTTTTCACCTTGCTAATAGTTTCCTTTGATGTGCAGAAGCTTTTAAGGTTAATTAGGTCCCATTTGTTTATTTTTGCTTTTATTTCCAATATTCTGGGAGGTGGGTCATAGAGGATCCTGCTGTGATGTATGTCAGAGAGTGTTTTGCCTATGTTCTCCTCTAGGAGTTTTATAGTTTCTGGTCTTACGTTGAGATCTTTAATCCATTTTGAGTTTATTTTTGTGTATGGTGTTAGAAAGTGCTCTAGTTTCATTCTTTTACAAGTGGTTGACCACATTTCCCAGCACCACTTGTTAAAGAGATTGTCTTTAATCCATTGTAAATTCTTGCCTCCTTTGTCAAAGATAAGGTGTCCATATGTGCGTGGATTTATCTCTGGGCTTTCTATTTTGTTCCATTGATCTATATTTCTGTCTTTGTGCCAGTACCATACCGTCTTGATAACTGTGGCTTTGTAGTAGAGCCTGAAGTCAGGTAGGTTGATTCCTCCAGTTCCGTTCTTCTTTCTCAAGATAGCTTTGGCTATTCGAGGTTTTTTGTATTTCCATACAAATTGTGAAATTATTTGTTCTAGCTCTGTGAAGAATGCTGTTGGTAGCTTGATAGGGATTGCATTGAATCTATAGATTGCTTTGGGTAGTATACTCATTTTCACTATATTGATTCTTCCAATCCATGAACATGGTATATTTCTCCATCTGTTAGTGTCCTCTTTGATTTCTTTCACCAGTGTTTTATAGTTTTCTATATATAGGTCTTTAGTTTCTTTAGGTATATATATTCCTAAGTATTTTATTCTTTCCATTGCAATGGTGAATGGAATTGTTTCCTTAATTTCTCTTTCTATTTTCTCATTATTAGTGTATAGGAATGCAAGGGATTTCTGGGTGTTGATTTTATATCCTGCAACTTTACTATAGTCATTGATTAGTTCTAGTAATTTTCTGGTGGAGTCTTTAGGGTTTTCTATGTAGAGGATCATGTCATCTGCAAACAGTGAGAGCTTTACTTCTTCTTTTCCAATTTGGATTCCTTTTATTTCTTTTTCTGTTCTGATTGCTGTGGCCAAAACTTCCAAAACTATGTTGAATAGTAATGGTGAAAGTGGGCACCCTTGTCTTGTTCCTGACTTTAGAGGAAATGCTTTCAATTTTTCACCATTGAGGATAATGTTTGCTGTGGGTTTGTCATATATAGCTTTGATTATGTTGAGGTATGTTCCTTCTATTCCTGCTTTCTGGAGAGTTTTTATCATAAATGGATGTTGAATTTTGTCAAAGGCTTTCTCTGCATCTATTGAGATAATCATATGGTTTTTATTTTTCAATTTGTTAATGTGGTGTATTACAATGATTGATTTGCGGATATTGAAGGATCCTTGCATCCCTGGGATAAAGCCCACTTGGTCATGGTGTATGATCTTTTTAATGTGTTGTTGGATTCTGATTGCTAGAATTTTGTTAAAGATTTTTGCATCTATGTTCATGCTTTCTATTCACTGCAGTCACTAGATATATATATAAACACTTCATGAAGATAAATGGAAATAGATAAGGAATGAAAACATTTTTTAGGAGTTAATTTAAGACATAGATGATTAAAATGAGTAAATTTTTTGTGTGTGATTAACATTTTATATTCTGCTTTTTAATTTTTTATTTGATTGTTATAAGGGGGTGACATTTATTGTTATTCATTTCTGTTTGCTCAAAGTGACCAAGCTGCTAATTTGAAATACCTGTTGGGGCCATTTCAGAACTGGAGCATTATTTACCAAAGGTGAAAAATATTATGTGAACATGGTTTTTCAAGACCTGTGCTATTATTTTATATTTGCAAGACCTTTGGAAGATCCATAGACGATGAGACCACTTCTCACCCAGAAGGCCAATACAAAAAGGAATTAAGGCTATTCACTGAGAAGATGGGAAAAACTTATGTTCTTGCATATGTAATTCTGAACATACGTTTTCTCTATTAGACATCAGGTACTATTGTATTTCCTCTTCTCACAACACAACAGGCGATGCTTTCTCCATGGGACTAAAGCCAGTATGGCTCTGTGAATTGATAATTAGGAGCTCTAGTTGAGTGCACAGTCTGCTACGTGACATAGAGTACACAAATCAGTGCCTCACGTCATTACTGGTAAAATCAAAGGGTTCTAAATGGTAATATTGGCACAACAGTAAGTTTTATTTTGTCCTCATGACCCATTTTCTGGATGGTCTACTGAATTAAAAAACATAAAATGCAGTATATACTAAAGAAGTGAATAGATTTAGTCAGGGCTCACCTTATAAAAGATCTTCCAATAAATTTCATATTTTATCTAACTCTTCAGAGGAAAGAAAGGTCTGATCCTCTTTGTTCATCATTGCTACTTCTAGACTTTTCTTTCTCTCTCTCTCTCTCAAAAATCCCTAGCTGTGAAGCTCACGCTATCAGACTGTACTACTCACTCCTCCCTGTTGCAGTTACCAGTCCCCCAGTATGCCGTAGTCTTGAAGGTTTTTAGCTGCAGGTCAGTCTCTGCAACACTCTCACAGTCCATGAGAAGGTGACGTTAGAGCAAATTGCTGAAGAAGATGAGGGAGGTAGGGTAAGTGTATGGGCTGAGGGAGAAACAGGTGCAAAGACTGAATGAGAGCACGTTCAGTGTGCTGCAGGAACACAGGAAGGCCAGTTATGTTTGGACAAAAGCAAGTGGGAAGTAGGAGATAACATTAGAGAAATAATGGAGATTTGGGTTCATGTAGGACCCTTCTGTGCCACGATTAGGCATGTAAGATCATAAGATCTCTGTAACGAGTTATCCTTTGCTATTTCAGTCTCACACTTGCATGATCATACCCTAAACTTTTCTATGTCCATAACCGCAGCTCTGGTTTTTTTTCTGTTTCAGTATTCCTGAAAGTGAAGTGAAAGTCTTTCAGTTGTGTCTGACTCTTTGCAACCCCATGGACTATACAGTCCATGGATTTCTCTAGGCCAGAATACTAGAGTGGGTAGCCTTTCCCCTCTCCAGGGGATCTTCCCAACCCAGGGATCAAACCCAGGTCTCCCACATTGCAGGCTGATTCTTTACCACCTGAGCCACAGGGGAAGCCCAAGAATACTGGAATGGATAGCCTATCCCTTCTCCAGTGTATCTTCCCAACCCAGGAATCACACTGGGGTCTCTTGCATTGCAGGCAGATTCTTTACCAACTGCCTGCAATTGGTATCAGTATTCCTAGTCTCTGAATTACCATTTCTTGCCTTCCAATTTTATTCTCTCATGAACTCTGACTCTGTAATACCTCAGCCCCACCAGGGCCTAAAATCTGATTTTACCACCTTTTTATTTGATTCTCAGTCTCTCCATCTACTACCCCTCTTGTTACCCCTTACTGCTTACCCAAATTTTATTCCTTAGTCATTTATCAAGATCACTCTTGTAATCACTCATCCCTTGTCCCTCTCTCACTTTGTATATTCTCTTGGCAAAATCCCAACCCTAATTAAACCAACTTTCCACACTTCATGTTTTTTCTCCCTATCTTTTAAAAAACCCTCTTTTGTCTACTAGCCATTTCTGCTTTTCCTTTTAAAGCAAAACTCCTTGTCAGAGCCAGATATAATAATCATGATAACATTTATCATGCACTTGCTATGTGCCAGGCAGTGTTCCAAATATTTTACATATATTAATCTTATTTTATTGTCATAGCAAAGTAGAAAATGAAGTAGAGAATATCATCTTTTACAATGAAAAGAAAGCATGAAGAGCTTCCTTTCCCAACAGCTGGTAAGTAGTGAAGCTAGAATTGAGTTCCAGGCAGTCTGGCATCAGAGCCTGTGCTCTTTAACTATTAAGACCAAACCAAAGTATATTCTAAATCCCAGTTGTCAGACACGTTAGCATCATACTCGAGTTTCCAAGAATGACCACAACCCACCTCAGTCCTCATTCTTCTTGAGTGGTGGTGGTAATAGGTTGAAGCTGCTGGGCTGTGGTGTTTTAAGGTAGAGTTTTTCATGTAACCTTAAGTTTAAAATTGTTTTTAGGCTGAGGGCTCTCACTCTCTTGTGATCTTGAGGCTTTAACCCTTTTTAAAAATTTCTTTTTGCTTTGCATTTCTCTTTTACACTGCACCCAAGTTTGTTGATAAAGGGCTCAAGGCTGCCTCTCTCTGGTTGAAGTTCATTGTATGCCAAACAGGAACCAGAGTTGGGTTCATGGAAAGGGAGTTGTAGAAAAGACTTTCTGATCCTGATTTCTTTATTTGAGTTGTCCTCTCTGCAGAACTTCATGCTCAGATAATCGCTTGTAATCCATTATTTATTTGTTACGTTCTATGTCATCTTTGAGAGGGAAGAATTTAGATAAACATCTAGTATGGATATTTTGTAAATAACTACTGATTTAGAAATTTTTAAATACTAAAGCCTCAAGAGCAGTTAAGTTTTTAAGTTAAGAACAAAGGAACATCAGAAACACTCTGGCTGACTAACCTCATTCTCCTTGACAGAAATGGCCAAGGTCACATGCCCTTTGCTAAACCGTTACTGGCAAGGAGAAACCATCCTTATGATTGACTTTTCCCTTTTTTCCTGGGTACAGGTTGCAGAGTCAGCCACAGTCCCTAGGGAGAAAATGCAATCATTTCCCAAGTGATGTCTATTCACTGTGGAAGTTTTATTTCTTAGAAAACATAAAGCTGAATAATTTTGCCACACTGGCCTAAACTTGATGAACAAACCCCATTGATCATTTAGGGATAATATCTGAAACGTTTACCTCTTTGGTTCTAAAGAAAATGTATAACTTGATAGAGATTTGACTTAGAAGTGTTCAATACTGTATTCTTTGGGGTGAGTTGATCTTTTATACTAGATATCTGTCTTAGAGCTTTGTCCTAATCACTTTTAGTAAATAAAGTATTTTGGCCAAAGCTTTGACTTGATACAGCTTGATCATAGATACAACAGTTGTATCTATGTTGGCTGCTGCCACTTCTTAATATAAGAAAGGTCTTTTTACGTGTGTTAAATGTAAATACTAATCCTTATAACAGGTCCTTCATGTTGATGCCAGTACTGTGGATGAGGACAAAATCATATTTATACTAAGAAATACTCCAGATGAATTATGGATTGAGTAGAATCCATAGAAAAAATAATAAGAGGTTTGACGAGGCTGAACAGGTCAAAGTCTGATTTCTGAAAGTGAAGATCAGAGAGTAAAACTAGCATTAGGGAGTGTAAGGAAGGAAACTTTGTTTAGAGCAGTTTCAAACTCAATCCAGTGGATATGCTTGAAGAGCCAACAAGAAAAAAAAACCACAAACTTTGCTTCCTTGCAGACTGAGGGCAAGGGAGGTATTCTGGGGGTGGGAGGGAGATTGTTAAAACTGATGCAAGAAGAAAGAGAACTTAAGTTTCAAGAGTAGCTCTGTTTCTTCACATTTCTACTAATTTTCACATAATTCTCTGATTCTGTAACACTATTAGAAACACTCAGATGACAAATACAACTTCAGTTAATGTTTACTTTTACTGAATAAATACAGTTTTCCCTTGACCAGAAGAAAGAACAGTACTGTGAAGACAGAAGACCTTTCTCCATAACCTAAATAAAAAAAATGGATGGTATTTCCCACTGCGGTCAGTTGATGATGGTGAAATGACAATGGCAATGCTGAAGGCATATTTGAGGGTAGTGTTTGGAGGAAGGAAGTTGGGCGTAGGGAAAAAAGTATAAATCAAGTATTGTAACTTGATCTTTAGACCTGAGTTGTTCCCTACTTTAGCAAACACAAAACCCTGAATTCATATTGTTTTTAGTCACTAGATTGGACTATATGATCTCTTGTTCTTCTACCTCTAAAATTTTGTAGTTATAACAGAAAGTATCCATGCTAACACTAATAAAATAGCCTGAACAGTATCAAGAATATGAAATATAGCTTATAGAGTATAGTGTCCTTTTATTTAACTTTATGCTGAACTGTAGGTTTATGTAATGATTTTTCCCCCCTGAGGTAAATGATTTTTACCTCAGAAAGGTTTGCAGAGTTCATTTTGGCAAAGATAAAAGGCAGAACTGATAACGTATCATATCGCCACATGGAGGCCAGCAATTAGACATAAAGCCAGACAACAATCACAAGGAGAGCCATAAATAAAAGAGAATCTTAATGTGATTTAAATACCGTGACTGAGTTGCATTCAGTGTCAGCCTGGTCACCAAGTCCAGTGTGACATCATCTTCTATAGAGATGTAGTCTAGCAAAAGACTTCTGCATCCACCATCTGGCCCCTGACTCAGTGAGCACATTTCACTGAATGACACATAACCCGGTGGGATGCACCAAATTTACTTAAACATGAGCACATCCTCTTCTCATAACAAAGGCTGGACATGACCCTAATTTTGTATTCTGTAAACAATGTTGTAGAAATTATTAAAACAAGTCTTCTGGGTAGGCCTATAAACATATACTGATTTTGATTACTTTGTCAAAGCCACAATTTCACAAAATACAGATTTCAGTTTAAATAGAGAAGCCAATTAAATGTGTCTTTAAAATTCATTCTCTATATGGTAAAATATCAAGTGAAAAAGAATCAATTTGTGACTAGGTAATCTGATCCTCCAATACAAGAGTTTGAGCAGAAAGTTCCAAAAATTAGAGTTTCTGTTCTCTGTCACAAGCTTCTGAGAAGTGTGCCAAATGAGCACCACTGAAGAAAAATTGCTCAAAAATTTTGACTTTTTAGTTTATATTTTCAACTTCAGTTTCAGGCATGTTCCAGAATAAAGGTAATCAGATCCAGTTTTTTCAGTCTCTGAGAGAGTTTACTGGGCTTCTTTTATTCTGTATTACTTTGGAAATATTTCACATTTCCGGATGATTTGCCTACAGAAAGTATTTTTCCTTTAAGTACATCTTTGGCATTCCTCAGACTGCTCATTTTTTTTTTTTTTTTTTTTTTTTTACTGATTCTTGGGAGGGAAGGAGACTATATTGTAGCCTCTTCTATTATTTAAAAAGCACTGCAACTCTACAGATCCCTAGTTAATACTCAAGACTTTTTGATGGTCTGTGGCATCCTCTCTGACAAAGATAAATGTTAAAGCAAGAGCATTATGGGGAAATTGGAACTAAAAATAACTAAAAGTAACCATTTTTTCCTCACAAAGTTATATAAAACTATAGAGTTGGCCAAAAAGTTCACTCAGATTTTTCTGTAACATCTTACAGAAAAACCCAAATGAACTTTTTGGCTACCCCAGTACAACCCTTTGTTGGAATAATATAAGAAAACTTTACTTAGGAACTGAGGTGCAGTTAATAGATATAACAGGAAATAAAATAGCATTATTTAGACACAGGAAATTCAAAGAAGAAGGAAAAGCATATCTTTATAAATGAGCAGAAATTTTAAATGATGTGAGAAAGAAGAAATATTAATGCAAAGTTCATGTAAACTGTTAATTAGAAACTTACAGTGGAAATAGAGCATGTGACTAATAAGGTAAGAAATAATGTAAAATCCTGGGAAAGCCTACTTAAGCTAGACCTCTTCAGGGCTACAGCACTGATAATATTTCATGTTTCAAGAATTGACCTGAAGGGCAGTGAGGTGTTGAAGGTGGCAGAAACGCCTCATAATGTTACATTTCAAATGTCTATAGTCTCTTAGACTTCATAGTCTGGTAAACACTGAACTTAGGCTAGGTAAAAAAATCCTTAATTCATAAACTCATTTAAAAGAGCACCAGGCTGGGTAATAGCAGTGTTAACATTTTTAAAGAATGAAACCTATTCAGACAGTCTGATACTGGACTGTAAGCTTCTGTCTTGAATGTAAACCACATCTGAATATTAAAGGTCACTCTAGGGAAGATGGTGATGAGCTAGCTCCTCTTTTTCTCCCCTGAGTTCCAAATAATAAGAGATGAGCATAAGCTTCAGCGTGAAGGATCTGGGCAGAGAATAAGAAAGAATATTGATCATTGAAGGTGGGGTACTGAAGGAATCTTATTCTCTTCAAAAGTTACTACTTGGCTTAAAAAAAAAAAGTTATTACTATCTACTGTCTATCCCCAAATAGTTACTGTTTGTGATGTAAGTAGCCTGGTGGAAAGAGATGTAATGAATTAATGCAAGAAGTAGGAAGTCTCCGAACTGGAGACTTTCTCAACGCAAATACCAAATAACATAAGATAAAAGCATAAAAATACAAAACCACACAAATGAGACACAGACTTCCCAGGTAGCCCTAGTGGGAAAGAACCCACTTGGGAATGCAGGGGATACAAGAGATGTGTTTTTGATCTCCAGATCGGGAAGATCCCCTGGAAAAGAGAATGGCAACCCACTCCAGTATTTCTTGCCTGGAGAATTTCATGGAAAGAAACCTGGTGGGCTACAGTCCATGAAGTCGCAGAGTCGGACACGACTGAGCGACTAACACTTTCATAGATCTACATAATAACAGCTTTTAGCTAATTAAGCTCTCTGAAAACATTCTGCTTTTGGATAGCATAGGAGTTTGCATTTTTAGCTTTGTCATTTAACACAATTTTGAACTGAGTCAGAGTCTCATTAGCAACTATGATCTGTATACAGTTTGTAGAACAGCCTTCTAGAGAAAGTTTTCAAACAAACATTTGGCATCAACAGAATGTTTCTAATCAAACTGTCAGTGTTATTCATAGTACAGCCTTCGACTTCCAGAATATTGTCTATCTTAAAGACTCTGAGAATCCTAGGGCAGTAGACCAATGCCAGGTGAATTACACTGAGGGCTTGGGTCCTGGGCAACTAGAATCCTGAGAACTAGGTTGCCCTGACTGAGATTGAACTGTTTCTGCTGGAATAGATACAGGAAGATATCTGTGGTATTTTAGATTAGAATTTTGGAACTTCACACAACTCATTAAAAATCATACCTGCTGTGCCTATAGAATCACAGATTCAACGTAAGAATAATGTGTTCAAAAAGTTTTAGCCCTGTGCAGTGGTGTGCTAGTTAAAATATCTGGTTTTCCTCACAAGGAGTGTGTGTGTTGCTAGGGAAGGCAGGGGTACACAGGTGTCTGATTTGTAGCATTTGCCAATTTCTATAATGTAAATGTCCCACCATAGCCAATTGCCAGCTACCAGATTGACATCAGTGTCAGCAAAGTTGGGAAGAGATGTGCAGAATCATTGCTCATTGCTCCATCAGACCTGTGGTCCTTGTCAAATGCATGTAGAGCACAGAAGTTCAGAAGCATCAGTTTGTGTTATTTAATGACAGCCATCATTGTCATTATCAAGTAGAACTTCTCCGTTCCACCTTGTGACAAATGCTCTAAAAGCAGACCTAGCATATGGCTTCTCCTCCATCTGAGAGCTGTGACTTGAGTCCTAAACACTTTAGTATTTAACAGAAGATTTCCCCAGTAATGCCCTTTGTAGTAATATTACCCAGTTCCTTATATGTTCTGGCTTTTATAATCAGAAAATGAAATGTTTACAAGTCAACAGAACAAATGCTTAGGGGCAGTAAGTGCTCCTTCAGATCAGAAAAATAATTTTGAGGCATGTTTTATTTTGGATTTTAATATTTTGGGTGTTAAAAAGGCTGATAACACACCAAGAAACACTGCTTACCATTTGATAGAAAAACTGACTGTAAACAAACATTTGACAGCAGTCTCCATTTGCTTATTTTTGAAACAGTAGAACTATATTACATTAAAATATCAGTTCATGGCCCACCTCCTATCTTTATTCCCAGACCTGTGCATATCTTTGTAACCCCAGGATACATGTATCTCTTATCTTGAATCTCTCTGTAAAAGATTTCTTGCAAAACAAAAGGGCATTAGCTTCCCCAGTGCCAAAATGCCCAAATGGCTTGGGTTCCTACCCATAAAATATATTCACACTTACTTATAAATTCTGCACTGTGTATTTAAAAAGCGGAAACCATTTGGCAAATTGCCAAAAACTTCCCCTGAATATTGGAGGAGAAAGCAGATGGATTCTTAGGACACAGTAGTTCCAATCATGATATGGTTAATAAATTAGTGGTAATGTTGATAATAACACATTGCCACTTACAATGAATGAACTTTTTGCATGTATGTACCTCTGGCTACATAATGCTGAATAACATTAGTAACATAAAATGTCATTGTCCAGTCTCAGGGCCTCTACCAGTGATTAACATGTATGTATTCAGTAAGTAGGTGATAGGTGCCTTCTGTGGTGAGGCATTATGGAGTCTGTCAAGATGAATTAAGATTATTATTATTTGACTCACGGTGGCCAAGATTTGGAAATGCTCACACATATTTAGACTATGAAATTCTTAGTTCCTTTCATTTATCACTGGGAGAGACTTTTAAGTTTAAATAAGTCATTACCATGGTCCTAATAAGACTTTTCTTCTTAGGTTTGGCTGGTTGGTTTTTTGTTTTTGGCTGGTTGTTTTTTAGTGTATGTAATAACTCAATCCCAGTTGATCAACACATCCCTAAGTCAACAAATTTGATATACCACATGTCTAAGGTCATACTCAGGGTTTATTTCTTCACTGAATTTTTCCCCAGCAGTAACAGTTAATGACAGTGTGATGCAGTCATCTTAATTGCTATGAGTTAGCACAGCTCTCCTCCATTGCTGTGGGTTAATAATGAACTGGATTCATTGGCTGATTCTGATATAGCTGACATCACATGTCACTGACAGTGTGCCATTGTAGAAAAGGATTAGGAAAAGGAGAGGGAAGATGCAAAAGAAAAGCAAACTTCAGTCAACACATTAAGACATTCTAATTCAATTATTTCAGTCTGTGCCCAAGGAAAATGAGCCAAATGAAAAAATTACAGAGCACCTCCTAATCATTTGCTGTAACATTAGGTGCTTTTTCTCCTCTGATATTAAAAAAAAATCAATGGTAGAAGTGAGTTATGAATTACATTATTTTGAGGCTTCACAGTAAAGCTTTCTGTAAATCTTACAGTCAGACCTCCTGCTCAGTCCACTCTGTGGTACTAGACAATAGCTAAGGTACCTTTGACATCTAGAGTTGTAAGCTCCACATATGAATGAAAAGTTTTTGAGGAAACCATACTGCTCCTTAATCATCTTACTGGGGCTGGTGATGGCTACCTGACTCAAGTGACACTGTTACTAATGAACTTTGAAACATGATGAAGCAGTGACTCTCCTTGGGGACAAGGGATGTACTGACAACCTAGGTGTTCCTCTGGGATATCTGTACTCTCCAAATCTTCAGACGATGTTGTTAGGAAGTGAAAAGCTCTTTAAAGGAATCAGATATTCCCAGAAATCTGCTCAGTGTCATGGTCTTACAGCCCAAAATATCCTCACTGGAGTTTTTCCAAGAAAAATCTTTTCCTCTGATTTCTGGGATGCATGGTCAGGCTTGGGCCTCTGCTGGGATGTGTAGGTGTAGATACTTGATTTTCAAACATGTGTTTAGTTGCTAAGTCGTATCTGTCTCCATCACGACTGCATAGACTGTAGCGCACCAGGCCCACTCTGGCTAAATGCAGGCACATTTAGCCACCAGGGTTGCCCCAGTCTCTAGGGAGAACCAAATCTGGAGCCCCTGTTGTGACTTTCTCTCTTCTGTGTTACAACCGCAGAAGCCAGAGCAAATGGTATGGTTTGTGTATAGAACCACCAGATGGCAGTGTGTGGAGAATGAAAGAGCATTTATAACCTCTGCAGGATGGATGCTAGTTTAAGTTGTCCTGGTTTCTTAAGGACTTTCTTAAACATCTCAGCCCAGTGATCAAGAAGGAAAAAGAAAAATAATTGCTTACTTTCAGTGGTGGAAATTACCTTTGTAAGCTTGTAGTGCTGTGGTTTGATGACATTTCTGAAACTACCAGAAACCCATTTATAATTAAATTACATGGGGTAAGGAACGGGAAGAGACAGAGAGATCCTAACAAAAATTAAATACTAAATTGGGGTGAACCAGGAGGACGCATCAGAAGGTAGAAATATGGAAGAAAATTGTTTCTACCAAGTACTAATGTTACCCATTTATCTAAGAAGAGAAGATCACTTCTTATTCGTGGTGTAATCAGGTGGAGCCATACAAAAATTATGCTACTCAGGATCTGTGACCTGCAAAAATGATCATTGCGTGTGGTTCAACTTAAAACGAAAAACTATTGGACACAGGGTAAATTTGTAAAATATGTAAAAAACACACTAAAATATTCCATGACTTACTCGTAGTAGGGTGCTAGAAAGACAATAATCCAAAATAAATTTTTTAAAAACACTACAGTCAGTTCTTTAATTTGAAAAAATTCTAATCCAAAATGCTATATGCTCAGGGATGATTTAAGAAAACTGCAAGTTTGCAAGGTTTGTTTTTGTTTTTTTTTTTTTTGGAGAGAGAGAGAAAGCAAGTCTAGTTAAGCAAGTATTTTGTATTAACCCCAAAGAAATATAACACCAAGCAGTGTTTTCCATTTTTAAAATTTTAGCTATAGAATAGACTAGATGAAGAGTGGTCATGTGCTGGTGAGCATTAGTCTTTTTGCACTGATGGTGCAAAGCCTCCTGGGCGTGGCCTTTCCCACCCACAATGTAGCCTTGTCCTGTGATGCCATCCACAGGTCCTCTGCCACCTGACAGTTTCATGGGTGTCTGCAAGCAACCAAGGATTGGGCTTGGCTGTGCCAGCCTGCCCTGGTCTGTCCCTGGGCACAAGTGGCATGTGGACTCCTGTCATTTTTCATCCATGATTTCTGGATCATTTAGACTAGCTTTTGTGTTTGCTAACAGATCATAAAAGACCACAGAAAATAATGAAGGGTACTTTTTGGTTGTAAACATAGGAACGTAGTAGGCTTACCATTTGAAAGGAATATTGAGTAGAAGTACATACTTTTTTCTATAAAATTTAAGGATAATCTGATGATAAAGGGAGAGGCAAAATGGTATCTTAATGGCATTTTTATGGGGTAAAAAGGAAAAAACTATATTTTTCAAAAATATGAGAAAATACTATGAAAACACTAATTCCTTAGAATAGTTCTGGTAAAGATAGGTATTTATAAAGTACTTGACAGTGTACATAACCCTCCTTATAGTGCTCCTATGACATGGAGTCATTCTGATTTTATAGAGTAACAAATAGAGGTATATTCCTAGAGCTTTAATAACTTCTCCAGTGTCATAAACAGTATGCCAAACAAACAAGTTTCAAATCCAGGTTTTGCTGAAGTTTAGTATGTGATGGAAGGCAAAAAAATCTGTGCTTTGGTAATCAAACCCACCTCAGTATTGTTTTCTTTTTGTTAACTTCATTTCTTATCTTCAGATTAACTACTTCAGTTTCATCATCTGAAAAGTAATTAATGATAACTCCTCCTTTAGAAAGTCATTGTGAAGATTAAAAAGAATATGTAGGAGAGTGCCTAGATCATTGTAGGTACTCAAAAAATGGTAACTACTTTTCTTGGCATTTCACTCATAGGAGTACAAAATTCTGCCAACTATTCCTTTGTAGAGCTTCCAAACTAATAACGTGAATGAAGGAAATCTAACATCACAAACCTGTTAAAAACAACAGTAGCAAACTATTTTAAAACCGTAGTATTTTTGGACCCAGAAAAAAACAATTGTATAATGCTGCAGTGTCCAATATAATGGCTACCAGCCACATATGACAGTTGAAGCTTAAATTAGTTAAAATTAAATTTAAGTCAGTTCTTCAGTCATACTAACAAAAGAAAATATAATGTTAACCTTTCATTTCCAGGTAAAGAAATTGAAAATTTCTACTTAATATGTTCAGTTCAATATTCTTGTCTCCTCTTACCCTCAGTCACCACCAGTTTACTTTCTATTAATACCTTTGCTACAGTGTCTTCATAAATGGTAGAAACCATTAAATACCTGTAAGTTATCAATCACTTATCTGGCAGTTGATAGTAGGTATCAGCTGGAACCATTGCCAACCCTGTTGACCAAATACTGCATAAGGCCTCACCCTATAACCTGTGATTTCTTAAAATATGGCTACTTTACAAGAGCAAGAATTCCAAAAGAGAAACGGGTAGATGCTGTATCATTTTCTCTAACCTAGCCTCAGAAGTCGAAGCTACACATCAGCAGTCTGTCTTACTCTGTTCATTAGAAGTGAGTCACTAAAGATGGCCCGTATTCAAGGGGAGAGGATTTACACAGTGTGTCACAAGTTACTTCATTCCTACTGCTTATAAAATATCTTCATCATTCCTTAGAACTCCCCCAAAGCCTTTCATCTTATTACAATGTCAGGATGAGGTTCAGGTTCAGGATTTTGTCACCTAAGTCAGAACCAGAGGCAGACAAGGCTCTTTGAATGTGGTTCCCTAAGTACAGCTCTGAAAACTTGTGAGCTGAAAAGTGAACTTTCCCATTCCCATCAATATTACAGTGATGGGGCAGGATAACTATAGACCCTCCCATTCAAAAAGAGAAAACAGGAGGAACACACATTATTGTTCTGTTGTTGTTGTTCAGCTGCTAAGTTGTGTCCGACTCTTTGCGACTCCATTGACTGCAGCACTCCAGGCTTCCCTGTCCTTCACTGTCTTCCAGAGTTCACTCAAACTCACAATCATTGAGTCAGTAATGCCATCCAATCATCTTATCCTCTGTCGCCCCCTTCTCTTGCTCTCAATCTTTCCCAGCATGAGGGTCTTTTCTAGCGAGTTGGCTCTTCACCTCAGGTTGGCAAAGTGTTGGAGCTTCAGCATCAGTCCTTCCAATGAATATTCAAGGTTGATTTCCTTTAGGATTGACTGGTTTGATCTCCCTGCTTGTCCAATGGACTCTCAGGAGTCTTCTCCAGCACCACAGTTTGAAAGCATTAATTCTAAAGCACTCACCCTTCTTTATGGTCCAACTCTCAGATCCATACATGACTGCTGGAAAAATCATAGCTTTGACTATATGCACTTTTGTCAGCAAAGTGATGTCTCTGCTTTTTGATACGTTGTCTGGGTTTGTCATAGCTTTTCTTCCAAGGAGCAAACATTTTTATTTCATGGCTACAGTCATGGTCCTTAGTGATTTTTGAGTCCAAGAAGATAAAATCTGCCATCCAAGAAGATCAAAGATCCCATCTGCCATCTTTTTCCCCATCTACTTGCCATGAAGTGATGGGACCAGATGCCATGATCTTAGTTTTTGAATGTTGAGCTTTAGGCCAGCTTTTTAACCTCTCCTCTTTCACCCTCATCAAGAGGCTCTTTAGTTCCTCTTCACTTTCTGCCATTAGCGAGGTGGTATCTGCATATCTGAGGTGGTTGATATTTCTCCAGCAGTCTTGATTCCAGCCTGTGATACATCCAGCCTAGCATTTCACATGGTATACTCTGCATATAAGTAAAATAAGCAGGGTGACAATGTACAGTGTTGATGAACTCCTTTCCCAATTTGGAACCGGTCCATTGTTCCATGTCTGGTTCTAACTGTTGTTTCTTGACCTGCATACAGGTTTCTGAGGAGACAACCAAGATGGTCTGGTATTCCCGTCTCTTTAAGAATTTTCCACAGTTTGTTGTGATCCACATACTCAAAGGCGTTAGCATAGTTAATGAAGTAGATGTTTTTCTGAAATTCCCTTGCTTTTTCTAGGATCCAACAGATGTTGGCAATTTAATCTTTGGTTCTAAATCCAGCTTGTACATCTGGGATTTTTTTGTTTATGTACTGTGGAAGCCTAGCTTGAAGGATTTTGAGAATTACTGTCTAGCATGTGAAATGAGCGCAACTGTAATGTAGTTTGAACATTCTTTGGCATTACCTTTCTTTGGGATAGAATGAAAACTGACCTTTTCCAGTCCTACGGCCACTGCTGAGTTTTCCAAATTTGCTGGCATATTGCGTGCAGCACTTTAACAGCATTGTCTTCTGGGATTTGAAATCACTCAGCTGGAATTCCTTCACCTTCACTAGCTTTGTTCATAATAATACTTCCCAAGGTCCACTTAACTTCACGCTCCAGGATATCTGGCTCTAGGTGAGTGATAACACCATCGTGGTTATCTGAGTCAATAAGACCTTTTTTGTGTATAGTTCTTCTGTATAATCTTGCCACCTCTTCTTAATCTCTTCTGTTTCTGTTAGGTCCTTACTGTCTTTATCCTTTATTGTGCTCATCTTTGCATGAAATGTTCTCTTGATATCTCCAGTTTTCTTGAAGAGATCCTTCCCATTCTATTGTTTTCTTCTATTTCTTTACTTTGTTCACTTAAGAAGGCTTTCTTATCTCTCCTTGCTATTCTCTAGAACTATGCATTCAGTTGGGTGTATGTTTCCCTTCCTCCTTTACCTTTTACCTCTTTTTCTCAGCTATTTGTCAGGCCTCCTCAGACAACCATTTTATTTTCTTGCATTTCTTTTTCTTTGGAATTTGGTCACTGCATCCTGTACAGTGTTAGAAACCTCCTTCCATAGTTCTTCAGGCACTGCATTTACTAGATCTAGTCCCTTGAATCTGTTCATCACCCCCAGTATATAATCGTTAAGGGATTAGATTTGGGTCACACCTGAATGGTCTGGTGACTTTTCCTACTTCTTCAGTTTAAGCCTGAATTTTGCAATAAGGAGTTCATGATCTGAGCTACATCCCACATCAGGCCTTGCTTTTGCTGACTGTATAGAACTTCTCTGTTTTTGGCTGCTAAGAATATAATCAGTCTGATTTCGGTATTGACCATCTGGTGATATCCATGTGTAGAGTCATCCAGTGTTGTTGGAAAAGGATGTTTGCTATGACAAAGTTTGTTCTCTTGACAAAACTCTCTTAGCTTTTGCCCTGCTTCATTCTGTACTCCAAGGCCTAACTTGCCTGTGACTCCAGGTATCTCTTGACTTCCTACTTTTGAATTCCAATCCTCTATGATGAAAAAGATCCTTTTTTGGCGTTAGTTCTAGAAACTCTTGCAGGTCTTCATAGAACCATTCCGCTTCTTTGGCATTAGTGGTTGGGGCATAGGCTTGGGTTACTGTAATGTTGAATGGTTTGCCTTGGAAACAAACCGAGATCATTCTGCCATTATTGAGATTTCCCCCATGTACTGCGTTTCGGATTCTTTTGTTGACTGTGAGGGCTTCTCCAGTTCTTTAAGGGATTCTTGCCCACAATAATAGATATAATGGACATCTGAATTTAATTTGCCCATTCCTGTCCACTTTAGTTCACTGATTCCTAAAATGTCGATGTTCACTCTTGCCATCTCCTGCTTGACCACATCCAATTTACCTTGATTCATGGACCTAACATTCCAGGTTCCTATGCAATATTAGTCTTACAGCATCAGACTTTGCTTTTGCCACTAGACACATCCACAGCTGAGCATTGTTTCTGCTCTGGCCCAGACTCTTCATTCTTTCTGGAGCTATTTCTCCACTCTTCTCCAGTAGTATATTGGACATCTACTGACCTAGGGGACTCATCATCTGGTGTCATATTTTTTGCCTTTTCATACTGTTAATGGTTCTCGAGGCAAGAATACTGAAGTGGTTTGCCATTCTCTTCTCCAGTGTATCACATTTTGTCAGAATCCACCATTACCCATCCATCTTGGATGGCCCTGCACGGCATGGATCATAGCTTCATTGAGTTACACAAGGCTTTGATCCATGTGATCATTTTGGTTAGCTTTCTGTGATTGCAGCCTCTAACCATTGCTTGGTAGCCATTCTGAAATCCAGCAGGGCACGTGTTCTTTCTTGATTAGAGCTTAGTCATACTACATGGGAATGATTCTACACAGTTCTTGGGCTTTTCCCACTGGACTTTTTTGAGGGGGTATCTTCTTGAACTTAAGAATAATCCTTTCTTACACATAAGAAATGATTCATAATGCAGCTAGGTAGATTTCCTACCCTGCTTCCTGCTCTTACTAGTTCAGGGGTCCACACATTTTCTTTCAAATTGTAATGAGTCAATCCATTATACAAAAGCAGCACTCACAAATCATGTCACAAGAAGCTATTTTCTACCTTGGACTTCTTAAAAGTCTCCCATGGAACAATGACTATGAGATCCTTTAAAGACCTATTTTTTAACAGAGAGGGTCTGTACTTGTGGTACACTCTTACCTAAAGGATTTTTGTTGTCTGTTTGAAACATCACTTAAGCCTTTCTGTGGTTTTATCAAAAGTCTTATAGTCATATGCTGAGCTGCAATTTATATCATATTTTCCTGACAGCACCCCAGGTTTAAATTCTGCCCAGAAGTCACTTCTTAATTTTAGCAATATTTACATCTGGAAAATCTGAAAATGATAAGCAGATTTATTTTTTAGCAACAAGCCCTTGTTACTGTATTCAGTTCAGTTCAGTCTCTCAGTCATGTCCAACTCTTTGCAACCCCATGAACTGCAGCACTCCAGGCCTCCCTGTCCATCACCAACTCCCGGAGCCTACCCAAACCCGTGTCCATTGAGTTGGTGATACCATCCAACCATCTCATCCTCTGTCGTCCCCTTCTCCTCCTGCCCTAAATCTTTCCCAGCATCAGGGTCTTTTTAAATGAGTCAGCTCTTCGCATCAGGTGGCCAAAGTATTGGAATTTCAGCTTCAACATCAGTCCTTCCAATGAACACCCAGGACTGATTTCCTTTAGGATGGAATGGTTGAATCTCCTTGTAGTCAAGGGACTCTCAAGAGTCTTCTCCAACACCACAGTTCAAAAGCATCAATTCTTCAGCACTCAGCTTGCTTTACAGTCCAACTATCACATCCATACATGACCACTGGAAAAACCATAGCCTTGACTAGATGGACCGTTGTTGGCAGAATAATGTCTCTGCTTTTTAATATGCTGTCTAGGTTGGTCATAACTTTCCTTCCAAGGAGTAAGCATCTTTTTATTTCATGGCTGCAGTCACCATCTGCAGTGATTTTGGAGCCCAGAAAAATAAAGTCTGCCACTGTTTCCACTGTTTCCCCATCTATTTGCCATGAAGTGATGGGACCAGCTGCCATTATCGTCGTTTTCTGAATGTTTAGCTTTAAGCCAACTTTTTCACTCTCCTCTTTCACTTTCATCAAAAGGCTCTTTAGTTCTTCTCTTTCTTCCATAAGGGTGGTGTCATCTGCATATCTGAGGTTATTGATACTTCTGGCAATCTTGATTCTAGCTTGTACTTCATCCAGCCCAGCATTTCTCATGATGTACTCTGCATATAAGTTATATAAGCAGGGTGACAATATATGGCCTTTCCCAATTTGGAACCAGTCTGTTGTTCCATGTCCAGTTCTAACTGTTGCTTCCTGACCTGCATACAGGTTTCTCAAGAGGCAGGTCAGGTAGTCTGGTATTCCCATCTCTTTCAGAATTTTCCACAGTTTATTGTGATCCACACAGTCAAAGGCTTTGGCACAGTCAGTAAAGCAGAAATAGATGTTTTTCCTGAACTCTTTTGCTTTTTTGATGATCCACTGGATCTTGACAATTTGATCTCTGGTTCCTCTGCCTTTTCTAAAACAAGCTTGAATTTCTGAAAGTTCACGTATTGCTCGTATTGCACGTATTCTGGAAGTTCATGTATTGCTGAAGCCTGGCTTGGAGAATTTTGAGCATTACTTTACTAGCATGTGAGATGAGTGCAATTGTGCGGTAGTTTGAGCATTCTTTGGCATTGCCTTTCTTTGGGATTGGAATGAAAACTGACCTTTTCCAGTCCTGTGGCCACTGCTGAGTTTTCCAAATTTGCTGGCATATTGAGTGCAGCACTTTCACAGCATCATCTTTCAGGATTTGGAATAGCTCAACTGAGATTCCATCACCTCCACTAGCTTTGTTCATAGTGATGCTTTCTAAGCCCCACTTGACTTCACATTCCAGGATGTCTGGCTCTAGGTGAGTGATCACACCATCCTGATTAACTGGGTCATGAAGCTCTTTTTTGTACAGTTCTTCTGTGTATTCTTGCCACCTCTTCTTAATGTCTTCTGCTTCTGTCAGGTCCATACCATTTCTGTCCTTTATTGAGCCCATCTTTGTTATTGTATAGTTAAGATCATTCTTTAGCTTCTTGCTCTCCTCTTGCATTTTACTGGAAGCAGCCAAAAGAACCCAAGCAGCAACTTGAACACTTTACCTTGAAATCTTCTTAGCTAGGACATCCAGTTTACTATGTGTGTTTCCTAGTTTCTGTGTTACTGAGAGTAAACTTTTAGCACTATACAGCAAATATCCCCTTTTCTTAATTTCCAATAACATTTCTTGCTTTGTTTTAGTTCCTCACTGCAGCATCCTTGAGGGTCATCAGGTTTCCACTAGGACTATCTTTGAAGTTATTTTGTCTTTTATTAACACTCCCACCCAAAGCCACTACCAAAATTTAGGTTTTTGGTTATAGCAGCACATCTCTTCTAGGTCCCTGGGTGGATCCCAAATATCTATAGTTGTATTAGCCACTAAAAGATTTAATGGTTTAAAACAAGAAAACTGATTATATATCTCAATGGCAACAAACAACCTGATTAAAATGGGCAAAGAGTATGAATAGATATTTCCCTAAAAAAGACATACAAATGGCCAAAAGGTACATGAAAAGGTGTTTACCATCCTTATTGTCAGGAAAATGCAAGTAAAAATCACAATGAGATATCTGTCACCTCACACCTGATAGGATGGCTATTATCAACATGAGTGTTGGTAAGGATGTAAAGAAAAGGGATGCTTGTACACTGTTGGTTAGAATGTAAATAGGTACAGCCATTAAAGAAAGCAGTATCAGTTAATTTCAGTTCAGTTGCTCAGTTGTGTCCGACTCTATGTGACCCCATGGACTGCAGCACGCCAGGCTTCACTGTCTATCACCAACTCCTGAGCTTGCTCAAACTCATGTCCATCAAGTTGTTGATGCCATTGGAAAACAATATAAAGGTTCCTTTAAAAATTAACAGTAGAATGACCATATGATTTAGCTATGCATCTTCTGGGCAGTATATCAAAAGGAAATAAAATCAGTGTCATAAAGAGATATCTGCACTTCCATCTTGATCACAGCATTATTCACAACAGCCAAGATATGGAAACAAAACATGAGTGTTCCTTGATGGGTGAATGGATAACGAAGTTGTGATATATAAATGTTATTGTGATACAAAAATGTTGCCATTTGCAACAGCATGGATGAAAGGAGAACATTATACTAACTGAAATAAGTCAGACACAGAAAGAAAAATGCCACATGATCTCACTTATGCATAGAACCTAAAAAAGTTTAATTCATGGAAGCAGAGTGAAGAACAATGGTAGAGGTGGGGGAAATGGGGAGATGTTGGCCAAAGACTAAAGAGTTGCAGTGATGTAGGGTGAATGAGTCTGGAGAGCTAATGTACCATATGATGACTATAGTTATTACTGTATTGAATACTGTAAATTTGCCACAAAAGTTGATTTCAGGTGCTCTGACCACAGGGAAAAGTAACTATATGAAGAAATGGACATGTTAATTAGCTTGACTGTAGTAATCACTTTATTATGTATATGTATTTCAAAACACCAAGTTGTACACCTTAAACATATATCATTTTTATTAAATAAATACATAATAAAGCATTGTTTTTAGCCTTGAAATGTCACTTTGAGCAGGGCTCAGTCAGGGAACACTAACCCCTTCTCCAGTTAGTGTTAGCTGGGGCTCCTCAGTGGCAAATCTACTGAAGTCTCAATTCACTCACATGTCTGGTGGTTAATACTGGCTGGCAGCTTGAACTTTGGCTGGGGTTGCCTTGAACACCATCATGTAGCCTTTCCATATATTCTGGACGTTCTTCCAAAGTGTCGGCTATCACCATTTATCACTCAGTCCAAGAATTTGTGTCTCAAGAAGGAGCCTGGTGGAAACTGTATCACCGTATCTCCCCATTCTTCAGCTCAGCAGCAGCCTTGAAAGCAATAGCCCACATTCCAGGTAACTCAGGAAGAAAAACAGACTCCATTCCCAGAGAACTGTCATTATTTGAACTGTCTGGTGACTTAGATACAAGCTTCTAACTTGACTCAGAGCTTGAGCAGTGCTAGATCTGCTACACTGGTGATGTTTGTTGAAATACGTATAGGCAAAGCTTTTAGTTGATTCAGACAGTGGTGATAACAGTTCAGACAAACAGTGTATTAATGAAAAAGCTTGGAAGAAAAGGCTGGGGAATGCCATGTCCAGAAGGGTTTTTGAAAGCTGTTGACATGTTTCTGGAAATCTAGAAGGCCACACATGCATAGGGCTGTGTGCATGCTCAGGAACACCCAAGAAGACCCTAGGCTATTACTTTTGGCTGATCTGGAGACTGCACAAGCAGAACGTGAAGGCTAAGGCAGAGTTGTAAACTGCTTGATTGAGTCCTGAAGTTATCCTCAACACACAGAGCCTCTCAGCAAAGACCAATACTTTGTGGTTGCAGGCATTTAAGGAAATCTGAGTGCAGTTATCATCTGACCACTAAACTAACCAAGCAGAATATCAGTGGCATCACAGAACAGAGAGTACAGCTTTACTAGATTAGTTCAGACAAGTCACTAAGCAAATAATAACAGACCCTAAGGAAAGAGAGAGAATCTGATTACCAGATTTGCCACATTATAATATTTAACACTGCCAGTTTTCAAAAAAACAAATGATGAGGCATGTCAGGAAATAAAAAAGTATAACTAACTGCTCAGGAAGAACAGTAATCAATAGAAAGTGTCCAGAAGAAGCCCAGATATTGAACTTTCTCAACAGAAACATCAAATCAGCTTTTAAAAATGTGTTCAAAGGAAACTACATTTAAAGAACTAAAGAAAAGTGTGAAAATGATGTCTCACAAATGAAGGGTATTAATAGAAATTATAAAAAAGTAATTCTGCAGTTGAAAGGTGCAATAATAAAGTTTTAGTGGAATGGCTCAACAACATTCAGCTAGAAGAATGAATCATATTCAGTAGAAATCAGTAATAGGAAAAAACCTGAGAAGTTTACAAATATATGAAAATATATTTCTAAGCTGTTCTGGTTGGCACAGTGGCAAATAATTCACATGCCAGTACAGGAAACACAAGAGACGTGGGTTCAGTCCCTATGGGGGAAGATTCCCTGGAGTAGGAAATGGCAACCCACTCTAGTATTCTTGTCTGAAAAATTCCATGGACAGAAGAGCCTGGTGGGCTACAGTCCATGGGTTTGCAAAGACTCAGACACAACTGAGTAACTGAGCACACACAAAGAACCAACGGGTCAAAGACAAAAATCACAGGGAAATTATAAAATACTTTGAGATATGCAGAAATGAAACCACAAAATACAAATGTCATGGAATGCAACAAAAGCATAAGTAGTAAAAAGTAAAGTGTCACTATACATGTCTACGTTAAAAAATGAAGAAAGATCTCAAATCAATAACCTAACCTCTGTCTTAAGGAACTAGAAAAAGAAAACCCAAAGTAGGCATACAGAGGAAATAATGGAAATAGAGGGAGAATTAATGAAATAAATAATAGAAATACAGTAGGTAAAATCAGCATAACTAAAAGTTGTATCTTTGAAGGAAACCAACAAAATGGATAAAACTCCAGATAAGTCGAGAAAAACAAGACATATTACTGAAGTCAAAACGAAAAAGAAAGCATTACTACATACCTTACAGAAATAAAGAGGATATAGGGGAATACTATAGGCATGCCAACAAATTAGGCAACTAGATGAAATGGATAAGTTCCTAGCAACCAAAACTGATTCTGGAAGAAATAGAAATCCTGAATAGACCTGTAAAAAGTAAAGAGATAGAGTCTGTAGTCAAAAAATTGCAACAAAGAAAAGCCCAAGACTAGATGGCCTCTCTGTTGGATTCTTCCACATGTCTACAGAAGAATTTGCATCTATTTTCAAACTCTTCCCAAAAAAGGAAAAGAGGAAATACTTCATAACACATTCTATGAGGCCAGAAGTATCCTAATAGCAAGGCCAAAGACATGATAAGAAAAAAATTAAAGAACAGTTTTCTTATAGATGTGAAAATCCTCAACAAAATACTTCCTAACCTCATCCAGCAGCATATAAAAGGATTATACATCATGACTAAGTGGCATTTCTGCTAGGAATGGAAAGTTGATTCAAAATATGAAAATTATGTATTGCACAATATTAATAGAATAAAGGAGGAAAAACACATGTTCATCTTAATGGATGAAGAAAGAGCATTTGGCAGAATCCTTCTATATAAGGTAAATAGGTGTAAGATGTGATATCGAGAGCATACAGTGCAGAGAAAAGAGAGGTAAAAATGTAGGCTTGTGGCATGCAATTGAAGTTATCAGCTTAAAATAGACTATATTTTATGTAAACCCCATGGTAACCACAAAGAAAATACCTGTAGAAGTTACTCAAAAGAAAAAGGAATCAAAGCCTATGAAATGCAAAACACACAAAATGAAATACAAAAGAAGACAGCAAGAGAAAAAAATGATAAAATAATTATAAGACAACAAATGTCAAAAAGTAAGTCCTTTCCTATCTATAAATTAAATGCAAATGGATTAAACTCCCCAATCAGAAGAAATAGAGTGGCTGAATGGATTTCTTAAAAAATTAGATCCAACCATAAGTTGTTTACAAGAAATTTACTTTGAATTCGAGGGCACAAATAAGTGAAAGTGAAGAGATGGAAAAAGACATTCCATACAAGTGGTAACCAAAAGAAAGCATAAGTGACTGTACTTATATCAGACAGAATAAGACTTTTAAGTCGAAATCTGTCTCTAGAGACAAAGAATGTCATTATATAATGATAAAAGGGTCAATTCAAAGGAAGATACAACAATTTTAAGCATATCGGGACACCCAAATAAATATAATATTGACAGATCTAAATGGAGAAATTGAGAGCAATGCCATAGCTGTAAGAGACTTCAGTACCCCACTTTCTATAATGGATAGAACATCCAGACAGAAAATCAGTTAAAAAACAGAAACTGAACAATACTGTAGAAAAAATGAACTTAACAGGATGTATATACATAACTTTTCTGACAATGGTAGAAGAATATATGTTTTTCTCAAGTACGCATGGAACATTCTCCTAGATAGATGGCCCAAAAAGATCACAAAAAAGTTTTAACAAACTTAAAAAGATTAAAATCATACCAAGTATCATTTCTAAGGACAATGGAATAAAACTACAAGAAAATTCAGAAGTACAAAAAATAAACAATACATTCTTGAAGAACCTATGGTGAGATGCAGTCAAAAGGGAATTCTTTAAAATATCCAAGATAAACAAAAATGAAAACATACCAAAACTTAGAAAGTGCAGAAAAGCAGCACGAAGATGTTTATAGCAATAAACACTTATATTAAATAAGGAAAAACATCTCAACCCAGGTTTATGCCTCCAAGAGCTTGAAAAAGAACAAATTAAGCCCAATGTTAGCAGAAGAAAGAAAATAAGTATTACGCAGAAATTTTAAAAAAGAAATAGGAAAAAAATCAACAAAACTAAGAATTACTTTTTGAAAAGGTAAAACTGACAAACCCTTAGGTAGACCAAGAGAAAAGACTACTCAAAGTCAGAAGTGAAAGAGAGACATCATAGTGCATGTCTCAAAAATCAAGAGATTGTTATGAGCCATCATATGTCAATAAATTGGGTAACCTAGGGAAAAGGGATAAATTCCTAGAAACATAAACCTATCAAGACTGAACCAATAACAAATATGAAGATTGAATCAGTCATCAAACAAAACCACAGGACAGATGGTTTCATAGGTGAATTTTGCCAACATTCAAAGAATTAATAACCAATCCTTCCTAAGGAAACACTACCAAACTCATTTTATGAAGCCAGCATCACGATAGCAAAGTCAGACAAAAATGTCACAAGAAAAGAAAATTATAAACCAATATCCCTGATGAATATAGATGCAAAATCCTTGACAAAATACTAGCAAACAGAATTCAACATCACATTAGAAGGATTATACGCCATGATCAAATAGGATTTATCCCTGGAATATAAGGATGTTTCCACTTAATGAAAATCAATAAATGTGATAAAACACATTAATAGAATAAAAGGTGAAAACCACACTATCATCTCAATAGATGCAGAAGAAGCAAGAAGAAAAAAGCCAGAGGTATCACACTGCTTTGCTTTAAACTACAGTAATCAAAACAGTGTTGGCATAAAAACAGACATGTAAACCAATAGAAAAGGATAAAGAGCCCAGAAATAAGTGCACACATTTATGGTCAGTTAATCTTCAACAAATGTGCCGAGTATACACAATGCAGAAATGATAATCTCTTTAGTAAGTGGTGTGGAGAATAAATATCCACATGCAGAAGAATGAAATTGGACATCTCACATCAAATACAAAAATCAATTCAAATGGGTTAAATACTTTAAGACCTGAAATTATGAAGCTATTAGAAGAAAACATAGGCAAAAATGCTTCTTAACATTGATCTTGGCTACAAAATACCAAAAGTACTGGCAACAGAAACAAAAATAGACAAGTGAGATTGCATCAAACTAAAAAGCTTCTGTGGAGCAAAGGAAACAACTGAGTGAAAAAGCAACCTATGGAATAGAAAATATTTGCAACCCATGTATCTGACAAGGAGTTAATATCCAAAATATATAAGGAAATTATACATCTCAATGGCAAATGAACAGCAATTTTTTTTTAAGTAGGCAAAGGACCCAAATAGACATTTCTCAAAAGAAGACATACAAATATACAAATGGCCGAAAGTGCATGAAAATGTAATCATCATCACTAGTCATCAGGAAAAGCATACCTGTTAGAATGGCTGTTACAAAAGACAAGAGATAACAAATGTTAAGAAGGCTGTGAGGAGAAGGGAAGGAACCCTTGTGTACTGTTGGTACAAATGTAACTTGGTACAGCCATCATGGAAAATAGTTTTAATTTTTAAAAATTAAATATTAATTTTTAAAAATGGAACTACTGTATGATCCAGCAATCCCTCTTCTGGTATATGGCCAATGAGAATTAAATCACTATCACAAAAGACATACCTGCACTTCCATGTTCATTGCAGCGTTATTCACTGTATCTAAGATATGGAAACACCACAGTAATATTATTCAGCCTTTAAAAAGGAGGAAATCCTTCATTTGCAGCAGCATGGATGAAGGTGGAGGGCATTATGCTATGCAAAATAAACCAGACAGGGAAAGAAATACAGCATGATCTCACTTGTGTGAAATCTAAAACTGTCAAACTCATAGCAGAGATTAGAATCATGGTTACCAGAGGGCAGAACGCTAGTGGAAGTGGGGGAAATGGGAAATATTGGTCAAAGGGTGAAAAATTTCACTTACGTCAGATGAATGAGTTCTAGAGTTCTAATGTACAGCATGGTGACTACAGTTATTACAGTCAGCAATTCTGTGTTTTTTGTATACTTGAAATTTGCCAAGAGGGTAAATCTTGTGTTTTAGTTCTCCATATCCACACACAAATGGCAACCATATGAGGAAATGGATACATTAATTAGCTTGATTGTGGTATCATTTTACAAATACATACATTTCATTTGTGCTGACTGTACCTCAATAAAGCTGAAAAAATACATAACATTCTTTCATGATTGAACACTCAACAAACAAGAAATATAAGGGAACTTCCTCAATCTGATAAAGGGCATCTATGAAAAATACACAGATAACATCATACTTATTGGAAAAAGAGTGAAAGCTTTGCCCCTAATATCAGGAACAAGACAGATATGTCTGCTGTCTCCATTTCTGTTTAACCTTGTACTGAAGATTCTAGACAGGGCAGTTAGTAAAGAAAAAGGCACTCAGATTGGGAAAAAGGAAGTAAAATGATCTCGTGTGACATGAAGGTACATATATAGAAAATCTTAAAACTCTTGACAGGGTGCCAAGGCCATTCAATGGGGAAAGAATAGTCTCAACAAATGGTGATGATACAAACAGCTATCTTCATACTGGGCCACTGCCACATACCATTTAACTCAAATGGATCAACAATCTAAATGTAAAAAACTTTAAAAACTCTTGAGAGGAAATGTGTAAATCTTTGTGACTTTGGTTTTTTTTTTTAAGTTTTCTAAAAATAAGAGCTTTATTGAGATATAATTCACATATAAAATTCATAGCCGCTGCCACCCCATCACCACCTCTCGCCTTTTTTTTTAATTTTATTTTATTTTTAAACTTTACATAATTGTATTAGTTTTGCCAAATATCAAAATGAATCCGCCACAGGTATACATGTGTTCCCCATCCTGAACCCTCCTCCCTCCTCCCTCCCCATTCCATCCCTCTGGGTCATCCCAGTGCACCAGCCCCAAGCATCCAGTGGAAACAGTTCCTTTGATATGGCAAAACATAAAAACAACAACAAAAAACATAAATTGGGCTTCACTGAAATTAAAAGCTTTTGTTATCAAAAGGACATTATCAAGAAAGTGAAAAGACAACCCACAGAACAGTAGAAAAGTGTTTGCAAATCATATACCTGATAAGGATCTAATATACAGAATATATGAAGAATGCTTGCACTTCAATAACAAACAAACAACCCAATTTGAAAATAAGCAAGGAAATCAAATAGACATTTCACCAAAGAAGATTGACAAATGGCCAATAAGCACACAGAAAGGTGCGCAACACCTTTTTTTTTTTTTTTTTTTGCATTAAGTTAGGGAAATGCAAACCAAACCCATGAGATATCACTTTATACCCACTCAGTCAGTTCAGTCACTCAGTCATGTCCAACTCTTTGCGACCCCATGAATCGCAGTATGCCAGGCCTCCCTGTCCATCACCAACTCCTGGAGTTCACCCAGACTCATGTCCATCGAGTCAGTGATGCCATCCAGCCATCTCATCCTCTGTTGTCCTCTTCTCCTCCTGCCCCCAATCCCTCCCAGCATCAGGGTCTTTGCCAATGAGTCAACTCTTCGCATGAGGTGGCCAAAGTACTGGAGTTTCAGCTTCAGCATCAGTCCTTCCAGTGAACACCCAGGACTGATCTCCTTTAGAATGAACTGGTTGAGGATACTCTAATAAAAAAAAAAAAAAAAAAGGCAATAAAATGTGTTGGCAAGGATGTGGAGAAATTGGAACCTTTGTATATTGCTGGTAGAATTGTAAAATGGTGCAGCCACTTTGTAAAACAGTTTGGCAGTTCCTGAAAAAAGAAGAAAACACATTTACAAAAAAATTTGCATATAAATTTTCTTAATAACATTATTTCTAATAGCCAAAAAGTGGAAACAACCCAAATATCCATCAGTTGATGAATGGATAAACTAAATGGGTATGTTTGTACAATGAAACAACATCGTCAGAATGAACGAAGTACTGATACGTGCTAAAACATGGGTGCATCTTGAAAACATACTAAGTGAAAGGAGCCAGACACAAACAGCCAAATTACTGTATGAGTCCATGTATGAAATTTCCAGAGTAGGCAAATCTGCAGAAACAGAAAGTAGATTGATGGTTGCCAGGGAGTTGGGAGAGGGGCATGGAATAGGGGAGAGGAGGAGTGACTACTAACAGGTAATGGGGTTTCTTTTTGGTGTGAAAAAAAAGTTCTGAAATTAAGAGTTGTGATTGATGATTGTACATAATTGTGAATATTACTAAAAACCCCTGAATTGTACACTTTAAGATGTTGAATTCTATGTATGTGAATTATGTCTCAATTTTTCAAATTATGAAAGTGAAATCAGGGAAGGAGAGTAAGATTCCACCTCTTGTTGGAAGGAGTATCAAATAATTTGTTGGGCAAATGTTTCCAACTCACACATACTACACATGCATCAGAATGGCCACAATTAAAAAAAACTGACAGCAGGCTTTTCTGGTGGTCTAGTGGTTAAGAATCAGCCTTGCAATGCAAGGGACACTGGTTCAGTCACTGCTCCGGGAAGATCCCGCATGCCGCGGGGCAGCTGAGCCTGTGTGCCACAATTACCAAGCCTGTGCTCTGGAGCCTGGGAGCCACGACTACTGAGCCCACCTGCTGCAGCCACTGAAACCCGGGCACCCTAGAGCCTGTGCTCTGCAATGAGAGAAGCCACTGCAGTGAGAAGCCCGCTACCTCAATTAGAGAGTAGCCCCAGCTCTCCACAACTAGAGAAAGCCCATGCTCAGCACAACCAAAAATAAGTATTTTTTTAAAAAGACTGACAGTAAAGTTTGGTGAAGATACAGAGCAACCAAAACTCTCACACATTGTTGATGAGATTGTAAAATGACATGACACAACCACTTTGGAAAACATCAGTTTCTTATAAAATTAAACGTGCTTACCCTCAGGGCATGGGAACCCACTTCAGTATTCTTGCCTGAAGAATCCCATGGACAGAGGAGCCTGGTGGGCTACAGTCCATAGGTCGCCGAGTCAGACACAACTGAAGTGGCTTAGTACACACATACTGTGACCCATGATATATTTACCACGACAATCACATTCCTAGGAAAAATAAAAACATATATCCACACAAAGAATTATACTAGACTTGAATTTATACAAGTATGGATAACAGCTTCATGCATTGCAATTCAAAGTGGAAAATAACCCAGCTGTCTGTTCACAATATTGAATAAATAAACCGTGGTTTCTCCAAACGGTAGAATACGACTCAGCAATTAAAAAAAAAAAACAAAACACCAACAACAAAATGATACATGAAAAGCAGAAGTAAAGTTCAAAAGCAAGCTGATGAAAATAAGCCAGACACAAAGAACATAAGAAATAGTTCCTATTTATACAAAACTATAGAAAAATTAATGTATAGTGACACATCAGTGGTTGCCTGGAGTAGAGGTTAGATGTTTTGACTGCAAAGGGACACAAAGGAGTTTGGGGGCTGATGAAATATTTATATCTTGATCCATTGCAGTGGTTACACAAATTTGTCAAAATACATAGAAATGCACACTTGTGAGTATGTTTTATTGTATGTAGATTACATCTCAGTAAAGCTAAGGAAAAAGGATAAATCTAGACTCCAGATACTTTTTATCATCTATACTGTTTCAATCCTGATTAAAGTCACCATCATTTTTCACCTGGCTCATTGCAATAGACTTCTAACTTTTCCCTATTCTTGCCCTTTTTCAGTCTATTCCCTGCACAGAATTCAGATGATTCTATTAAATCCCAAGTAACATCACAAAAGTTGGCTTAAAGCTCAACATTCAGAAAACGAAGATCATGGCATCTGGGCCCATCACTTCATGGCAAATAGATGGGGAAACAGTGGAAACAGTGGCAGACTTTATTTATTTGGGCTCCAAAATCACTGCAGATGGTGACTGCAGCCATGAAATTAAAAGACGCTTACTCCTTGGAAAAAAAGTTATGACCAACCTAGATAGCATATTCAAAAGCAGAGACATTACTTTGCCAACAAAGGTCCATCTAGTCAAGGCTATGGTTTTTCCAGTGGTCATGTATGGATGTGAGAGTTGGACTGTGAAGAAAGCTGAGCGCCGAAGACTTGATGCTTTTGAACTGTGGTGTTGGAGAAGACTCTTGAGAGTCCCTTGGACTGCAAGGAGATCCAACCAGTCCATTCTGAAGGAGATCAGCCCTGGGTGTTCTTTGGAAGGAATGATGCTAAAGCTGAAACTGCAGTTCTTTGGCCACTTCATGCGAAGAGTTGACTCATTGGAAAAGACTCTGATGCTGGGAGGGATTGGGGGCAGGAGGAGAAGGGGACGACAGAGGATGAGATGGCTGGATGGCATCACCAACTCGATGGACATGAGTTTGAGTGAACTCCAGGAGTTGGTGATGGACAGGGAGGCTTGGCGTGCTGCGATTCATGGGGTCGCAGAGTCGGACACGACTGAGCGACCGAACTGAACTGAAATCACATAACCATTGCAATACTCCAATGGCTTCCAAATTTACTTTAAGCATATACCAAAGTAAACCAATTTACAGTAACCCTTTGTGTGGTCTGCCTCCATTCTTCACCACCACCATCTGCCTGCCTCCTCTTTTACTCCAGCCATTCTGGCCACTTCATTGCTTTTTGAACACACCAGAGACATTCTTCCTCAAACCTGTGTACTGCTGTTCCTTCGGCTTTGGATGCTTTTCCTTGGCATCTCTACATGGCTCTTTTTCTCATTTCTTTCAGGTCTTTAATTCAAATGTCCCCTTTCCTGCAAGGCCTTCCTTGACTGCAGTATTTAAAATCCCAAGCTCTTCTCCCTGGGTTTAAAGAAAATACGTCAATTTGGGGAGATGTTTTGGTGGCTCAGATGGTAAAGAGTCTGTCCGCAATGCAGAATGCCCACAATTCAATCCCTGAGTCAGGAAGATGGCTTGGAGAAGGGCATAGCAACCCACTCCAGTCTTCTTTCCTGGAGAATCCCATGGACAGAGGAGCTTGGAGGACTACAGGTCCATAAGATCGCAAAGCATTGGACACAACTGAAGCAACTTACTTTACTTTTTTCTTACAAAGTAAATAGCAAATAATATGAAAATAATTGTTTGATTATTTTTTTCCTTTGTGAAGGAAATGTTAGGTTAAGGCTCTGCTTAACATCTAACTGTGTAGGAGCTCAAATTTGTACTAATTCAATTTGTTGTTGTTGTTGTTTAGTTTCTAAGTTGTGTCTGACTCTTTTGTGACCCCATGGACTGTAGCCCACCAGGCTCCTCTGTCCATGGGATTTCCTAGGCAAGAATACTGGAGTGGGTTGTCATTTCCTTCTCCAGGGCATCTTTCCGAACCTGGAATCAAACCTGCATCTCCTGCATTTGCAGGCAGATTCTTTACTACTGAAGCCACCTGGGAATGACCTATAAATTCAGAGATGCCTCTGATAAAACTCATATGAACCTCAACATTTTTCATAGCCTTGGAGAGCTTCAAGGTAAGAATAGTTGTTTAGTTGTGAAGTGGGAATCGCACTGGAAGTTGCCAGTGCTCTCAGCAGCATGGCCCAATGGTAGGAGACCAAAGTTCCCATGCCACATAGATTGCTGAGACTTGGGCTATTCATTCCAAACAGAAAGAGCATAAGTTGGCCAGGATTGCTTTTTGAAGACAGAAATATGCCCAACATATTCTTAACCAGAAAGAGTTGTTGGCAACAGAGTTCCTCCCCTTCCTATCTCTCCTCCCCACCACCGCCAACCCAAAGAGTTGATCAGTAGTTACCAATACTTTAAAAAAACAAAACCACCCTTCAGGGACTGTGGAAACCTGAAAAAACAAAAAAACAAAAAACAAAAACCTGTATATTGGAAAAATTAGAGAAATCCTTTGTTTTTTATGGCATCAAATAGAGAAACTGTGAAGACCAGACTTTACATGGAGACTGAGAATAAATTTATGCCTAAGGCCAACTGAGAAAGAAATTCGTGTTGTTAAGTGCATATTTAATATAAATGATTTCTAAAGTATTCATAACCCCCCCAAACTGTATAATGTAATGACTAGTGTTCTCAAAGATATAAATTATTCTCAAATGAGAGCTCCTTCTTAGGAGAAAGAAAGGTCCAGAATTACCATGGCAGGAGTTCTCAAACTTGATTTGGAATGAAATGATTAGTAAATGGGAGTGGTGGGGGCTCTACAGGACAGTGACCTCAAAAGGGGAGCCAAGGTGCAGGAGTAGAAGAAGGGGTGGGGCTTCAGTGGTAAAGAATCCACCTGCCAGTGCAGGAGACATGGGTTTGAGCCCTGGGTCAGGTGGATCCCACATGCCACAGGGCAACTAAGCCCATGTACCACAACTACCTGAGCCTGAGTTCTACAGCCCAGGAGCCATAGCTGCTGAGCCCATGTGCTGCAACTACTGAAGCCCAAACACCCTAGAGCCTGTGCTCTGCAACAAGAGAAGCCACCACAATGAGAGGCCCTCGCACAACAACTAGAGAGTGGCCCCTGTTACCAGCAACTAGAGAAAAGCCTGTGCAGCAAAGAAGACCCAGCACAGTCAAATAAATGAATAAATTTTTTAAAAAGAAGAAGGAAAAGGATTCTGGATCAGGGGGAAAAGGACTTGGTTAGCATTACATATATGCCAGGAATAAAAAATACATACATTAAATAAAAACTGTTTTCTTGTTACCACAGGACCTTGTCACTGCTGGGCCTGGAGGTAAGAAGTGGTGGGAATTGGAAATGCTTAGATCACTCCACATTCCTGATAATCAGGGAAGTGCAAATCAAAACCACAATATCACCTCACACCTGTCAAAATGGCTGTCATCAAAAAGAACACAAATAACAAATGTTGGCAAGAATGTGGAGAAATTTTAACTCTTGTACACTATTGGTAGGAATGTGAATTGGTACAACCACTATAGAAAACAGTATGGAAATTCCACAAAAAACTAAAAATAGAACTACCATATGATCCAGCAATTCTATTCCTGGATATATATATCTCAAAAAACAAAACATTAATTTGAAACGATACATGCACCCAGTATGCATAGCAGCATTCTGTACAATAGCCAAGATACAGAAGCAACCTAAGTGTCCAACAGGTAAGTGGATAAAGAAGATGTGATTGTATATATATGTATATATATATATGTATATGTATACACATAATGAAATGAAAGAGAAATCTCACAGTTTTATCAAAGCAAATAATAAATGTGGAAAGAATAATAAAATTTTAAAAATGCTTTATTGGCTGTTGTCATAATAATCTCTGATCCATGCAATAATTATTAATAAATATAAAAATCAGTGGGTGAAAGTGTAAGGAGTAACAAAATAATTGTTATTGTTCAGTTGCCAAGTCATGTCTGACTCTGCGACTCCATGGACTGCAGCACGCCAGGCCTCCCTGACCTCACCATCTCCCAGAGTTTGCCTAAGTTCATGTTCATTGAATCTGCGATGCCATCCAGTTATCAAAACAAAAATAATTACACAGTCTCAATTTAGCTCTTCATAAGAGACTTGATAATTACAAAAGGTAAAATACTAACTTTGCAGTGGAGAATCCGGGCAAGCACACTTTAACCAATTAATCCCAGTCACAAGACTAATCAACAGCATGTACCTCCTGATGTGATCCTTTAAGGAGAACTTTAAATCACCGTATCACCTCTGACGTGCTCCTGCCAAAAGTCCATAATATGAATCTGAAAATGAGAAAACATCACACAAATCCAAATTGAGGGATATTCTACAAATAACTGCACTATACTTTTTAAAAATATCAAGGTCTTGAAAAACAAGATTCAATAACTTGAGATTAAGGAGACTAATGTGATGTGACAACCAAATGTAATGCATTCAGTCTTGGATATTCTTTTGCTATAAAATCATTACTGGGACAGTTGGCAAAATTTGAATAAAGTGTTGATTAGAGAATAGTTTTGTTTCATTTTCATATTTTAATAGTTTTATATCTTAAAATAAACATAATATGCTTTTAAAAACATATCTGAAACTGGCAATATTATCAGCTAAACTTATAATATCTGTTGAGAATAACAAATGGGAGATTGTTCATATGATCATTTAAAAAATGGACAACAGACTTGACTAGACATATCTCTAAAAAAGAAATACAGATAGCCAAGGAGCACATTAAAAATGCTCAACACTACTAGCCTTAAGGGAATGCAAGCCAAAACCACAGTCACAGCCATTAGGATGAAGAAAGAGAGACAGAGGTAAGGGAAGAAAAAGGAAAGAAAGGAAAAAGTAACAAGTGTTGGTGATGATGTGGAAAAATTAGAACCCTTGTGAAGTATTGGTGGGAATGTAAAATGATACAGCTGCTAGGGAAACAGCATGATGGTTTTTTAAAAAGTTAAAAATAGAATTATCATATGATCCAATAATTTCACTTCTCAGTATCAAGCCAAAAGAATTGAAAGCAAGGTCTTAAAGAGATATTTGTACACCCATGTTCACAGGAGCATTATTCACAATAGCCAAGAGCTGAAAGCAACTTGAATGTCCACAGATGAATGAACAAACACAATGTGGTGAGTATTGTGAGTGCTCCCTCACTCAGTCATGTCCAACTCTTTGTGACCCCATGGACTATAGCCCACCAGGCTCCTCTGTCCATGGAATTTCCCAGGCAAGAACACTGGAGTGAATTGCAATTTCCAGGTAATCTTCCTACCCAGGGACTGAACCCACATCTCCTGCATCTCCTGTAACAGAGGAGCCTGGCATGCTGCAGTCCATGGGGTTGCAAAAAGTCGGACATGACTTACCGACTGAACAACAACAACTTGTTAAATTAACTTACTAATTAAGTTTATCTACAAATAGCTATGACAAAGATATTTATATCCCTTCCTTTTGAAACCTTATGCATTTTTTTTCTTGCATTATTGTCCTGGCTAGAAACTCCAGTGCCACATAGTAAGAAGAGTGGACATTGTTGCCTTGTTCCTAATCTCAGGATATACTGTCACTATGTGTGATATTGAAAGTGAAAGTCGCTCAGTTGTGTCCGACTCTGCAACCCCAGAGACTGTACTGCCCATGGAATTCTCCAGGCCAGAATACTGGAGTGGGTAGTCTTTCCCTTCTCTAGGGGATCTTCCCAACCCAGGGATCGAACCCAGGTTTCCCGCATTTCAGGCAGATTCTTTACCAGCTGAGCCACAAGGGAAACCCGTGTATGATATTAGCTGTTTCTTTTCCATAGATGCTATACAGAAAAAAACTTTCGTATTCTGTCTTCTCACAGAACAGTCTTTTTTGATACTTCAGTTCTGACACTTCTGTGTACTTCACCAAATGTACATGGGTTTTTCTTCACACAAAGCAATTCTCTGATTCTCCAGACTCAGCCTGGGTGTCCTGCAATTTAACTCAATCCTCACACTGTCTACCTGGAGATAGAATCAGGTCCCATTGGCAAAGGGCTCACAGTTCCTCAAGAGTGCCCCCACTTCAGATGCAAGTCCAGGTTATCATGTGTGCATCTGACCGACCAGCTGTAAATCAGAGCTTCAGGAAAATACTTGACTTACCAGACTACCAGTTTATTGTAAAAGGATATAGCTCAGGAATAGCCAGATGGAAGAGACACATAGGGAAAGATATTGGGGAGGAGTGCAAAACATCCATGCTTTTATCAGGACACACTTCCTCCCAGCATCTCCATGTGTTCACCAACCCAGTGAACACCATAAAGCTCTCTGAACAACCCCCTCCCCCAACACACACACACTCACCACTGTACTTCAGAATTTTTATGGAATTTTCACTTTTTTTTGAATTTTCATTAAATAGGCATGATTGATTAAGTCATTGGCTATTGGTGATTAATTGAATCCCTTTTCCTTCCTTGAGGGGGTTAGAGAGAGGTGTGGGAGACAGAGGAAAGTTCCAATCCTCTAATTACATAGTTGGTTCCCCTGGCAATCAGTCCCCATCTTAGGGTGAACTAAGGACTTTCCAAAATCACCTTATTAACATAAACTCAGATGTGGTTGAAAGGAGCTTGTATGAATAACAAAATATACTCATTTCACCTTTATGCTCTAGAGCTATTTCAGAAACTGAGAACAAAAGCTAAGTATTGTAACAAAACATGGTCTTTGAGCTCTTATCACTTAGGAAATTACAAGTGTTCTGTGCCAGGAACCACAGACAAAACCCAAAATATATATTTCTCAATATAGCACAGATTCAGCTAACATAGTTTAGTTTGCTGAAAATTTTGATTATGAATGGGTATTGAATTTTATCAAATAATTTTTCTGTTTATTGAGATGTTCAAATGGTTTTTCTCATTTATTTTTGTTAATGTGCTAAATTACAGTGATTTTCAAATGACAGACTAACTTTGAATTCCTGGGGTAAACTTCACTTGATTATGACCTCATGCATCCCTAGTACATATTACTGACTTTAATGTTAATACTTTGTTACTGAGTTTTGCATCTATTGTTCAGTCACTTAGTCACATCTGACTCTTTGCAATCCCATGAACTGCATGCAGTACACCAGGTTAGCATTACAGGTTAGCATTCTAGGGAATATCTAGCTTGCACTTTTATTTTTTTCTAATGACTTTTAAGGTTTTGGTATCAGAGTTATGCTGGTCTCATAAAAGGAGTTTGAAATGGTTTTCTTTATATTTTATGATTGATATCATTGCTACTTTTAAGATGTGATGGAACTTCACAGTGATACCAACAGAGACTACAGTTCAGTTTTATTATTTTAATGATGAATTCAATTCCTTAGATATATATGGGCTTATTCAGGCATTCTCATATTATACATCAGTTTTGATAAGTTTTTTTTTTTAAGGAATTTGTCTCTCTATAAAATAACTAAGAAGGACCTACTGTATAACACAGGAGATTGTACTCAGTGTTTTGTAATAACCTACAAGGGAAAAGAATCTGAAAATTACATATACATAATAATTATATATATATACATATATAAATATGACTGAATCACTTTGCCATATACCTGAAACTAGCACAATGTTATAAACCAAGTATACTTCCATTTTTAAAAAGTTGAAAAAAGAAATTTGCCTATGTTGTCAAAAATAGACTTAAAGGTTGTCCATGATATTTCCTTATTATCACTTTGATGTCTGTAGGATTTGAGGTGATATCATCTCTTTAATTCTTCACATTTTAAATTTGTGTTTTCTTTTTTCTTGATCAGCCTAGCTAGAGGTTTATCAATTTTATCAATCTTTTCAAAGAGCCACATGTTGGCTGTGTTAATTTATTTAATTTTTCTATGTGGTTGATCTCTGCTTTTACCTTAATTTCTTTATTATTTTCTAAATAAAAATACTTACTTTAGATTTAGGGGCTTCTCTGGTGACTCAGTGGTAAAGAATCCACCTGCCAGTGTGGGAGACGTGGGTTCAATTCCTGGGTGGAGAAGATCCCCCGGAGGAGAAAATGGCAAACCATTCCAGTGTTCTTTTGACTGAGAAATATCATGGACTGAGGAGCCTGGTGGGCTATAGTCCACAGGGTTGGAAAAGAGTCAGACACAATTTAGCAACTACACAACAACAGTTCTAGATTTAATATCTTTTCCCAGTTTCTTAAAGGAGAAATTTAGGTAATTGACTTTAGACCTTTTTTTCATCAGTTCAAAATATTTTCTAATTTTCCTTGTGATTTCTTCTTTGACCCATGGGTTATTAGAAGTGTGTTATTTGTTAATAGTTTCCAAATATTTGAGGGATTTTTAAAATATCTTATTATTGTTGATTTCTAATTTCATTCTTTTGTGGTCAGAAAACACACTTTGTATGATTTAGTTCATTCAGACTTTACTGAAACATATTTTATGGGCTAGCATATAGTCTATCTAAATTTATGTGCCCTTGAAAGTAATGTATGGCCTGCAGTTGTCGGGTATAATGTCTCTCATAAATGCCAAGTATATCAAAGTGGTTGATTGTATTGTTCAGATTTTCTATATTCTTAATGATTTGGGGGTTCTAGTTGTTGAGGGGCATTAAAATCTTTATAATTCTGGATTATATACTTTTCTCTTTAGTTCTATCAGTGTTTGTTTAATGTATTTTGAAACTCTTATTCAGATACACACACTTAATTGTAATGTCTTTCTGATGAACTAATCCTTTTATCATGGTGAAATATTACTTACCGTCTCTGGCAATATTTCTTGTCTTGAAGTCTTTGTGCAATATTAATGCAGTAATTCCAGTTTCATATGCTTACTATTTTCATAGTATATTTTTCCATTTTATAATTTCAACCAATCAGTATCTTTTATTTGAATGACACCTCTGTTCTAGATATTATATTGTAGTATGTTCTACTTATCTATTGCTTTGTAGCAAACTACTACAAATCTTAGATGCTTACATAATAATCATTTTATTTCTCAGGATTGTTTGTGCAGGACTTGGCTGTGCAGTTCTGCTCTTTTGTGTTGGGTTCTTCACTTGGCTGCATCCATTTGAACCGAGCTGGAAGATCCAAGAAGTTTCACTCACTTGAAACTTGTCTTTGTCCAAGAGGCTAGTTTAGGCTTATCATGGTTTGATGTCCTCAGGGTCTTTCAGCTTTTTACATGATAGCTGGCTTCGAAGAGGTAATGTCATCAAAATGGTTATTCTAAGTTCATGTGTACCTTTTTCTTCCTTGTTAACAGAAACAATATTTGTTCAGGTAATTTATTTTCAGCCCTGGTATCCTTTAGGGGAGGCTGTGCCCATCTCTATTCCCAGAGGATGGAAATAGATGTTTAATAACCTAATCATGATAACTCTGTTCTTCTTGCCTGGGACTAGTTTAGAAATAGACCTGTGACACAATTCTGAATGAGGTTTAAGGTAGAGTCAGAAGATGGGCCTCTAGGAAAGTGTTCCTCGGGTCTCAAAAAGAGACACAACAGATGAATGTCCCTTTTTTCTAATGCTGGATATTATTATTTGCATATGACACCTGGAATTGCCTAGCCATCTTTCCTCCATGAAGGAAGGACATAAAAGGACAAGCCAAACATCCTGTGATCTCCTAAGAGAAATATGGAAAAAAAATCTGGGTCCTTACTGAGATACTAAATCAATCAACCTTGGAACCACAATATTTCCCCCTCCCCCAGTTTTATTGAGATACAATTGACATATAAGATTGTATCCATTTAAGGCATAGAACATAATGATTTGTTATATGTGTTATTGTTTAGTCACTAAGTCATGTCCTCTCTTTCATGACCCCATAGACTGTAGCCTGCCAGATTCCTCTGTCCATGGGATTTCCCAGGCAAGAATACTGGAGTGGGTTGCAGTTGCCATTTCCTTTTTCAGGGAATCTTCCCAACTCAAGGATCAAACCCATGTCTTCTGCATTGCAGGTGGATTCTTTACCACTGAGCCACCCAGGAAGCCTTTGTTATATGTACATCTTGTGAAATTATTACTGCAATAAGATAGGTTAACATTGGTCACCTCATATAGTTACAAACATCTTTTCCTTGTGATGAGAACTTTTAATTTTTACTAACTTAGCAATTTTCACATATACAATACAATATTGTTAACTACAGACACCATGCTATACACAGTATCCCCAGAACTTATTTTTTCTTATAACTGGAAGTATATACCTTTTGACCACCTTCCCCTACTTCTCCCAGCCCCTCCTACCATCTTAGGCAACCACCAGACTGTTCTCTGTCTCTGTAAGTTCAGTTATTTTAGGTTCCACATAGAAGTGAAATGATCATACTGTATTTGTCTTTCTCTCTGGCTTATTTCACTTAGCATGATGCCTTCAAGGACTATCCCTGTTGTCACAAATGGGAGAACCATGAGATTTTTTTTTCTTTTAGATTTTGCCCTTCTATTTTGTAAAATAAATTTTATATGCAGCCTAAAGCATTCTGAAGGATATGAGGAAGAGGTTAAAATAGAAATGAAATGGAACCCAGAGTTATTAATCTTCTATTAAATAGTATAATTTTAGGGTAGGTTATTGGAGAGATGTTTAATACATTTAAATCCACACTACAAGTTACAAAAGAGCAAAACACACAGTATGAATATAATCAAATTAAAAGCCAAAGAAATAAAATTACTTTTTTTCCTCCAAATGGGATCATTACTTTTCAACTGGTGCCAGCAACAGAACCACCATTGCATAGAGCTGGGGGTAAAATTCATGTTGTCAGAAAAGATTATCTTGAAGTTAAAATCACGATGACTAAGATCACATCTTTCAGCATTTCAATCAAATCAAAGATGTGGGTTTAAAAATCGACAACTGCCTGGAGTAGGAAATGGCAACCCACTCCAGTACTCTTGCCTGGAAAATCCCATGGACAGAGGAGCCTGGTAGGCTACAGTCCATGGGGTCGCAGAGTCCGACAGGACTGAGCGACTTCACTTTCAGTGTCTTCATAGACACGTGCAACGAGGTAGTAAATAGTTTAAAATAAATGATGCCATTGCCTTCTCCGAAAATAAATAAATGAGGAAGTCATTTATTAATAAACAATTTTTTTAAATCCATAACTGGTTTGTAAAGATAGGATTCAGAAGAAAAACCTAAAAGAAGCTCCAAATGACTAGATCTTAGTAGAGCGCAGTCATGTTTATCACAACTAGTGCTGTGTCTTAATCATAGATATATCTGTTTATTGACAGTCATATGACCGTAACTGTTATAATTTGAATAAGTTTCATAAAAAGCCTGTTTAGATTCACTCACTTTTTTTGACTTTTAAGGAAGAGAAATGCTTAAGATATTGGGGCCAAAGCATGATTTTGCTCACTTTTCATGTTGTCTTGTCAAGTAAGGATATTAATTAAAAGCATCTTTCACCTGCTGTCATCATTATTTATTTTAAAAAATGACATTTAACTCACCAAAAGGATATAATCTTGGATTTCTAAAAGATTACGTTTTGCTTTGTAAAATCACATGAATTTAATTTTGTTCATGTATTTATCACAGACAGCTGAAACTTCTTTGTGGATTGGCATGAGCCTGCAGACATGTAGAAACCATTGATTTCAATTATTTTCTCCCAGATTTATTATAGACTGGAAAATGTTTACTTCATCCTTCTACACTTAAAATTAGCTCTTGTGCTTCTTCATTCAGTGACTATTTACTGTGTCTATGACATGCAAGATCTCATGGCAGTCACCGTGGAGAGCCTCAAAATGTGTAAGACCTAGCCCCTGGCCTTTAGCTGCCGATGGCTTGGCCACAAGATGTGTCACAGAACCAGGTGGATCGTGTGTTCTCTGCACCAAGTGTTTTATATTTATTAAAGTCTAAATGCCAGTAGATTTTCTTTTCTTTTTAGTTCTAGCTTAATTTCTTTCAAGTCTCCAACTTATATGTCTTTACTAATAGGCAGTCGAACAGTTAGCAGTGTGGGTTTTGATAGCTCTAGGAAGCCAGAAATGCAGTGTCGTAAGGAGTGAAACTAATCAAAGGCCATAAAGGGACCATTACAGGAGAGTGTGAAGACTGCACCATCCTGTGAATGGGAGCCCAGCCACTCATGGACTCTCATCTTCTGTCCATTCTTCCAGCTCCTCACAGAGACCTCTCTTTAGCTCTCTTTGAGCTAAATGGCTGGGGAAGCACCCCTGTTATTTCTGTGCTTTATGATTCATCTAACCCTCAGAACTCTCTTTTAAGGATGTCTGAATTTGATCAAGACCATAACATGATTATGTTCTCACTACAAGTGGACTGTGAACTAAATGTATCAAGTTGGCTGCCAAGATCAATAGCCTTCCCTCTTTTTTTTCTTTTTCTTTCTTTTTTTTTTTTAAGCCAAGTTTCCTTCAGCAGAGGCCATTAGCAGACATTTTATCCATAACTCCGCACAGAGTCCTCACACAGCATTTGCTGAACTTGTCTAGTGGGCAAAATTAGCTTCAACCCCTTGCTAATTTGGCTCCAGAATAAACAGCTCTTGTTTCTAAAGCAAACGCTGAGCCATGTTTGAGAGTTTTGAAAGGATCGGCTAAGGGGAAGAGTGCTTAAACAAAACTAGTGATTTCCATTAACACACACCCAACGGCACCTCTACATTATGTTCAAGTTTTTCTTTCTACTATAAAACAGGGCTTCCCTGGTGGCTCAGATGATAAAGAATCTGTCTATAATGCAGTAGCCCCAGGTTCGACTACTGGGTTGGGAAGACCCCCTGGAGAAGGAAATGGCTACCCACTCCAGTATTCTTGCCTAGAGAATTCCATGGACAAAGACAGGGAGTCTGGCGGGCTATAGTCCATGGGGTCGCAGAGTCAGACACGACTGAGCGACTAACACTTTGACAAAACAGATCAACACAGGTAAGCAGAAGCAATAAAATATTATTAGCTCTGTCAAAATTTGACAGGACTTTTTGAAAGCCAGTCTATTTTGATTTAATCCCAACTTTTTTTTTTCTTTTCTGTGAGCTTGTTTTGTAATACATAAACATTTAAAACACTTTCTTTCCAAAGTGGTCCTCCTCAAGTATCTTTTCTAAATGGTATATCAGGTCCCAATTGGTTAATTGGCAATGCTAACTCCCAGTTTATATAACATGCAAGGCTAGGTATTATTGAAGCACTGATCGCCTATTTGGGGTTATTTAAAGAAAACACCCTAGAAATGGACTTCTTCTTACATATACTCAGTGTGATTTTCAAACACCATTGTCAGGAAATACAACCAATCCCTGAAACTTTTTTCCCCTGGGTTATCAGAGCCCGAGACAATTGATGACATTACATCGGTCGTTCATTTTAGATTCGTGGAGCCCACAAAAATCAATAGTTTTCCATTATCAGGTCCAGCTGGGTCACTAGTCTGTCAATGAGCTGTTACAATTGCTGTACAGGGGTGAGTCTGACCAGTCAATTGCTGCTGACAAGAGGAAAACATGCTGACAGCCACGGGAACAAGTCAGAACACAGATTTGCACTTCAGTTTGCCATCCAAAGAGACTCAGAGCAAGGCCATTTTCAAGACGTAGGGCACACTCCATGGGAGGCCTAGGGGAGGGGCTCCCCGCCTTGGTTTTATAGTGCAAGTGCCTAAGGGCGCGTCCTTGCTCCAGTCAGTATCTCCGGTAGAGACTATCTGTAGTCACTGCCTTTGTTAGTCAGAGGGCACCGACCAGCCAGAATTGTCCCTAAACACCATCTTCTACCCCATATTGTACCCAGAGCAAGAGTGGAAGGAAGGAACTCTACTTTTACCACCACTGACTCAGATGTAACTCTGTGTGTGTGTGTGTGTGTGTGTGTGTGTGTATATATATACATACACTGGGGAATATAAAAACCTAAAGAGGAAGTAAATGGCCAAAGGCACCAAATATGAACAAATATGACTAATGACTAAATGTATTGCAAATGAATATTGACTGAAGGACGGAAGATCCCCTGGTGTTGGTATATAGGCTATTCCCTTGTTGTCTCATTATTTGTAACATCATCTATACTTTGATCTCATCTTGAGATATTTTACTAAACCAAGCGTCTCTCTCATTGGTGTCTCATCTACAGCCCTCTGTTTGATGCAGTGGGCAGCAAGGGGAGCCAAGTTCTAGTGTTGCCCTGCCCATAATAGGAAGTGTTGGGACAGAATGGTCAGCTCTGATAAGTATATGAACTGCCCCACATTAATGAAATGGAGACATGCTTGCCTTACCTACTATGTCCCAAGGTTGTCAGGAGAATCCAAAACAAGATCAATTGAGAGTAAGCTCTGCCCAAGTAAGTGACTCTCTGTGTGTGTGTGTGTGTGTGTGTGTGTGTGTAATCTATCCACACACATGTTCAGAAGCAACTGAAAGAAGTCCTTCTTTTTCCAGAATAATTCACTTTTGGACTAGATTGAATGCTTTCCTTCTTTAGAAATGAAAGTCTCTCAGTCATGTCCGACTCTTTGCGACTGCATGGACTGTCCAGACCCCATGGACTGCAGCCTGCCAGGTTCCTCTGTCCATGGAATTCTCCAGACAAGAATACTGGAGTGGGTAGCCATTCCCTTCTCCAGGGGATCTTCCCAACCCAGGAAGCGAACCCAGGTCTCCCTCATTGAAGGTGGATTTTTTACTCTCCAAGCCACCAGAGAAGCCTAGGTTCTTTAGAAGAGCCCATGACTAATCCATTATGTATTCCATCATGAGAGAAAGTCAAAAGTCAGAGGACAGCTCTGAAGGTCTTAATGGGTTTTGTGGCTCTCTAGTTGGTGGAGAAGAGGGTTGAGAAGTTAGCAGAATAGACACACACTATCTGGGTTCCTGCAGGTTGAGAGGCTTCCAAAGCAACATGAAGCTGTGCACCTCACCCTAGTTTTGTTTCAGACATCAAACTTATGAGCTCAAATGATAAATATTTTTAATTTGTTTCAATATTATGATTTTTAATGTTTCACTTTTATTAATATCTTTCAAGTATTTAATTCTAGCCTTTTTAAAAAAATGCCTCCGGTCTTGGGTTTGATTCTTTTGGAAATCAACATTCACGTGTGTTCCATCATCAAACAAAACTGATAATCAACTGTGTTACTGGAATCCAACCAGCTAGGGTTTTTTTCCTTTCCTTTTTTTATTACACCACCAAAAAAATCATTTTCTTTAAATGAGTAAAAAAAAAAGTAGTTTTAACAAGAGCAAATTTGCTCATAATTAGATGAACCAGTCTTATGTCTTCCAGCACTTGGAAGCATGAAATTCATCAGAACTCTCATAGCATTAATTAAAAAGAATTTATGTTTTTTTAATAAAATGCTTCATGTTTTAGCTCCTTTATTCCTCCACGAAATGTGATTATGTGGGGGCTGAAGGGAATTCAGGTTAATATGTTGACACACTTAACAATGCAGGGTCAGGTTGCACAATACGCTTCACTGGTTTAGTTCACTACACCCCCTGACAGGGCCTAATCATCCCCTGCCCTAAAGGCAGAGGGAAAGAGAGGATTTTAATTACTGCTCTGTATGCAAGTTTGCCAGCATTAAATTGAGACATAATTAGGCCTCTGAATTTTAATAATTGTCCTAGCTAATTGGGCAGACAAGTACGTTATGCAGCATGGCGTGATTAGATAATTAGTATTTCCAAATGACAAAATTGGGCTCTTGATTACAAATTCTACATGAAGGGGGAAAAAGGTAGCAAGCAGATCTTTACAAGTCTATTAAGGGAGAGTTTAGCGATGTTGGTAATTTAAAGTCTATTAGGAAGCAACATTTCATTTTCAGAGCCTGAGGTCTGGGACAAGGGCCTCTGGCCAGCTATGGCTCCTACTTAAGGCTTCTCTCCAGGGAGCTCTGTTTTCCCTGGGGTCTGTTGCATCTACCCTACCCCTCCACCTCCATCCAAACTTGGCAGTCATCACTGACCTTGGGTAAGGTCTCTTTGGCTAGACACCAGATGGCAGGTGATAAGTCTGAAAAAGAAATCGTGGAATGCGGGGAGGGTAGAACAGAGAAAGGGTAATCTACCCAGGTCTGGTGTATCTATAGTGTCTTTCCTTTGCACAGAGCTGTCATTTCATTCTTCTCCCAGAATTCACCACTCATTTAATCATCAGCTCCATCACAACCTTTTTGGTGAGAAATCTTAAATCAAAATCTTAAATGTTTGAGGTATTCTATTAAAGCACAGTGCCTGACATGAAGTAAGTGCTTAATAAATATTAGCTCTTAAATTAATTACTTTGGAAGGTATAAGGTGGTTTGTAGAAGAAAGTTCTGGGTCTGGCTTTTTGCTATGCTGGTACTCAAATGAGGCAAGGGTCCCCAGCCCCCTTGCTTTCTGAGAGAATGATGCAGTGCCCCATTTATGCTCGGGGAGACCCAATGGTAACAGCTGCACCTACAACTCAAATACCTAACCAGACTTCTTTTCTCTCCATTCTTCAGAGGTTGGAATTGCAGACAAGTACTGCCATGCAGAAATCATGGGGGCAGTTAACTTAAAAAAAAAAAAAAATGCAGAGTAAACTATGCATCCTACCCCACCTGTGACTCACTCTCATGTCATCTTATTGCCCACAGAGGCATACTAGAAACACTTCTAGCTTCTAAATTTTTCTCACAACCATCAGTAGGCTGGGCTCTAGAGCTGTTTTTCAGGCAAGAGAACAATTAACTGGATACAAACCAGAATCCTTCTTAAAAATGATTGATAGGTGGTTGGTGGATGACACTGTGATGAAAGTTAGGGGAAACTTGGAAGTTCTGAATGTATTCATATATTCATATACATCACTGAGGATGACCAGGAAGAAAATAACAATGTCTCCATGGCTTGATCCAGTCAAGACAGCCTACCAGACCGAGTGAGAATTTCTTAAGACTTTCTCAGAACTTAGTGCCATCTCATCTTATGAATGATGGAAGCGTTCTGGCCGAGATTTCGGTTCAGAGAGCAGGGTTCTCTCCGTGGGTAATGTTTGTGTCACCCTGGCATAATCTCTACAGTACATAACACCTAAATAACAGAGAGAGGAGGGCAACACCCTGAGATTTGAGGAAAAAAAGAGACAAGTATAGAATGACGTTTTGCTAGAAATTTAGAAGGAAAGAGTAAGACATCATTTTCCAGGATGGTACTGAAAACAGGGGAAAACGGAGTGTGCGATCCTCATGCTTGAACTGCATCTCAAAGAAACCATCCCCTCTTGGGGCTTCGAGTCTCCCTGTTGCTCACAGGGACGCTGTTCCCCGGTCACAGGAGCAGCCAGAACTGGCGCTGAGCTCTCGCCCTCACTGCACTTTCCAGATGCCAGGAGGAAACATCATCCTTTGTAGGATGGTGGGAGAGGTAATTGTCAAAAGAACGTCCCCTCCCCCCATCCCTCAATGTTGGGGCTTCTTTCCCGCTCTTTTTGAAGAAGCGCGTTTATGACTGATCGCTCAACACCTTGTTGGTTCTGATTGCAGAACACACACCTTATAAATATACGATAACCATCCTGTAATAGTGTGACAATTTACTTCACAGTGCGTTTCGGGCTGCTAATTGATCGTTTCAGTCCAGGGACGATTTGGAATAAATTATAGCCATCAAAAGGATATCACAGCTCATTTTGGTGGAAGGATTTCCACGTCGCCTCGCGTTAGTCAGAGAACCGATTGCTCCCGGCGGGCAGAGAGGAGGGGAGGGAACCGGCCCGGGAAAGGAGTGGCGGGGTGGGGTGGGGGGAGCGGGACAGGGCGGGGCCTAAGGGCCCGATGGGCGGACCCTGCGGGGCGGGGCGGGGCGGGGCGATGGGCGGGGCCGCCGGCGGCTGCAGGTCCGCTGCTGGACGGTAGAGGCCTCCCTTCCGAGGCGGCGGCGCGGATGCTACCTGCTGGCGCTGGGCACCCGGGCGCGAGCCCTCGCGTCTTTCCCGGTGAAGTCCCTGCGCGGCGCGGCCCAGCCAGGCCCAGTGTGAGTATTCCCCGCGCGCTCCCCTCCCGCAGGCGGAGCGCCCGTTTATCTGAAGTGAAAGTCTCCGTCGGGCAGAGGGGCCGGGGTGCTCGCGTGACGGCATCTCACCCCCCGCTGGAGGCTTCCTGTCGGCGGGGTTCCCCGCGGGAGCGGACGCGGTAACGTGGACCGCCACTCTCTGGACTCACGGAAAGGGAGTAGCGAGGCGGGGAGGCGCCGCGGCGCCGCGGGGGGCTTTGTAGTTGGGGCCCATGGCTTCTGTAGCCCTGGTTCTCACGCCGCAGCTGGGGAGGGACGCGTGCGGAGCGTCTTGGCCGCGGAGGGAGCCTCGCCCACCAGCACCAGCAGAAGAGGGCGAGGAGGGGACTGGCGGGTCGGCGCCCGGACGTGCTGCCGAGGTCGCGAGAGCGGCGGGTCACGCGCCGTGGAAGGCGGCGAGAGCGCGGCTTGAAACTCTGCCCCGGATGCGGAGGCCACGCCGAGCCACCGGCCCTGGACCCCACTCCGTCGGATCAGCTTCTCCAGCCCGCCCCGCAGGCCGCCGCGCCCGCGTTTCCATTTCGTTTCTCGCAAAGAGTGTGCCGTCGCGTGGTGGTCATGGAGAAGGGAACTCCTATTCCTACATAGGATTCGGCTTTGAAAAAAGAGTATTTTCCTATTTCTGTCGCAGGCACTTGCCAGTCTGGCCTTCCCCTCCCCCGCCCACGAGACCTCCGGGCAACTTTCATTTTCTTCCTAAATTAGTCCGTAAGGAAGATTGTGGCCCTTTGCTCACTTGTAGCAGACTCCACCCACTACCCCCCACCCCCGAATTCGTGCGCTCCAAGTCTTTTCGTTTTTTAGTCCTCTGTCACGCTAATAAATTTTGTCAATCTAGGGCACGGATGGGTCCATGCAGGCAATTTTGACAGCAGTCATCATACCAAGCTATTATGAAGTGTGATGTCAGTTTGGAGGACGGATAATATATGTCAGTTCTTGACACGCTTATCTTACAAGGAAACATCTGAGACCATCAGTAAGAGGCATTTTAATTCACACACCAAAAATATTTTGTATTTGGTTGACATCTTTCAAAATGCTGAAAGTAGCATTTATCATTTTGTAGGTATTTATCAATGTACTCACAAAAGCCCCCATAGGAAGGAGGAGGGTTTTGTCTTGGTCCTGTTCTATCACATAAACCAAGGAACAGAGATGTTATGTGTCCTACCCAATAAATAGTCCGTATAAGCCAGTGATACAGCCGTATTTATGAGACCAAGCCGTGTATTTATTCTTATACCAAGACCATGTATTTATTCTTCTAAAACTGGAATAATGGAAAAGGGAAGAAACTGGTTATGTTTATATCTCTGTTGTGAAAGATAATTGTCTGCTAGCTTAAATAAGAAACCTTATGCTTTTAAAGCACAAGTGCTGTGTGAAATGATCCATTTATCTCAGGTATGGAAATCAGGTAAATTTTCTGTAAAACCCAGTCTTAATTATTACTTCAAAAGTATGGCTTGGGTCCTAATGAATGAATTCTGAAATCTAAAGTGATCCAAATCTAAGCAGATGCTTAGGCTTGATATTATGTAATAGTCAGCAACTTTATTTACATGGACCAGATCCCATGGGAGTTAGTTTTATAATGCACTCTGCCTGTGTTCACCCAAGATACAGTTTTCTTTTCAATTCATTAATTCAGTAACTATTCATTATACCTATAATCTGTCAGCTTCACTTTGCCATTGAACATGATCCCTATAGGCATTTAATGCATAATTGTTGAAATGTAACTGAAATGTGGAAAATATGTATGTCTTCTTCAGGCTCAAGGAATATTACTATAAAAGAGTTAAAAACCTGTGGCCTTTCATTCATATGAAAAATTGTATTGAGTATTCTCAAGTAGTAAATTAAAAGAAGAAAAATTAGAAATCAGAAAGTTTTCTCCAGTCTGTGCCCTATTCACAATACCATTTTTTTTCTCCTTAAGATTTTCAAAACAAAGTTTAAAGGACCTGCATGATTGAATGGGTTTATGATGTTCTTTTAATAATTTTAGAATATGTAACTTTTCCTTAAAAAGGCTTAATTTTTATGATGATATGCTGAACTAGCTCATGCTATGTGAGTGAAGCACTCTGTTTTTAGTTAAAATCAAAACTGCATATCCTGTTGCCCTCTAACCTGAAGTAAGAATTACCTGCAATTAAGCAAAGAAACACATGCCAAGTGTTTACACCTGTTTAAAGTTCATTTTCATTGGCTTGATAAAAATGGAAAAACATATCCAATATGTTTATCTCAATTATTTGCAGTTTCATCCCAAACAATATGAGATCCTTGAATATCAAAGATATTTTTGTGTGACATTTGTAAGATGCACCTAAAGAGTGTAAAATTTTGTTAAGTGCAATAATGAAAAATGTTAAGGATAATTTTATTCTTAACGCTAATATTGTGCTGTAGGGATGAAATTGAGTAAAAGATATGACTGTAAACTAATTCAGTCCACAGTTATCAGAACTTACACATACATTTTAGTGTCCTTATCCAACTAGTCATCTTGGAAGTCTGTCACTTACTGAAATGATGATTCCATTGTTGCCACTGTTGACACTTCATTTTGAAGCTCTTCATTTGGGCACTCTTCAGCACCCACAGCACATCTTGTTAAAAGTTTTGGAAGTGGAAAATCATAGTCCTTTAAAGCCTTTCTGTGCCCTGAAGAGTTGGGTGATCAAGTCAGTGAATATAATTGGAAGTCAAAACAATTGGAAAGACTATTAGATGTCTTTCTTGAGTAGTTTTTAAACTAGTTCTAAAGTTATTATATAAATGTAGTTTGAACATTGGTAGCACCACTGGAATAAAAGTAGCTGCCAAGGGAAAGCTCTGAGAAAACTGTCCATTTGGAGCTTACAGCATCTCTTTGATTATCAATGACTTATTAATCTAACAATCATATACATCTCTAGTACAATGGAATGTAGTATGAGTGGTAGTAACGTTAGGCACTCAGTCATGTCTGACTTTGCAATCCCACAGGCTGTAGCCTACCAGGTTTCTCTGTCCACGGGATCCTCCATCAAGAATACTGGAGTGGTTGCCATTCCCTTCTCCAGAGGATCTTCCCAACCCAAGAAGCGAACCCAGCTCTCCTGCATTGCAGGCAGATTCTTGACCATCTGAGCTACAGGGAAATCCATTGGAATGCAGTATAGAGACACCTTATTTCAGAAAGCTTTATTGTTAAGAATTTGATCTAGATTTTATAAGAGTTCAATTTTGCTGATATGATTATAGAAGCTGTTAAATTCTGGAATATGGGATTCAGTAGGAAAAATCCAAGATGGGCTAAAATCAGAATTACCCTATATACTTCTCTGGGCTTCCCAGGTGATGCTAGTGGTAAAGAACCTGCCTGCCAGTGCAGATGTAAGAGACGTGGGTTTGATCCCTGGGTTGGGAAAATCACCTGGAGTAGGAAATGGCAACCCACTCCAGTATTCCTGCCTGGAGGATCCCATGGATAGAGGAACCTGGGAGGCTATAGTCCATAGAGTTGCACAGAGTCAGACACGACTGAAGCAACTTAGCATTACACACATGCATATACTTCTCTAGATTAGGCGCCCCACATTCCTTGAAATATAGGAATCACACTCAGTTAAGAAATCAAACTTAACCTGTATTCTATTTAGTGAGCAAGGCATTTGCCACAAAAAAAAAAAAAAACCTCAGTGACCCTTCAACTGTAGGTGAAGTCTAACTTGTAGGTTGAAACATTTGTCATTTTTAAGTAGATGGTTGTGAATAGAGACCCAAAGTATGTATACACACACACACATATATAGTGGAACCACTGTATATACACAGTATACACACAGTGGAACCACTGTGTGCTGCTGTAAGCTAACAATATGCTATGTGCTGTGCAAAATACAGAATCATGAAACTCCTTACTCTAAATTTAAATTCTTAACGATAGTCAAGACCAGAAAATGGGAGATGCGGTAGAAAGACACTCAAGGAAAAGAGAGGGGGAGATAGGAAGAGATGGGTCATGGGGCTTTTGAATGATAATTAGTTGAATTCACTTAAGAGACGTGCTTTCCAAAAGCCACTGGCAAATAATTTAAAATCTGAGGAAATAATTCAAATTCAACACCAGCTGAGACTGTATGGAGAACCAAGAAAAGCAGAAAGAATGTAATTAGGTGAGTAGGAATTTTTCTAAGAATTCAGATCTAATATCTTTAGTATTATATAGAGGGCCACAGGATCATTAGTGATTAGCAGGGATCCAGACTGTAATGATCAGGAGAGATCAAGACCAGAGGACAAAGATGAAAGAGTCCTCCTGCTTAAACTGAATGTTGCAAATGCTGATGCAACTTACAGAGAGAAGGTCAACCAGCAGACAAAGAAATAGGGCAACAGTGCCAAATCGTCAAATATGTTACCCTCTTTCACCCCAGAGTTGATGGGATATGGGGATTAACCAAGCTTGAGCTGAGACAAAAAAGAAGATCCTTATTTCAACCATTTATAAGATCTGGAACTTTGAGTTTTGTCTGCTTTGATGAGTTTGGTTATTGCTTAGAAATTAGGGAAGGGGACCTGCTGGGCTCTGGATATCAGAGATATACCCAACTAAAAGGTCAGTAAACAAGGTGGAGAGATCCAGTTCTGGATTTTTTCTGGGGAAAAGACTTGTCTACTAGCAGACAAAATGGCTTCCTAAACTTTATGTTACAAGTATCAAGAAGTGTCAGGTACCCAGCAAATCCTCAGAATATTCTATAGATTTAAAGAACCATCCAGATATTTAATTTGACTCTAAATGTTAAATTTTGTATGTAGTGTTTATAGTTTCAGGATTGGGGTGGAGGACTCTTTGTATGGCCAGGTGGTTATTTTTTTACAAGTCTGGTTAGTATAGCTTGAGGCCCATCTCTTTCAGAGAGAGGTTACTGGTTTTAGAGTTGTAGAATTCACGTGGATCAAGAATATAGAAACAACAGGAAATCGCCCTGAGAATTGGGAAATACCATATTGTAGAAAGTATCCTGGACTAGGAATAGGGACTAGGTTTATCATGTACCAGTTGTGTTACTTGAGGCAGATTTTCATTTTCTCATAGGCAAAATGTATATAGTACATTTATTTCAAGGGTGGTTTTGAGCCTTATCTGAGATGAAATAAATGGAAGGTCTGGGGTTATTAAATGCTGTGTGTGTGCAAGCTTTTGTGTGTCACAACATGGGTTTTGTAGATCAAGGTAAGGGTTGTAGCTGTTGAGCTGTCCAGATATTTAAAACCAAAATGTAAGTGAAGATGGAAACCTGTCTTTGGGAATTTAGGAGAACAGACTAGTTTTCACATGAATACTAGAGAACAGTGAATCATAGTCATTATTCCCCCTTTTCTGAAATTTATAGGAAGTACCCTGTTGCCTTTGTAAGACGTTTTTGTTTGTTTGTTTTGGACCTGTTGGAAATAAAGAAACCTGTTAGCTTGCTTGATGCTGTCAAGGCCACATCTTCAGCACTGGCAGTGAAGCCGCAGTCTCCATGTGGGGAGAAGTAGCCAAGCATCTAGGCCTTGATTCTTGTACTCTCAGAAGTTCTTTTCTTAGAGAGTTTATGCATCCCTGTTGCCACCTACATGTCTTAGAAGAAAGCAAGCAAGAAACTAGATGGAGTGCCACGTATTGGTCAGCCCTGAATATTTCTTGCAATTGTTATTCTTCCACAGCAGCAGGCCATTAGAAAAGTTCTCTTTGATTTTCTCCTGTGTATTTAAAAGGTAGAAGCTTGCTTGGGACAGGGTAGTCTGCCTCGTGGGATTGCAAAGAGCTGGACGTGACTGAGCACATGTATACACATCTCAGCGACACACCAGTACAGATACACACAGTGGTGTCACTGGCTCCCACCAACCGGGGGTGGGGAGGGGGGATGGTTCCTAGAGAGAAGGGGAGAATAGAAGGGGTGGCTTGGGGTGGATACACTCACTCTTTCTTCTGTTGAGTTTCAGAGTCTACCCCACTAAAGAGGCAAACAGTGCCCTTACCTTAAGACATAGTTAGAGGGTATTTTCTGGAGGTTTACTGAGTATCCTCCACACATCGACACTTCATTAATTCACGTTGTGTGAAACAAAATGTGTTTGAGCCACTACAATGTATTGGTTAAGGAAGAGGAACATTTGACTCAGATGGCTGTGTTTGAATATCAGATCTGCTACTTCTTGCTTAGTGGCTTGGGCAAGTTTCTTAATCTCTCTGAGCCCTGAGCACCAGTTTATGTGCAAAAGGATAATAATAACAGTGTCTACTTTTTAGGATTATTGTGCATGAAGGTGCTCAACAAATGGAAGCTATATCATTAGGCTCTGGAGAGTGAGGAAGATAAAGAAATACAAGGCAAATTCCCCTCTTCAGGGAGCTTACAGTATGGTTGGAAGGGACTGCGAAAATGAAAACTGACGTAACAGTACAGGGCAGAGAATAGGAGTGCTGAGTAAAAGCTGCAGATAATGACGGGTTCAGCAGGCTGCCGAGGACTAGGATGATAGTGAAAGATTTCAAGACAGAGGTGGAAATTTCTCTCTGGGATTTGTAGGCTGGGTGGGATTCAGATATGTATACTGGAGTTGAGAAGGCGTCCCAGATGGCAAGGAGAACACACGGTACTGCAGGAGTGAGAGTATGTCACATGGAAAGTAAACCAGTTTCTAAGCCAGACAGAGAAGCGTAAGAATCCTGTCTTTGCTGAGATCTTAGTTGGACAAGTACCTTAATTTCTTTAGTCTCAGTTTCTCCAGTCCTAAAATGGGTATAATCATACTGCATTAAATTGAAGGGAACTGAGATAATGTTTGTAAGGCCTAACATGTGCTTGCCACCTCACAAGTATTCAATAAAATGAAGATAATTCATGTGTTTTCAGGGAACAACAGGGGATCTGTCTTCCTGAAGAGCTGTCTTGCTGGTGTAGGCTAGTAGTGGAAAACAAGTCAGAAAAGGCCAGTTAGTGCCTATGGGCAGGGCGGAGGGGAGGCTTAAAGGCCGACTGAAGGAGCTGGGTGGGGTTGTTATATACTGTCAGCACTCGTGAGGCTTTTGAGTGCAGTGCGGGTTTAGGAGAAATTAATCTCAAGGCACTCTGAAGGCTGTTTTGGGGGGAAGGAAGAAACTCGCACATGTGTAAAGTATTAAGGGTCTAGATTAGGATAGTGGTAAGGTTATTAGTGGCTTCCCTGATGGCTCAGTGGTAAAGAATTCGCCTACCAATGTAGGAGACTCAGGTTCAGTCTCTAGGTGGGAAAGATCCCCCTGGAGAAGAAAATGGCAACCCACTCCAGTATTCCTGCCTGGGAAATCCCATGGACAGAGGAGCCTGGCAGGCTACAGTCCATAGGGTCACAAAAGAGTCAGACATGACTTAGTGACTAAACAATAACAAAAGTTATTAGACCAGGTTGATGTGATCTCTTTAAAGTTTCTTTTGTAAAAGGAGATTAGAGTTCAGCAGTTTTCCAGAATAAAATCAGTATAGGTCCACAGCTTTGGAAAATACAACTCAATCAATATCCAGAGACTGTAGAAGGTGAGAAGTAACTTTAATGCTAAATAAACACTAGAACTTGCTTTAGCTTATGAATTAGTCTTTTTTAAAGAAACTGTCCTTTTCCTGTTAATGCACGTAAGTGTGTGCCTATCACTGGTTTTCAGTAAAACATGGTGTAGATCATGTATAATTGTTTGGAGTTTGAGGTTAGGTTTGAGTACCAAGTAGCATTGGGTTAAATGGGGAGGAGGCTGCAGCAAAGTGGTAATTTGATGACTTTATTTGGTGACAGTGTGACTTGGATGAGAAAATACTGTCTTCTCCCTGGGGTTTAGAAGTGATTTAATTAAAAACACAAACCTAGGAAATGGTTTTGGATACTAGGGAATTCATTTATGTTGTCTTTCTCACCACTCTTTTCTGTCCATAGTAGTTTTGTAATGGGAGAATATATGGTGGATAATTGTATTTCTAAAGGAAGTCACACTGATTATATGGAGCCCATTTTTAAAATGTGAGGAAATTGAAACTGTTCAGTGGTAGACCTTAAGCATTTTATGTAAGAGAGGCTGACTGGCCTCTGCTGGTTTCCGGAATTTTGCTGTAAGGGCAACCTGCTGCTCATAACTCTGGGCTATCTGGGGTGTCGCAACAGTTAGCGGTGACTATGCACTGCTTCCGTCAGGGGAGGTGCGCGTGTAAGGGACTGTGTGCAGTGGCTGGTAGGGCAAGGCAGGCCTTGTGAGGTTAGAGGCAGAGCAAGCTGTCCTGGTGTTCTGAGCAGAGGCATGGAGGGTATTTCATTTCTCATCTCCTGAGTTTACTGAAATCTGCTGTGATAGCAGGGGGTAGAGAGAAAGCATGATGCTGTAAGGTTATTAAGATGCCAACATGCAGATTATATCCGGCTCTTGACACTCCTTTTCACTCCATCCTGGAAACAGAAGGCTATATAAGAAACCTATTCCAAGAGAAGGAAGGGGAGAAAGCAAAAGACATCTTCCTACTTTTTAATGAAAGAGTTTTTGAGTATATATTAATTTTGGATTTCTGGTGTCCGTTTTACCCTAAATAGACCATCCAAAGAAGCTCCTGGCTGAAACTCTGGCTAGGGGCTTCAGATCAGGGGCAGGTGGCCTTGGGCAGGGGGTCTTCAGGGTGTTCCTGGCATTAATTTTGCTGAAAAGAGCCTCACAAGAAACCCAGTCTCCTCTCCTGCATGAGTGGCAGGCATTGGGCCTTGGAGAGGGCCTCCATGCAAATTTCAGTCTTGCCCCCTCCTCCAACCCCTCTGTCTTCTGTTCCTGCAGTGGGACCTCTCTTTCTCCCTCTTCCCTCTTTTTTCAATTAAATGAATTAATTACCAGGCATTTAACTTTTTGCCAGACTCTTTCATTATGCCTGGAGTTGTTGCTGAGCGGCAAAGGAAGTAATAACATTCGCAGTGAGGGGCAAATCCTGTTAATGAACAAATTAAAGTTCAAACAGTGATTCAAGTTCACAACCTCTCTGTGGCTCTTCTCTTTAATAAGAGTTATACATGTTACTTTCCTCGCTCTTTTCTCCCTTTTATTACTTTTTAAGCTTTTCATCAACACTGCTGGGGCATATTTGAGGCTCCCAACCTTTCAGCCCTGACAAGGACTCGAGCAGTTATAATCCCATCTTAATTTGGCAACTTTTGTAAAACACATAAAGGGCCCAGGGTCACCTTTGGTTGGCAGAGCCCTGCGTGACCCTCTAGCTTTCACCCCCGCCAGGGCTTCGTGGGCCGCTTCTCTGGATCTGGTTTTCTTTCCTCTCTTGCACTTAGAGCCTGACTCAACTTCCCACCCCGAGGCACAGCCTGCAGGTACGGCCAGTGAGTGTCCCCAGCCCTTGCCACTCTCCGTTCCCTCTGCAGTCAGCCTCTCCACGTGACAGGACAAAGGGGAGGTGGTGAGGAGGGGGAGGAGCCTCTGGACGAAAAGCTGAGAACCTCTACAGAGAAAGGAGTTTGGGGTAGGAAGGATGCCTGACCCCCTCCCCACCACCACTGTCACCAAACGCTGCGCCTGGCTGAAGGGACCTTGCCTGAAATGATGCAGGAAGGCCCCAGGCCCCTTGCCCTTTGACGGATTGGCCAGGGCCTGACAGGAAGCGGGAAGGAGCTGGGGAGGCATACTTCTTCCCGCTCTGTTTTTCCAAAATGTGAATTTCGTGGGGGTCTTCTCCACAACCATGCTTGGCTTCTCACCACCATCCCCTGAGCGTAGCTTGATATAATCACCATGACAACTGCAATCTAGGAGCATACACATAATAGAGATGAAATAGACAAAAGATTAGCATGCCATGAAAAGTACAATAAGTTTCTTATTTAGCATTTAGATAACTATCTTTCCTTCGGAGCAAGCTTCAAAGTTGAAGCCAGTTTAGACCAAGAGGATTAATTCTTTCTCCCACATGCTTCATTGAATCTCTCATTACCAAACTTTGTCTGTATTGATGTAAGATTTGATTGAAGATTAGAGCATTTAGCAAATCTTGCTTTTCTGCATGTATCAGGTCCTTTCAAGCAGGGATCGCAGTGCCCAGTGGTCAATACCCTTACTTTTATCCAGTGTCTGCTTCATTTAAACTTAATCAACTCCATCAATGAACTGGAACAGGGAAACGTCCCTGCGGTAAGAATGTTGTGCTTTTGTGGGATAATTCTTTGCTCTTTCCCGATCCGTTGGCGTTAAACCTAAAATTGCACTATGATGAACTTTTTTTTTTTAATCAATATGATAATGACAATTGGGCCTGGATGCTCTGGTAGGACTTAGAGTAGACCAGGATCTGGCCTCCATTACTAAAACAACTTCTGGTCCTGCTATAGTCTTCCACCTTTTGTGTGGCTTTAATATCTTTTCTTCCCTGACATTGAATATTGCTCAAGCTGGAAAATGATGCATCTTTGTAGAGAAGGCTTATATGTCACAGCCAGAAAGTGAAGCAGACCGATTGGTTGTGTGAATTATCTGACTTGCTGCAGTGAATTATTTGCACTGTTTCCCTACCTAGTCAACAAGTTCCTGAGGTATAGTAGAGATCAATCAAAACTGACAGCCCGCGTGTGAAGGCTTTACTGTGTAAATCTGGCGCACTCATCCTGGCCATGCCGGCCCTGGCATCTGTATATCATTTTTATACTGCTACCAGTAGAGCAATTTCAAAAGTATTTGCAAGGAAAATGCGTGTCCCCATCTGTTCCTGGAAGCATAAATGTGCCACCTTCAGAGGGTTTTCACGGGTAATCATATCTTTAATGATCAACAGACTAGTGATATATACTTTTCCATAAAATGGGGTTTTCTTCACTTTATTGTGATTGGCTAGAATAAATAGCTTTTCCATATGTTAGAGAGATAAAATATAAGATTAGCAGAGGTCGTTTGTTGGATAGTAAACAAAAGAAACAATTCATTCCAAATAATCTTTGAAAAGAAGCAATGACAAAGTTAAGTTGCAATAACAGAGCATCTGGGGCCCCACATCAGAAAACAGACCTTGTTCCTCCTTGGAAAAGGAGCCGTTTAAGAGCAGAAACTCAGAGTCTTCTAGAGGACTCTGGTGGCTTATTCTCAGAGGCAGGGAGGGAAGGATCAGGGTAAGGAGGAGAGGCTAGACTAATACTTACTTGTTTATTTCTGTTTTAAGGTTGTATCTCCTTTCCCTTACCTGCTATTTGCCTGCCCTCACTGAAGCAAGCGCCCTGGGTAAGTTGGTGGGTGATGTGTTTAGAAAGCAGGAAAGTGCCACCCTGCTGAATTTCTCTTCAGGCCTACAGGGGATGAGGATTGTTCGTGCACTTGAACAGTTGGCTTCCTTCTTGGGAGATTCTCTTCTCCCATAGAAAAGGGTGACCTTGGAAAGTGGGCAGATTGCTGGCCTTTGAAATTCCAAAGCCATGCAGAAGACACCTCAAGATTGCCAAAACCGACAGAAATGCTCCTCCCCTGCCTCCCCCGCCCCCAAGTGTTCTTAGTAATCAATCCCACCTGTATAGGTTACAGTCTGAAGATACAATCAGGCCCTAACCACTATCTCGCCTACTCACATACATACATTCATACAGAGCCCATGAGCACTGCCCCACCCCCAACCTTTTTTTTTTTTTTCCCCAGATGAAGATACTCCTAGTCTTTGGCAAAATTTGGAAGCGTTTCCTCCAGCTCTCTGTCCAGAAGTTGCAACTGCCTGCTCAGGAATCTAATTCTTGTTTCCAGAATTCAGAGAGAACCTCCTATTTTGTGAAAGACTGATGTTAGTTGCAGGATACCTGAATCTAAATGATGTCTATGTCTTCAGCCTTTGAGCTCTCTAGAAAATAGGTGTAGAGCTATTGAGACCTGTTTTCTATAAGTCAAGTATTGAGAATGAGAAGTTGAGGTGGAGGGGATGTTCTCTCTATACATTGAGACCAGGACCAGTTAGCACATTAATCTTAAACTGGTTCTTTACTCTTTACAGCTATGTATTGTTACTGACCTTTTTGCCCTGGGGATAATGGGAGAAAAGCTGTCTTTTCTGTATATCTTACCCCTTATCTCATGTTCCATAGAAATTTTTGCTCTCTGCAAATGCCTGCTTCTCTCACTGCAGCAGTAGTGTGTGGGTATTAGTTTCAAAGTGGGAAATGTTGTTTTCAGGCTGATCCCAAGGAGAAAATCTCTCTTAGCATCTTAAATCCAACCTGTGTTAATTTCCTCATCCCAGTGAGGTTTGGGAACAAATGACAGGACAATAGAAAAACAGCTTACCCCAAACCTATGACCAAAGAAAATGGAAAATCCACTGTCAAAAGGTTTTCTTCTCAAGTTTCTCCTTAATTTTAGAAACAGAGTCTTACAGGCTGTGTTGCATGTAGACAGTCATAGGCTATATAAAAGATCTACAAATTGATCACACTTTGCCTGCTTTGAAATCAGATTTACTATAGTATTGTGATTAAGATTAAAAGGGAAGTTACATGTGTGGTTTCCACATTGCATGTGATACACTGCAGATCCTCCGTGAAAATGCTTGCCACAAGGAAATCCTGGCACGAATAGTATATGAGGCATATTTTACACTCAGTTTAGAAAATTGTACTTCCTGATTTCTGGGAGTTTGAAACTCATTTTGCATTGAATTTCTAGGTTTTCATAAAATGAAGTAATAAACCTCACCAACTGATTTTCTGTGGAAGAAATAAATGTGATGTTTGCTCCTTCTCTTGTCCAGGAGGACACAGCTGTCACTACTACAGTTGGGCTATTTCCCACTCCATGCTTGTGTACCCAGGAGTCCTGTCTAACCCATAAGACTCTGCCAGGAACACTGCCATCCACCCCAGAGTAGAAGACATCTGCAGGGGCTCATGTTGGTTGAGGCTCTGAGTCATAGAACTGCAGGCATCTAGAGTTTTCCTAAACCTGGATTGGAAAGCCATTTGCAGCATATAGTCCTGTGCTGCTTCAAAGCCACAGACCTTGTACACATGCACATCTGTAGCAGAGGTGGAAGTCTTGGCAACTATTGAACAAAGATTTTTAAATTTAAAAACAAACATACCGTGTTCGGGGTGAAAATTACCCACACTCACAGTGCTGTCTCTTTCCTGCCACAGTCTCACTGCCACCAGGCAGCCTCCTCAGTCTGGTGTTTCACAGAAAATATACTTAATTACAGATGAGCTACTGGGTGCCTGTATGTAACAATCTTTTTTGTTAATCAGTTTTATGAAAACAAGCTCTCCCAACTTAAAAGAAAATATTGAACCTGAAACTTCCAGATTCTGCCTCATGATTTTAAAAATGCTCAAGTGTATAATAGTAATTGTTTTTTTAGATGCACCTTAACAACGCAGAGATGGGCAGGCAGTATGGTATTTTGGAAAGAAATTCAGTTTTTTAGAATAAGTCATTTCTTAAATGACTTAAGACAAAATGAACTTTCAAAATTTTGATTAACAATCCTTAAGTTTAAATTACCAATAAAATACCACCTGAATCTTAAAAATGCCAAGGTATGTAAAGTTATGAGAAAATGAAATTTGGGGAGGAAACTGAAGTTTTTTGTCTTACTTCACTCTAAACAGCATTGTGGTAATGCTTTTATTGGGGATTTTCATCTTCTTCAGAAGGAAATAGCAGGAAAACAGCTTGTATAGTTAATAACCTCAGTCTAAAGACTGTTATTTCCAGGCAGAATTTTTAGTTACCCTGGTCTGTGACCACTGTTAAGGGATGTGTTTTCTTTTGGGGTAAGAACAACTAGGTTAAGATCTGGAGAAGACGCTGACTTTTCCCTATGGGGGAAGGGCGGGGAGAAAGGAAGCAAAAATAGTTTTACTGGGCAGCCAAAGGACTGCTTCAGGCACCCAACGAGGAAGGGAAATTTGAATTTCTAGGCAATCTTCTGTCAGCCCGTCTGATACCAGTCTTGGAGCACGTCACCCTGGGAGCGGGTTGCGCGTGGTCCCTCTCTGATCCCGGTCTATGCTGCCTCGGCTCAGTCGACTTTCGCTCAAAGACTTAAGGTACAGTCTTCCTGGGTTCTCCTCCCCCACTCAAACGGACGCCGAGGGACGCGACAGCTGTTCTAAGAAGCCCTCTGGTCACCCGGGAGAAGGACGATGCCGGCGCTCCGGGCATTCAGGAGCCGGGTTTAGGCGCCTTCCACCCGCCGCGCCGCTGGACTAAGGGGCAGGTCAGCCGGAGAGTTCTCGGCCTTGGCCCCCAGGCACGTGACCCGGGCAGCGGCCGCGCGCCGCCCGTGGCTGACGCCAGACCTGCCGCGCCTCAGCCCGACGCCTCCCGGCGAGCCTGGTGCGACGGCCAGAGCCCGGGACACCTGTCCAGGCGCGGTCGGATCGCCTCTCTGCACGGGAGGTGGGCTTGAGAGCGCAGGCGGGTCGCCAGCGACCACTAGCCGCTGGTTAACCTCGAGGCAGACGCGCGGGAAGTGGGTCAAATGCGGCCTGCGCCCCACTTGCCCGCCACCGGCCCCTTCTCTGTCCCGGGAGAACCGCTCTGCGGGCGTAGGCGTGGGGCCTGAGAGCCCCGGGCGACCGGGGGGTGGGGGAGGTCTGACTCTGCCGTCAGGGCCTTCCCAGTGAGAGCGGGGCGGGAGCCTCCGCGGCGTCCAGCGGCTCTCCCTCAGACACCCGTCCCCAGACGCTGCCGACGAACGTCCTCGAGGCGGCAGCCGCGGCTCCTTGCGAGTCCGCGCGCTGCTGACCCGGGCTGGGGGCTGCTCCTTGCCTGCGCCTAGGCCGCTCGCCCGGGCTCGCGGGTCCCTAGGGGCAGGGCCCGGCCAGCGCCCGCGTCCTCTCTGGCCCGCCCCTTCTGCCTCTCCCACTCTCGCCCGACTCAGTGGGAAGGTGTGCGAGTCCCTTCCCCTGCCGCGGCCCTCGCGGACGGCCGTGGACGCTCTTTCGAGTGGGCCTGGCTCGGACTCGGCCCTGGGGCTTCTGCGGCCGAGAGCTGCGAGCTGAGGCCTTCACTTCTCGGCGCCGGCTCCTTGCCTTGCTTGAAAGCCCGTATGAGTAATAGTCAACTGTTTTTGTCACTTTCTTAAGATGCATCATCCCTAGTCCCTC